>NC_143134.1:107613787-107916818 GCF_059928025.1 Delphinapterus leucas | reverse complement strand
GTGTAATTAAATTATTTTTTTACATATATTATACAGCCAGATCAAAATATAGGCCCCACCCAAGGCCACTGGCTGAGTTATAAACCGCAGTACCGTCATAATGGGGCTTATCAGGATGAGAGAAACCCCTGTCAAATGGGAGAGAATCCATTGAGACAAGGCCACCCAAGGACCGTGGCCAAGGCAGCTCTCACCTTTCTTACCTTCCCCCGTGAAGCTTAAGCTGCCAAGCTGCCAGCCCTTTCTTAGTAGACAGAGCTCTCAGCCAACCTTGTGCATTGGGCTGTCTGTGGTGCCGAAGTATTGGAGATGGCTGAGTAATGGGTTCGGTCTTCAGGAAGAAAATGAATTTCACACTTGTGTTACAGCATAGTTGTGCTTGATGCTTGCTGCCCATTACAAGAAAAAGGTCAGCATGATATAGTACTTGTCCAGAGCTCAGCTGGTAAGAACAATAAATACTAACAGAGTCGCCATCCAAGCCCTTGACAAATATCATCTCTTCCTTTGTCTGTTGCTTTCTCAAGGCCACTGGTGGCTCTTTGCTCTGCTAAGCACATAGTAAAGAGACGGACTAGGTTCGTGTCCTGATTTACTGAATTTGGCACTTGTTTTTCATCTGACACCTGTTAAGTGATCTTCATTTGGGCTATCTGGGCTCATGATCCCCAGAACTAGTGAATCACATTTTCTAGGAGTAGAGCCCAAGTATTAATATTCTCAACAAGAACTTGAGGTGATCCCTTAACAGAAGTTTGAGAGCTGCATCAGTATCTCTTTACATGTTACTTTCCTTTCATCTAACAGATTAACAACTCCTTGCGATCTCTTGGAGCCCTGATAAGGGGCTTTGGTTTCTTCCATCTTACACTTGACCAATGCTGTATTAATGGAGCTGCCTTATGGTACAATTCCAGTGATTGCCCATAGCACTGAATACCGTGTGAATGTTCCAATATGAGTTTTATAACAAGGCAGCTCTCATCACATGGATTTGGGCTTCACCCGAATTGCCCTACAGGTAGCATTATTGATGAATGGTTGTTGGTTAACATTAAAAGCTCATATGAGTTGAGATGTTAGTTTCTTCATCCCTCGAGGCTCCCACTGTATAATATGTCAGGACATATTCACCAAATATCCTGGCCCTATAGTAAGCCAGTAGAAGAGACAACATTTAAAGGAATAAGCTGTCTAGATTAAATGGGTGAAATGGTTCCACTCCAGTGTAGATAGATAACACTATACCTAGAGTTCTCTGTTACATCTTGTTCTGGTAGCTGTGCTTTAAGAAGCACAGAAGGTCGGTGATATATTGGAAGGCATCCAAAATAAAGGAATTGCAGCCAAGGGATTGGAAAAACATTGTCAATACCTAAAAACCCCTTAAGGAAAGGGTGGAGGAAAATCATTCTATAAGAAGAGTTGAAGGAACTTAGACAAAAAGTGAGCTTAGAATTACTGAGCATATCTGTTATGAATATGGCGGTGTTCAAAACACTTTACATGGAGCCACTAATATAATGCTCATATCAGAGCTCTGAGGCAGGATTTAGCATCCTCTTTCTGCATAAATGGAAGGTCGTTTTTGGAGGTGTTAAGTGATTTGGCCAGATTAACACACAGAAGTGAAGCAAGGTATGAAAACCCAAGACTACCTGAACCTCTCATCCAAGTTTTTTCCATGTCCCATGCTTCCACAAAATTGACGATGATAATTATCATTTGTCTTGAAAAGGGAGCAGGCTTGTTCTGGAAGTCCCCAGGAAGCAAAATTAGAGCCATATGGGTGAGGAGGGTGGTCAGAGATGGGAGAAGATTGAGTCTTAATCTGAAAATGTCTTCCCTTTCTAAGCTTTAGTCTCATGTATGAAGTGGGGGATTATAGCAGTACGTATCTCCTAGAGCTGTTGTGAAGAATAAATGAAATAATGCTCATAAGGCTTTCAGCTCAGTACCTGAGACTAGCAATGGCTCAATAAATCATATACATGTTAGTAGTTGTGATAATACTTTTTCAATATTGGAAGGGGGTCCTTGCAAGATAATGAGTTCCCCATCATAGGGAATTTCCTGAAAATAGATGACCACATTTATTTCTATGAAGCCATAGAAGAAAAGTGAAGGAATGTGTTTGGCTAGGGTACAACATATTTTGCATCAGAGCCATTTTATCAGACTATAAATTTTTAAAACACTTAAATTTTTAGGACCTTTAGAGTATGTTTGTTTATTCTTTACTTCCTCATCCGTGAGTATCACCCATTCTTTGCCTAGGCTCAGAAATGGAGTGAGACCCAGGAATGGGTTATGGCCAGCGATGTCTCTTGACTAAATACACCCTGCTACCCAAGCACAGACGGTGTTCTTTATGTTGATATGCTCATTGCATAAACATCTATGCCAAAATATCTGTTTGTTAAGGTCAAGTTAATGTGTTAGCCTTGACTTTTGGGTTGGACTAAGGTGTATTCAAGTCTTCTCTATCCCCTAGGACTGAGGAATTGGGGATTATGGATTCCTTACCAGCCTATGAAATCCTCAAGTGGAAATGTTCATCATGAGGATGGCCTGGTTCATTAATATGCCACATGTGTAGCTGCTTTTGAACACAAAATTATATACGATGAATCTTGTTCTACATTTATTTGCTTGCACCCCTACTTTATGTCTTTCAACCCAAGAGAGTGAGCTAGTGTGTGGCTGTGCTGTTAGTAAGGAATGAGGTTCATAAGTGACTTCAGAGCAAGTGTGCAGTGATTTGAATACACGGGAGGAGTATTTTCAATCCTTAGAAGTGGAAGTGACACCACGCTGAAGGTGACTGCTCAGTCACAAACCACCAGGCTACTTGCCTAAAGAGTAGTTCCTTGGATATCTTGCTCTCTGGAATCATCCGGAACTTTGTTTTAAAATGTTCAGTTTTTATTTCAGACTTTTGAGCACCATGGAACATGTTCAGGTATAGAAGTGCTCTACAGTATGACCTCTCCCTTTTCCGTTCTTAACTCCTTTGCACGCACTTAATACTATTTAGACAGATAGACTGCCTGGCTTTGTATTACCTCATTTCTATGTATTGCAATCCTACCCATGTCTAAGACCTAACTTAATTTTCTCCTTTCTCCAGAAAACCTTCTTCAACAAAACCCCCAAAACTTCTTCAAAGGAAACGCCCATCAGAAATAATCTCTCCTTCCTTGAAAATTATGTAGAACTGTATTTGTATCTTTCTAATAACTGCACAGTCTAATTTCCATCACTGTTATTGTTATGTATGTGTCACTGGAACAACTGACATAGTCCGAAGAACTGGCCTCCTGCATTAAATCAAGCGCCTCTCCAGTCTTTTCTTGACATTGCAAACAGAACAATCTTTTAAAAATGAAAAATCTCAACATGTTGCATCCTCCCATAAATCTGTTCAAATACTTTTTTTTTTTTTTTTTTGGATACGCGGGCCTCTCACTGTTGTGGCCTCTCCCGTTGCGGAGCACAGGCTCCGGATGCGCAGGCTCAGCAGCCATGGCTCACAGGCCCAGCTGCTCCACGGCATGTGGGATCTTCCCAGCTGCTCCACGGCATGTGGGATCTTCCCAGACCGGGGCACGGACCCACGTCCCCTGCATCGGCAGGCGGACTCTCAACCACTGCGCCACCAGGGAAGCCCTCAAATACTTCTTATTGTACTTATTATAAAGATTGAACTCTTTAACATGGCCTTTAAGTCCCAGCAAGATCAGGCCCCTGCCTGCCTCTCTAACCTCACCTTATACCAGTTTCTCTACATTGTTTTCTTAAATATCCTTGGCTGTCTCCTGCCTCAGGGCCTCTGCACATGTCCTTCTTACTCTCGGAAAATTTCTCCCCACTTCCTCAGTTTCTTCGGTACAAATTCCATTCACCGTACAGTGGTTGACCTCCCCTTTCATTTCCCAGTCTCTTTTGGGCCCATAACTATTCTTTCTCCTTGAGCCCTGCTCTATTCCTTGATTGCACTCATTTCTATTTGTAATTATAGTCTTATCTAGTTAATGTTGAGCTCTCCCACTAGGTTGCGAACTCCTTGAGGACAGACATGATATTTGTTTGTTTTGAACATTACATTCAGCACTTGGGACAGCACCCAAAACAGAGTGCCCCCAAAGCTTTGGTTGAATGAAAATAAATAAATAAATAAAACGATTTTAATAGCTAGTCTGTAATTTCCTCAAGAGCAAAGCCAGTTTATTCATGCCCTAAACTACTGTGAAGCCTAACGAAGGTTCTGACTCAGTAGACATATAATAAATTACGACTGTGAAATGAGTGAAGGGAGAAAGGGCAGGCAGGTGGATGCAGATGCCCTAAGAAGATACATTCTGGGGAATGACGGCGCAAGGAATCTGAGACTGCCTCCTCTTCTTATGACTGACTTCACTTCCCAAGGCTTTTGTTCCCATCCCCAAAGATAAGAAACTCCAATCAAACTCACATCTCTCCACCTCCAACACCAAAATGAAACAAGCCTTATCCCAGAGCCCAGGAAGAGGGGAAAATATAAATTGAGCTGAGATCAGTACACCCAGGGGGGAGGTGGCAGTGAAATACCAATAAACCATATTAATATGCTGAAATCAGGAAGAATAGGTTGAACTCCAACCCATATGTAATAACTATACGTGAGAGAGTGCAGGAGAAGGCAAGCCTAGGTTTCAGTCAGAATTCAAATGAGATCTGTAATGAAACTGGTAATATAATTATAAACTGTGAAAACATTTTCCCTTCTCCCTCTTCTTGTACTTAATGGACAGCTTGCTAAGCAATGGCCTGGAGCTGGTGCTGGGAGCTGTGGAGAGCCCCTAGAGTGCATTCTGGTTTTTTTTTCCCCCTCCCCCCCTCACATCTCTTCATTAGAAAAGTCTAAGTCCACAAAACCATGGAAGGAAAAAATGCTTCAAGCTTCCCTAAAGAGTAACTGATCCCCAGGTTAAAAGTGACAGGGGGCTTGAGGGGAGAACAAACCCCGGAAAACCATTCTAAGCAGCTGAACATGTTCCGGCTTTTCAAGATGTCACAGCAGCCATTTCAGTTGCGATGTTTAACGGCGCTTCGTGCTACGGTGTTCACTTGGCTTCCTACCAGGATGAATTGTTAACTAATTTCCCTTCTTAACAAAAGGTATAACTGAGTTTGGCATCCACATTTGGAGACTAATTTCTGTGTTTTGATAGCAGATCAAGTCCAAAAATATATTAGTAGGAACCAGAGGCAGAGCATGGTTGCAGGGGGTAGGGGAATTTAATTTATTCTCGTTAATAATTCTGCTGTTGTGAGCAGAAGCCCGCTTTGACTTTTTGACTAGGAGGAGAGAATGGCAAGTGGGAGCTTTGATGGGATGGAGCTCAGGACTGTGGAGTTAGATGTGCCATCATGGCTGGCTTGGTGTTGGCAAAGCGGTGTAGGGTTGCGGCAGTGGTGCAGTGCTGGGATAGAGAAGGTCACGTGGTACAGAGGTTAGGCGCACTGATCTGTGACACAGCGGGTGTGAGTTCTACTCCCACTTCTTCTGATAGCTAGTTTTCTGACCTTGGTAATATTAATTCACCCCCCGCTTCTCACTTTTCTTTCCAAGAGCAGTGTTGACACTCCTTGCCCCAGCTGAGTGGGAGTGGGGCAGGCGAGTGCGCATGCGCTTGGCCAGCTGGGAGAATAGCTCTGACGATGAGAACGTTGTGCTTTTCCCTTTCTGTTTGTTCAGTGTTTTATTATTTTTGAAGACAAAGAGGTTGAGAAGAGGTCTTAGTGGGTATGGCCAGGTAAGAAGAAGGTACAATTTTAGAGAGGCTTAGCTTGGCCCCAAGGAAGAAAATTAAATAGTTAAAAATTCACTAATAATATCACCACTTCTTGATTCATATATAGTGCCTGTTACTTCCCTTCCTTCCTCCCTCCTTCCTGTGGTCAGCAAATATAGCACATCGCCTTCTCTGTGGCATGCTTCGATGCTCAGGGATGCAGATATGGATAAAACAGTATCTCTGGCCTCCCCCAGTTTGGTGGTAGTAAGACACTACCAAGCAGATGAAATAGGAAACACAGTGTGGTAAGAGTCTTAACGGGGTGTGCAGTGTGTGTTCTGGGAAAATAGGGGAGGAACAGCCAAGTACCCCAAGCTGGAGGTGGGGTGTGGTGCTAAGGAGAGGATGTCTTAAGGAGGTGCTACCTGAGTTGGGTCTTAGAGCCACTGGTGCTTCCCTGAAGGTGGGTGAGGATGACACAGGCTTTCCAGAGGGATCATGGACACTTCTCACTGCATCCCTATAGACCCTGCTGCTCAAGCCTCCTGGTAACTGTGATAATAACAACACTGTGAATTGGTAACATTTACAGAACATTGCTATGTGCCAGGCCCCGTGCTGAGTGCTTTGCAAAGCATTACCTCATTTAATTCTATTACTACATGTGGTAGATCCAGGCATTTTCCCCATTTTAAATTTAAGGGAAACTAAAGCTGAGGGAATTTATGTGACCACCTCAATGTCACACGGGCAGGAGCGGGTTGAGCAGAATTATTTCAAATTAGTGGCCACAGGATGTGGTAGACAGAATTATTCAATGACAAGATCAGGTTCTACCTATGCCACAAATTCACCTTGACTTTGGGCAAATCTCTACTTCTCCAGGCTTTTCCCAGATTTTTTCATTGTAAAATGTGGGAAAGGGAACGAGATGGTCTTAAAATTCCTCCCTGGCCTAACGTTCTAACAGTAGAATGAGAAATACTGGGCCTCAGAGTCCCTCTTTACTCATCCCATTAGGTATGTGACCTCCGGAGTATTTATGCAGTCATTCCATTAGCATCCTCAGTCCTCTGCTTTCTGACTCTTGTCTGGGACAGTCTGTGGCTAGGCAGCCCCTGAGCGAGGATCTTGGGAGCAGAGGCAGCTGAGCAAACCTTTCACAGCCCACAAGTTGCCATTTGAAGAATGCTTAGAAGGATCACAGCCAAGCTTGTGCAGGGACCGCAGGCTCCCAGGGCTGCTGGGATGAAACAGAAAGTGGTGGGGAGCTGGGCCATGGTGGGAAAGATGCCTCTCAGTCTTTAACTCCCAGCTTCAGCTGCTGAGGGACCTTGAACATCTCGGATGCCAGCAAGAGCACGGGAGGGGGAGGATGCACCATATTCAGAAGGATGTGATGAGATGGGAGGAATAATTAAAACCTGTGTATCCGTCCTGCTTCTCTACCTCCCCCTGCTCATTCCTCCCCCCTTCCCCCTCCCCACTCCCAGCCTGGGGTGCCCAGCAGAGCCTTGCTGTTTGGCTTTCCTCCCTAGCCACGCCTCCGAGTTATCTAACCCAAATATATCTGCAGCTGCACATCCTTGTTTTTTGTTTTGTTTTGTTTTGTTTTGTTTTTTTGGCTGCTGTTGGCAACTTCCTGGAGCTCTGCTAAAGTCCCTGGGCATCTCACCCTTACTTGGAATTATTCCCAGAGCCTGGAGCACCCCTGAACTTTCCATGTCTTCCCTCCCCTGCTTTCACCCTGATTCTCATTTGGACTTTATCAATGAATCCATCCATCAAAGACCGTCAGCTGACACTGCTGAGTGTCTGCTCATTGCCAGGACTCATACTCTAGAACTCACTCAGATACTTATCTGCACTAAGGGAGTGTGAGGTAGGGGAAAGAACAGGAGGTTTATAAGCAGAAAACCTCCAGTACGAATCTGCACTCCTCCACTTACTAACTATGGATCTTGGATGAGTCACCTCACTTCTCTGAACCATCAATTTCACCATCTATAAAAGTACAGCTCTTCGCCTCTACTTCACAGGGCGTTGATGAGGTTGAAATAGAAAGCGGTACGAAAATAGCCTATAACAGGTGCTCAGTAAATGCTAAGCATGCCCTCAAAGGGGTTGCACTTGTTATTTAAAGTGATTGGATACCTATAAAGCAAAAGACAACACTAGAAGGCAGATCATAATCTGGACCAGGAGGGGCATATAGTTAAGAGTCAGCAAAGGCAGAAATAGAGACACAGTTGTAGAGAACAAACGTATGGACACCAAGGGGGGAAAGCCGCGGGGGCTGGGCAGTGGCGGTGGGATGAATTGCGCGATTGGGATTGACATGTATACACTGATGTGTATAAAATGGATGACTAATAAGAACCCGCTGTATAAAAAAATAAATAAAATTTAAAAAAAAAAAAAAGAGTCAGCAAGATCGCCAGGGAAGCCTGGTATTTTCCACTGGCCAGCTCTGGGTAAAGCTTCAAGGAGCTAGAGGCTTTAATTTGCCTTGGATTTGTCCCATCGGAGGAAGCTGGATGGACAGGGATTGGAAGTGAGACTCTCTGCTTTGTTGGAGATGATGAGAGAGAGTGAAGACAAGAAGGATGACCTTCCAGGCAGAAGGGACAGTAAGAGCAAAGGTGCGGCAGGAGCAGACAGCATCCAGAGCATCTGCGGCTCTGTGGGGCTTGAACGGGACTAAAAGGAGGAGCAGATGAGAAGAGCAAGGGTCTCTGTGTTGGGCTTTTACCGTGGAGGTGGTCGGGGGTCACAAAGCCGCTAAAGGGTTGTTTTTTTTTTTTAAAGAAGATGTTGGGGGTAGGAGTTTATTAATTAATTAATTTATTTTTGCTGTGTTGGGTCTTCGTTTCAGTGCGAGGGCTTTTTCTAGTTGTGGCGAGCGGGGACCACTTTCCATCGCGGTGCATGGGCCTCTCACTATCGCGGCCTCTCTTGTTGCGGAGCGCAGGCTCAGTAGTTGTGGCTCACGGGCCCAGTTGCTCCGCAGCATGTGGGATCCTCCCAGACCAGGGCTCGAACCCGTGTCCCCTGCATTAGCAGGCAGACTCTCAACCACTGCGCCACCAGGGAAGCCCCCGTGAAAGGGTGTTAAGCAAGGGAGTATAAGTAAGGTAGCTGCTTAAAAGACAATGCAGTATGGCAATTCGGAGTTTGGGCTGTAGAGTCCGATGTATCTGGGCTCAACTGCTGGTTCCATGACTTACTAATAGTTATTTGATATTACAAATGTTACTTAACCCTCTGGTGTGTTTCTTAATCTGTGGAGTGGACATAACAATAATAGCTCCCTCTTAGGAAATTTAAATGAGATAATATCTGTCTAGTATTTAGTAGAATGTTTGGCAAGCACTAAACACTGGGTAATGCTTGGTTTTATTGACATTATTATCTTCATCACTCTCTCCTAGTCTAAGTTAGTCTCCCTTTTAAATGACCCTGAACTTTTCTTTTTTGCACTCAGCACATTCACAATTGCTTATTTGATGTCTAATTTGGTTAAGAGTCTGAGCTGTAGATTCACACTCCCTGGGTTCAATACCTGGCTCTGATATTTCCTAGTCATGAAGCATTGAGCTAGTTATTTAATTTCTAAGCCCTTGTTTACTCATCTTTGAAAGGGGGATGATAACAGTAAACCACCTCAAAGGGCAATCAAATGATTGTATATGAAGCACTTGACAAGGGCTCGGCACATAGTTGAGACTTGGGAAACAATACCCCTGATAATGCTGCTTTAAACCCCTAAGAGCTAAGATTGTAGCTGTCTTGTTCTTGTGGAGTCTCCAGTACACAGTCAGGGTTCAATACAGATCTGTGGACAGACTGACCACAGTGTAGAAGGTGAGTCTGAGGGCCCAAGACAGAAGGCAAGCAATTTACTAGGGGGCTGTTACATTTAGTCTATATGGTAATGTCTGAACAAGGGCATTAGAAGTGAGAGTGAAGATGAGGGAGTCCTATGGAACGAGAGCAAGGAAACTTAGCAGCTCATTTTAAGGAGAAGCCAAAGAGGGAAAGGAGTCAAAGACCACTTGACATCTGCCTCCTGGGATCCCTTAGAGGCTGGTGACCGCAGACATCAAAATAAGAGTATGTGCCAAGCTGTGAAGTGCATGAACACCAACGGCAGAGTGCATGGGTTCAAGTCCTAACTCCACCTTCCCTATGATGCTACTTTGTCTTCGGAAAAACAGGGATGCTAATGCACCGGGAATCAGACTGGGATCCTGGGGATTAAGTGGTTGTTAAATGCAAGAGCCTGGCCGTGGTAAACACACCCAAAAGCTAGCTATTATTACTATTCTGCTCACGCACCAACTTTCCTATGTGAGATCAAGAATCAGGTGCCCACCTCTTGGTTATTTTTGTAGAAAAGAAGGAAAGAAAAATGCAAGGAACTTTGAAGAACACACGGTCTTAGGACCTTTACAAATCCTACCTGGATGGAAATTATTAGTAAGAGATGTCACTGTGCTCTGCGAGCAAAATTAATTTGCCAGATCTCTTAAGGCTGCGCTCTTGAAGGTTTGAATCATTTGAGTAATATTTCAGGTGAAGTCTCACCACAGTCCTCGGGCCAGGATGGAGAATGGAGAGAGTGATCAGTCCTGGCCCTCACACAGGTCCTGACGTGACGGGAGAGTGTGAAGGCTCCGGGGGTGGCCATTTCCTGAAGAGACTCCAATGCAGCATTAACGTGCCGGGCATGCAGCCTGCCATGGAAGCAGAGGTTGGAAGGGAGGCCCAGGGGCCCAGTGATTGGAGCTGGTGTCACATTTGAAATATGGAAACAACTAACAATGGCAGCTTCTGCCTCAAGAGAGAACGTAGGTGCAGGGGTGAGGGCACACGGTGGCCGTGTGGCACCTGGCAAAGCAGCCAGCTTGGCCATTTTCTAAATTGTAGAATGTGAGAGCCAAAAATTACTTTCAGCCTCATCTTTGCTCGTTTCCTGTCTCGTTAGCACTCCAGCCAAATGAGACGGCTGTTTCCTGAAGGCCCAGGTTCTCTTTTTTTTTCCTCTACAGCCATTCCTTTCCTGTCATCTAAATCCTCTTTTCCCTTCACTCCACCTAGCTGCTGCTTCCTAGTGCTTAAATGTTCAGCTCAGATGTGACCACCTTGACTTTGCAGGGGAGACAGGGGCCCCAGCTCTGTGCCTCCAAAGCTCCCTGTTTCATCTTCACCACAACCTTGATGATGGTCTGTAGGAACTGTCTAGTTATCCTGCAACACTACTTTCAGGCAGGGTCTCTCTCCTCCACCTTGATAGCCTCCAAATTTTGTCACAGTATCCAACTAGGAGTGGGAACTCCGTATTTTTATTTTTTTCTTTATTTCTCTGTTTTTAAAAAAATTATTGGAGTATAATTGCATTACAATGTCGTGTTAGTTTCTGCTGTAGAACAAAGTGAATCAACTATATGTATGTATACCCTCCGTCTTGAGCCTCCCTCCCAACCCACCCCCATCCCACCTCTCTAGATCATCACAGAGCACCGAGGTGAGCTCCCTGTGCTATACAGCAGCTTCCTACTAGCTATCTATTTTACACGTGGCAGTGTATATATGTCAGTGCTGCTCTCTCAATACATCCCACCCTCCCCTTCCCTCCCTGTGTCCACAAGTCTCTACATCTGCGTCTCTTTTCCTGCCCTGCAAGTAGGTTCATCAGTACAATTTTTCTAGATTCCATATATATGCATTAATATACAATATTTCTTTTTCTCTTCCTCATTTACTTCACTCTGTATGACAGACTCTAGGTTCATCCATATCACTACAAATGACCCAATTTCATTCCTTTTTATGGCTGAGTAATATTCCATTATATATATATATATATGTCATATCTTCTTTATCCATTCATCTGTCGATGGACATTTAGGTTGCTTCTATGCCCTGGCTGTTGTTATAGAGCTGCAATGAACATTGGAGTACATGAATCTTTTTGAATTATGTTTTTCTCAGGGTATATGCCCAATAGTGGGATTGCCGGGTCATATGGTAGTTTTGTTTTTAGTTTTTTAAGGAACCTCCATACTGTTCTCCAAAGTGACTGTATCAATTTACATTCCCACCAACAGTACAAGAGTGTTCCCTTTTCTCCACACCCTCCCTGGCATTTACTGTTTGTAGATTTTTTGATGGTGGCCATTCTGACTGGTGTGAGGTGATACCTCATTGTGGTTTTCATTTGCATTTCTCTAATAATTAGTGATGTTGAGCATCTTTTTATGTGTTTCTTGGCCATCTGTATGTCTTCTTTGGAGAAATGTCTATGTAGGTCTTCTGCCCATTTTTTGATTGGGCTGTATGTTTTTTTTGATATTGAGTTGCATGAGCTGCTTGTATGTTTTGGAGATTAATATATATGACAAACCCACAGCAAACATTATTCTCAGTGGTGAAAAACTGAAAGCATTTCCTCTTGATCAGGAACAAGACAAGGGTGCCCACTCTCACCACTATTATTCAACATAGTTTTGGAAGTCCTAGCCGTGGCACTCAGAGAAGAAAAAGAAATAAAAGGAATCCAAACTGGAAAAGAAGAAGTACAACTGTCGCTGTTTGCAGATGACATGATACTATACATAGAAAATCCCAAAGATGCCACCAGAAAACTACTAGAGCTAATCAATGAATTTAGTAAAGTTGCAGGATACAAAATTAATACACAGAAATCTCTTGCATTCCTATACACTAACAACAAAAAATCAGAAAGAGAAATTAAGGGAACAATCCCATTTACCATTGCAACAAAAAGAGTAAAATACCTAGGAATAAAACTACCTAAGAATGCAATAGACCTGTATGCAGAAAACTATAAGACACTGATGAAAGAAATTAAAGACAACACAAACAGATGGAGAGGTATACCACATTCTTGGATTGGAAGAATCAACATTGTGAAAATGACTATACTACGCAAAGCAATCTACAGATTCAGTGCAATCCCTATCAAACTACCAATGGCATTTTTCACAGAACTAGAACAAAAATTTTTACAATTTGTATGGAAACACAAAAGATCCCGAATAGCCAAAGCAATCTTGAGAAAGAAAAATGGAGCTAGAGGAATCAGGCTCCCTGACTTCAGACTATACTACAAAGCTACAGTAATCAAGACAGTATGGTACTGGCACAAAAACAGAAATACAGATCAATGGAACAGGATAGAAAGCCCAGAGATAAACCCACACACATATAGTCACCTTATCTTTGACAACGTAGGCAAAAATATACAATGGAGAAAAGGCAGCCTCTTCAATAAGTCGTGCTGGGAAAACTGGACAGCTACATATAAAAGAACGAAACACTTCCTAACACCATACAAAAAATAAACTCAAAATGGATTAAAGACCTAAATGTAAGGAACTCTGTAGTTTTAGATCTATTTCCCGTTCAAGACATCAAAGCAAAACAAAACAAAAATAAAAACAGGGCTTCCCTGGTGGCGCAATGGTTGAGAGTCCGCCTGCTGATGCAGCGGACATGAGTTTGTGCCCCGGTCCGGGAAGATCCCACATGCCGTGGAGCGGCTGGGCCCGTGAGCCATGGCCGCTGAGCCTGTGCGTCCGGAGCCTGTGCTCCACAACAGGAGAGGCCACAACAGTGAGAGGCCCACATACCGGGAAAAAAAAAATCTCAAAAGCCAGTCTGAGACATTTACTATGTTATTTTGATGATGATCTGTATTGCAGTTTTATTTTGAAATCCAGAATTAGATCACATGATCTGACAGTGGGATGGCCTCTTTCACACAAACCTCAAACCCAGGAAACATAAGCTGAGTGGTTTCCAAAGCTACAGCAGAAATAGAATGGGGGCTGGAGAAGAGAATTCTCACTGAGGTTGATCTCAAAGGAAGGATTCTTAGAGAAGGGAGAGGTTGAGTTGAACATTAAGGGTAGGTTGGGCTTGAACATTCATCAACCCCCTCAAAGAACTTGTTTGAGGAGAGGATGAGACTGGTTTGTGCAAAAGGAAATTGAGCTCAGCTTTTCCCCCTCCCTTATCAAGCTGCTGAGTCAGCCCTCAGCAGCTCCCAGTCTCACACCTTCCCCATCCTCACGCTCCCAATAAGATCCATCTATACAACAAGCACATACTTATGGCATATCGGGTATTTCAAATATAATGTGAGACAGCAAATTGGCCTTTGGAGCCCTCCAGTCACCTTTTGAATCTCCATCCTTCTGCCCTCCCAGGATCAAGCTCACTATTAGAATCCAAATTAACATAATATTGGTTAATTATAAAAATAACCAACAAAAAGTCATCAATGTGCCCCTGATGTGGCAGGCAGTGTACCAGGTGTTTTACCTACTATGTCTTAATCTTTCCAGAACCTATTCACTCGTGGAACAAATATTAATTTCATGTTCCTTATGTGTCCTGGAGCATTAGAGATGCTGTCTTGGAAAACAACAACAACACACACACACATTATAAAGACCCTGCCTTCATAATGCTTTCATTGTCAGCAGGAGACACACACCAAAGCAAACTAGCAAAATAATGGAATATGTGGAGGTGATGAAATCAGTGAGAGCTGCTGTGAAAATAATTAAAATGGTGTGAAATAGTTAAAACAAAGAGGAGAGTTGGGATGTCATCTCAGATAGGGTGGTCAGAGAGACCTCTCTGAGGAGGTGGCTTTTCAACTGAGATATGAAGTGAAGAAGGAAGAAAGGGTACTTCAGGGAGAGGGAACAGCAAACCCAAAGCCAGTGACAGAGAAGCTGGGACGGGGTGGGCATGGCTGGGTGGATGGGGTGAGGTAGGGTTGCATAGGTGAGCAGGAACCGGGTCTTCTGTGGCATAGGCATTCTTTTGCCTTTCCATCTGATGCTCAGCAAAGTAGGGCTCTCATGAGCATTCCTTTGTTCAGAGGCACTTCCTGTCTGCCCCAACTTTGTATGTTTAAATTAAGCCGGGCCACCCCATTCCTGGCCTGTCACCATTCATGAAAAGTTTCAGCATCCCTGCCCTGGTCACTTCTCCCCCTGACGTATCGCTTCTTTCCTCATTTATGGCCCTCAGTTCAGTTCTGTGTCTGCCTGCCTCCTGACATAGTTTTTGCTTCTTTTCCTCTGCCTGTCTCCACGCTGCCCTGAGAACCAGGGGCGGATTGACCTCTCTTTGGGACATGCCTTCCAGGTCCATCCCAGACACAGCCCCACTGCCCACTCTGACTCCATGCACGATGGCACCCACAAACCAGCTCATCTGACCATCCTGACACCCAGTTCCCAGTTCCCAACTACTACTTGTCACATCATTATTTGAGGTTCATAATTTGAGAGGGATTAGAATTTGACTAAGCAACCTGAGTATTTGAAATTTCAAAGGATAAATGAATTGGTAAGATGGAATTTCAGGCAGTGAATGACGATTATTATTATTTTTTTTTAAAGAATTTGCCCCCATCTCCCCCTCATTTAAGTCTGTTTTTCAAAACCCTTCTCCGTTGCCATAGAAGATGCTACTTGGGGAATCTCAGGGCACTTTCCCATAATGGAAATGAGAAAGTCAAAAAGAAACACACCAGCAAATAATGTTCCTTTTTGCCCTGGGATACTGTTCGTGATTATTTCTCAGAAGTGATCTTTAATTGTTTCATCTAAAGAGTATGCCGTCTTCTTTCCTCTGACTCTCTTCCTAGAGGCTTGTGAATTAGATCCAGCTATTAGTAGCACTTACTAATTTCCTCTGAGTCTTGCTGGCTGAAGCGCTGGGCTTGAAACAACTTTTAATTTTGTTTTTAATTAAATTTCAGTTGTTTCAAATCACTCACTTTTAATGTCCTTTCTTTGCAGCCCTCAGAAGCAACAGGAGCTGTGTGTTCTTGTCGATATGCACACACCGTCTGATGTGCATGTATCCATGGCCTGGCTAATGACTGACTCCTGGCTGAGGTCCAGTGCAAGAGCAGGCAATTAAGAAAACAGAAATGAGTCACAGAATGAGCCTTTGTTTACCCTGTTATATTCAAAGCTTAAGCAGGAGGCTCTGTTATTGTGGGGTTTTTTTGCCAAACTGTATTTGAACAAGGCAACGTTCCCTTGTATTTCACAATAGGGTTATCAAATATATGTAAGTAAAAATAGTATAAGAATAGCTAACACTTATTAAGCATTTATTATGTGCTAGGTACTGCTTTAAGGACTTTATGTAGATGACCTCATTTACATTAAAAGTGAGTAATTTAAAACAACGGAAAATTAATTTACATATATTACCTTCCACATTCCTATGAGATTCTTATGCACAGTTTTATAGCTGAGGAACCGAGGCCCATTTAACTGGATCATTATCTCTGGGTTAGGTTAGTTCGTGGCTGGGCTGGAACGTGAAAACTGGCCGCCTGACTCCATGGTCCTGCTCTTAAACACTGCACTGGACTCTCCGTCTATAAAAAAAACAGGAAGGGCTTCATCATCTAAATGAACTTAACAACAAAAAATAGAGAAGATTGACTACTTCTTTGCAAAAGTGAAATTATGTTCATCTCTATTTGGTCTGTTATGGCCTCCGGTAAAACCCGATCCTATTGTGTAAATTGTAAACTGCCCTGTGGGGTTGAGTTCAGATTCACAGAATCCTAGGTTGGGTATTTAACTGCTCTTTCAGATACTTAGCACTGCAGAAAGGACAATTGAGTTTGAAAGCAAAAGCATAAATACACGCCAAATCTTACACATCCCCTAGTTTAGCTAACATCATTTGCTTTACTGCTGGTCCCAACCGAAAATATTTAGAACCCAATGATTTTCCATCTTAGAACTTCACGTACTTTATTATTTTTTTGCAAGAAACATTATTTAACTGATATCACCACTTTCCCTTCTCCTCCCCAAATACACACACACACACACACGCACACACACACGCGTGCACACACACACACACACACAGCCTGCTGGGTACTCACAGCAGCTCCTTTCTCCGCAGCACTCCTTATTTGTAGTCCTGTACGTGTTGATGCATTTGCTTGTTTTATGCTCATTTCCTTGGACATGCGCTACAGCCAAGTGCTGTAGTGCTGTGTCTTTTGTGTTCCCTGCTGAATACCCAGTTCTTCCAACCAGGCCTGGCATATGTATGGCACTCAATAAACATTTGTCAACTATGTGAATAAATATGTTCAGACTTAAACTCAGTAACCAGACTGCTGAGAAGTAAAGTGACAGTTAGATGAAGCACAGGAATGAGGAAATGAGGAAACCGAGTCCCAAAGAAGGTAATAGGTTTGCCCAAGCTTACACAGCTGCTGAACAAGATCTGTCTGACTCCAGGAGCTCTCATATCTCTTGCTGTGAGGATCAAGTGAGATATTGCATGTAAAGGTGTTAGACAGTATCTTAAATGCTGAACAAACGTTGCCTGTTACTAAGGCTCATTAGTGAGTCTCCGGTGAAATTTCAAGCGCTGTTGGAGAATGCAGGGGGAAAACTGTGCGGTCGCCTTCTTTTGTTCCATTTGATAACATCTACGGTGGTGGTCTTCAAAGAGCTGAAAGCACCGTTTGTCACTTCATCCATCCGAACATCCATCCATCCAAAATGTTTACTGATTACCTGCTAAGTGCCAGACACTTTGCTAAGGAACCATAATTTGAAGATGAGTTAGATATGTCCCTCCAAAGCTCAGTCTCTTCCAAGGTAGATAAGACGTCAACTTGCCCAAACCTTGCCACCTGGGGGATATTCAGTAAGTTTGTGCTGAACTCAAATCCTTTAACAGTGACAATTGTGTAAGGAGAGAGCTTCATATGCAAGGCCACTGGGGCAGAAGAAGGACAGGCCACTTCCAGGTGAAAGAACCAGGGAGGACAAATTGCCTTTGACAGGGACTGGGGGGACGGGTATGGTTAGGAGGATGCTCCAGGGTATGGAACAACCTGAGCAAAGACAAAAGGACGGGTGGGCTAGAAAGGACGTGCGTGAGATGGGGAGCAGTCAGCTGCTGCCTTTTTTATCCAGCGCCTCTCCTAGTCCAAGGGAGAGACAACAATGTTCCTTAGTTGCCAGGGACAGAAAAAATAAATAGCAAGCACATTTTGGTCACCAACTATGTGTTTGACTCAATACTATAAATATGTGTGTGTGTGTATTTTATTCTTTATTCCTCCCCAAACCTTCTGAAGTTGTTGGTATACTAGCAGTAGTAGTAGTAGTAGTAGCAGCAGCAGTACTCTTATTATTAAAGTAATAAGGAGTGATTGTAGTAAACACTAAATATGCCCTCATTCATAGTCCTAGTCTGTTGGGTTGGTGACTCTGTCGGTGTATATTCTTCCAGAATTTTGCTACTCCTACACTGGCACAAATACATACATACACACATGCATGAACACACACACACACCCCTCCTGAATTGCTGCTTGTTTGTTTGTTTCAAACCTGAGATAAGATCCTACATATTCTTAGGCAACTTGCTTTCCTAATCAACCATGGACATCTCAGTATGGTTATGTGGAGTATGTGATAGGTATTATTATCTCCATTTTACAGAAGAGGAGCTAGGACTTTCCTGGTGGCGCAGTGGTTAAGAATCCGCCTGCCAATGCAGGGGACACGGGTTCCATCCCTGGTCCAGGAAGATCCCACATGCTGAGGTGCAACTAAGCCAGAGAGCCACAACTACTGAGCCCGCGTGCCACAACTACTGAAGCCTGTGCGCCTAGAGCCCGTGCTCTGCAACAAAGAGAAGCCACTGCAGTGAGAAGCCCACGCACCACAATGAAGAGTAACCCCCGCTCGCTGCAACTAGAGAAAGCCCATGCACAGCAACGAAAACCCAATGCAGCCATACATAAACAAACAAACAAACAAATAAAATAAGAGGAGCCCTCAAAGTCAGATAATGGGCATAAAGTTCATCAGCTGGTGAGTGGCAGGGTTGAGGCACCAACCAGTTCTTTCTGATTTCAGAGCCTGGCTCCCGTAAGCTACACCCCCTGAGAACAGAATGAAAGAACTCATCCTTCACGTACCATGTACCAGAAATGTGGATCTCAGTCATCCTACATCCTGTTTGAGCCTCAAGACCTTCATTTGGTCCTCAAATAAAAATCTTACCCTTTTTCTCCTCACCTTTCCCAGAATTCATAGTAGGCTCAGCTGGTGCAGGGATGGCGGCTGTGGACGCTGCAGTGAACCTAAACTGAGCCTCCTTTGTTATGTTGCTCCAGGTACCAGTATTCTGTATTTAAGCAGCTGTTCTCATCTCTGCCAGATGGTGAAATCTGTTTCATCAACATGACTGTTGAAACGTCTGATTTTTGGAAGCCTTGCCTCATGTACTCCTTTGTAGCATCATAAAACAATTAAATTTAGGCTTAGCATTAATTTGAATTATTGTCCGGTTTCCAGAAAATATCTTCTGGAAATGTCAAGAGGAGGTATTACATGTCTTTGGAAATATTAAGTATTGAATTACAGTATTATGTCACTTTCCCCCTGCCATTTCTCTCTCGTTCACACACAGTCAGCATGGTCTGATTTATGTTTCAGGCACCACCGTGAGAAACTCAGTACGTAGGGAAATAACCAGAGATGAATATTGACAGAGGCCAAACACACACACACACATACACACACATTAGTAGTGTGGATTGGTTTTCCTCAAAGTAAGAAGAATGGGAGGCAGCCTGGTGTTACAGACAGAGCCCTAGACTCAGAGACGGGTGGACTGAGCTCTGATTTGGAATCATCAGCTCCTTAGCTGTGCAGTTTAAAACATGTACCTTTGACATCCTTCAGCTTCAATTTCCTTGTCTGTAAAATGGGGGTAAAATTAACATTTGCCCTCCAGAGTTATTTCTAGGATCAATTAGATTAACAGCAGCAGCGATAATAAAAACTTCCATTTGATAAGTAAGGTACACAGAGTCACATATGATATTCCTTCAAATGCTCCAAGGTAAATATTATTCATCCTCTTTTAGATGAGGAAGCTGAGGAAAGGAATATTAAGCAGATCCCAAGGTCATTCAAATAAAAAATGGTAAGGACACTTTTTGAATCCAGTTTTGCCAATTCCAAGGTCTGTGCTTTTCCCACTGAATTCAAAAGAGAAGAGAATAGACGGTATGAGATCTAGAGAGAAAGGAACACACACACATGTACATACATGCACGCACGCACGCAATGACAGACACGCAAAAGCAGGCAGGTGCCTGGACCTAATTTGGTCGGTTGGCATTGAACCCACGGTGTGGCAATGAAACAGATCTGGGAGGAATTGCTAATATGGTTATTCTTAGTGCTCACAGTTGTGAGTCGTCCTTGCCAAACAGGCCCTGACGTTTGTGCAGATTGCTTGGGAAAGGCAAAAAGAAGCGCATTTCATAGAAAAGGGTGGACCAGAAGAAGGGGATGGGGCAAGGAACGTAATTAAACTGCTGGATCTGGAAAATCACAGGGCACGTTCATGCATTTGTTAATTCAGCCAGCCAGTCATGTCCTAAGCCACAAATTTTGTATTTTCATTACAAATGTATTGAACCTAATAGGTGCCAGGCATTTCTCCAGGGCCTCTACAATGTTACCTCACTCCTGCGACATATTTCTTTTTAAATTTTTATTGGAGTATAATTGCTTTACAATGTTGTGTTAGTTTCTGCTCAACAAAGTGGATCAGTTATAAATATATATATATATATATATATATATATATATATATATATATATATATATATATATATATCTCCACTCTTCTTAAGATTCTTCTCCCATATAGGTCATTACAGAGTACTGAGTAGAGTTCCTGCAACATATCTTAAAATAGTATCCCTTGTTCCTGCCCTAGCCAGCTTGCCCCGGGAAATGGTGAAAATCAGAGATGCTGCTGAGATAAGCCATGAATCCACACAGGGAAAATGACCATTCTTGGGTAGACAGGGTAAAGGTTTTCTTCTTCTAAATGAAGCTATTGTCTGACTGTTTCCCAGGCAGGGCCTCCATGTTGCACAGCTCCAGGAGCAACATCTAAATAGGGTAGAGTTATTCACAGAATTATCTGTGTTTGTGTATGTACACATACGCAAGCATATATACATAGGCACACTCAATTGTCCAATTATATTGTATATATGAAATATACAATAATATATATACCATATATGATATATATGGTATATATATGGTGTATGTGGTATATATGGATAGACATGTGATTATGCATAGCATGATTTTTTTTTTTGCTATGTAAATTTTGTCCCCGGAATAGTACAACTCAGAGGCCCTAGCCAGGCGCAGTCCTGTTCTTAGGCAATTCAAGTGTTTCTCATTTAATGGTCATAGAACCTCTGTGAAATAACTATTCCCTTTGTACAGATGTGGAAACTGAGGAGGGTTGCCAAGATTAAGTGATTTGTTCCAGGGTCACACAGTTACTCAGTGGCTGGGCTAGGATTTAATCCATGCTTGTTTGACTCCAAAATCCAGACCTCTAACCCCCATTCACGTTCATGTCTTATGTGAGCAACTGACAGAGAGGGAAGTTTTTCAATATTAGTCAGACCTAAAGGATCTTTGCGTTTTGGGAGCGACTGTCCACGTTCATTCAAGAAGCACACTGATCTTATCGGATCAAAAAGAAATCCAACATTGAGATTGGGTTTGATGCATAAATTCCCAATGAGTTAATGAAGAAATTTTTTTAAAAGAAAGGAAGAAAAGATAAACGAATTATTAAATTAAAAGCAAATAGCTGCTTTTAATCTTTAACCACAATTCTTCTTTAAAATTTTAAGTAACAAAGAAAAACGGGAAGCATTTTATGACTTTGTTCTTTTCCCCTGCTGCCTAGCTTGATACCAAATTGTTATATCTCTGGGGAGAAAAATAATTTTTTGAAATTTCAACACTTTAAACCTCTTTTGTTCAGACTCAAACACCCCTAACTCAACCTTGAAGCAAGAGCAAGGATACATAAAGGCTTGTGGAATTCTGTGGCAATCTGTTTTAGCTAGACTTTGATCACATTTTGAGGTGGGGAAGATAGAAAGCATAGAAACACAATTGCCTGGAGCAAATATGGGTCTGGCACTACAGGGAAACCTCTGTTTGGGGAGAGGGAGCAAGTGCTTTGAAACAGCTTTATTTGGAAATAACTCTTTTGCTAACCTAGAACACCAGTGGCCTGTCTATAGCCATGCTTCCTTTTCTGGGACATCTAGTGATGGATTCTTCCATGTTTCTTCTATGGCATGGACCTCACAAGGGTATTAGCATTTCATCTTCCCATCGAAGGATCTCTAGCCTCATGACAACTTACTTTCATGGAATCTATTCTTTGTTTATTTTTTATTTTATTGAAGTGTAGTTCATTTACAATGTGTTACTTTCAAGTGTACAGCAAAGTGATTCAGATACATATATATATATCAGAATATATGTATGTATATATATATATATATATACTTTTTCAGATTCTTTTCCATTAAAAGTTATTACAAGATACTGAGTATGGTTACCTGTGCTCTACAGTAGGCCCTTGTTTTTGCCTATTTTATACGTAGTAGTGTGTATATGTTAACCCTAAAATGCGAATTTAGCTCTCTTCCCCCCCCCCACTATCCCCTTGGTGCCCATAAGTTTGTTTTCTATGTCTGTTGAGTCTGTTTCTATTTTGTAAATAAGCTCATTTGAATCATTTTTTTTAAGATCCCACATATAAGTGATATCATATGATATTTCTCTGACTTACTTCACTTAATATGGTAATCTCTAGGTCCGTCCATGTTGCTGCAAATGGCATTATTTCATTCTTTTTTTATAGACGTTCCTTAAAAAAACTAAAAATAGGGTTACCATATGACTCTGCAATCTCATTCCTGTGCATATATCCAGAGAAAACTCTAATTCAAAAAGACACATGCACCCCAATGTTCATAGCAGCACTATTTACAATAGCCAGGACATGGAAGGAACCTAAATGTCCATGGACAGATGAATGGATAAAGAAGATGTGGTGTATATATACAAAATACTACTCAGCAATGGAATTTATTCTTCATTGTCAGTGTGAAATCCTAGAACAAACACTGAGCTAGAAGTCACAGCACTCAGGTTCTGGTCCAAACTCAACACTTTCCAGCTCTGTTGCCTTGGGAAATTCAGTTCACCTCTTTGACCGTCACCTCCATCACGTTGCTAAGAGGCTGGGAGTCGTAAAATCTAGGTTTTAGTTATGGACATTTCACTAATCCCAGTGGGATCTGGGGCACATCTCTCTCCTTCCTTAGCCCTCAGTTTCTTTATTTCTAAAGGAAGAGGGTCTCCCTGGAGCATCCATTCTCAGTGAGGACAGTAATACTTCCAAAGGGATGAAACTGATTCTTGGGAAGTACAGGGAGGGGGGCACAAAAAATCTTAACTCCTTTTATGTACAACAAAAGCACAGTACATAAACAGATATACAGGATATCTGTGGTATTAAAAGTTTATGGGTGGGGGAGTGATTAGGGGAAAAAAGGTCTAAAAAGGTTGTTTCGTGTGTGGTGATAAAAAAAATTAAAAGTTGAGAGGGACTTCCCTGGTGGTCCAGTGGTTAAGACTCCACGCTCCCAATGCAGTGGGTACAGGTTCGGGTTTGATCCCTGGTCAGGGAACTAAGATCCCACAAGCCGCGTGGCATGGCCATACACAGAAAAAAAAACTGAGAAACTCTAGAGTAGAGGAACTGAGAGTTTTCTAACACTTTAGAATTAAACCTGTTAACTTAGCGTCAGACAGTTCTGATCTATTGTATGATTGTTCCAAGAAAATTCTGATCTTAACCAAGTTTCTATCTTCCTTAGACCTTAAAAAACAGTATTTTCGGGCTTCCCTGGTAGCGCAGTGGTTGAGAGTCCGCCTGCCGATGCAGGGGACCTGGGTTCATGCCCCAGTCTGGGAAGATCCCACATGCCGCGGAGCGGCTGGGCCCGTGAGCCATGGCCACTGAGCCTGCGCGTCCGGAGCCTGTGCTCCACAGCGGGAGAGGCCACAGCAGTGAGAGGCCTGCGTACAGCAAAAAAAAAAAAAACCCAAAAAACAAAAAAAACCCAGTATTTTCATGTACAATAAACAAAAGGAAAGAGGTAACCCTCTTTCAGTTAGCCACTGGACTATCGTAGCATTTTCTTAGTGTCTTTCTTCTCCTTTGTCATATGTATCTCATTCACATACTGTAGCAAGATTACATATTCATTGCAGCCAAGCCGCCATTCCCTCTGCCCATCCAGTGGTGTTGGGAGTACTTGGAACCAGGTCAGGCAGCAGACTGGGCACCTGTGGAATGAATGAAAATAGCTTAGTTCAGACGAGGGTTTTTATCCTGGGCTCTACTAACCCCCAAGGGGGTCCATGGATAGAACTCTAGTTCAGTTACTGGTTTCCTTTGTAATACTATGCATTATGTTTTATACATTTCAAAACTTTATTCTGAGAAGTGATCCACAGGGACCAATGACACAAAACAAAGGTTAATAAATGGAGCAAATGCCAGGCTTAAGAGATAGTTGCTGTCAAAAAAGAGGTAATATATCAGTTTGCTAGGGCTGCCATAAGAAAGTACCGCAGACTATGCGGCTTAAACGACAGACATTTATTTCCTCACAGTTCTGGAGACTGGAAGTCTGAGATCAAGGTGTTGGCAGGGTTTCTTTTGAGGACCCCTCTCCTTGGCTTGTCGATGGCTGTCTTATGGCTGTCTTCTCTTGGTCTTCACACGGCCTTCCCTCTGTGTGTGCTTGTATCCTAATCGCTTCTTCATGGAAGGACACCAGCCATATTGGACCCACCCTGATGACTTCATTTAACCGTAATTACCTCTTGAAAGATCCTTTCAACAAGTACAGTCATATTCTGAGGTACTGGACATTAGGATTTCAACAAATGAATTTTGGGGTGAACACAAGTCAGCCCATAACAGATAGAGAGAGTACAGAGAAATAGGTTGAAGTTGATCCAAGGAAAAGAGAAAGAAATGGAAGAAGGGAAGAGAGCTGGAAGGAGAAAGTCAGATTAAGGCATCAAGTGGCAGATTCCTCTCTCAGATGCCTGTAAGAGAATCACCCCTCAACCCTGCGACCCTAGAGAGCTGTTGCTCTCTCCCAGAGGCTGAGCACCTCCAGCTACCCACACTGGCTCTGCTTACTCTCCCAAACCCTCAAACTGTTGTTTTTAACCTCACTTTTGCAGAGTTTGATCACTCCTTAAACAGTGTTTAGTCAATGGCTGGTGGTAGAATGTATTCATTCTACATTGTGTGGGGCTCTGTGGATTGGGTGGTTGGGGGAAGAGGTAGGAGTGGGTGCGTTCTTCAGGGGTCTATTGGGCTGAAGGTAGATGCGCTCCTTATTCCTGCTTCATTACACTTTGTTTTTCCTCCTGTGTCCCGGAAAGACGTTTCTCCCAGGTCCAAGTCAGATGGGATCCTCATGGGGAAACATGATGTAACAGAAAGAAGGAAGCCTGTAATTATTTTGCACCCAAAGAAAGAGGGAACAGGAGAGAGAGAATACGTTGGGCTAAAAAAATTCCCTGAGCTTCCTATGTGAAGACCATCTTTCAGCCATACAATCCTTCCCTCCTCTGCTCCCCATTCACCACTGTGACCAGAGCCTTCTTTTGAAATTTTCTATCCATGGTTTTCAGAGGCCTGTGTCATGATTTGAGGTGCAATGAAAGAGATTTGCGCAGCTGTCTGGCTCTCCAGGCGGTTTTGTCTGATGCTACCTCCTTCCGTGGTATTTTTAGTTCTCATCTGTAGCTCTCAGTGTCTTTGGGGGCTGATGTGCCTCTGGCTTTTCCGACTCCACTACGGAGTGTCCTGAGCTCCCCAGCTCACCCCGATCTATGCCACACAGTTAAAGAAGCAGGCTTATAATCAATGTAATTGAAGATCAGAGTTAATGAGTACCTCCGTGCCCAGGCGGTCCCCTGAGCAGCGCCCCACTTCAGATGCAAAATAAGGAAACGATTGGGCTGAACTGAAAATCCATTTGTCTAATTAGATGATGTATATTCCCACAGCCAGTGAGAGAAAAATATGTATATATTTTAAAATAAGGAAACATGACATTTTGAAGTTGAGATTTTGGCAAAGATTCATTTCGGAGTCATTGCACTCTGAGGAAGTTGACTTGAGCACAAAAGAAGACTCTCAGAGCACCCAGAAAAAGGGAAGGCATTTGATCCAAAGTCAAGAAGATAAAGCAGGGGTCCGCTGGAAAACTAGAGATATATGAGAAACATGGAATAAGGCATTTGTATTCCTTTCCTCTGTAAATATTTATTCTCGAAGTACTGGTAAAATTTACCCAGGGAGAACTGCTCACTACTCTTTGGCTTATAACACTTTCTCCCTTCCCCCACCCTCATTCAACACACACATGCACACATACACAACACACACACACATGTTCTGAAACTCCACTGTACCCTAAGCACTTTGGTGATAGCACAGTTACATAAGGTACGGTCTTTGCCTTCAAGAAATACACAGTCTAGATGGGAGAGTAAGAAAAAGAGGATTAAAAACACTCATGCTTTGCCTTAGATTTGTCACTTTGAACTTCCTTCCTTCCTGGACTACAAGTTTTCAGTGGACAGACACCATATTTTGCTCATCCAGAGCATAGGAACAGGGCATGGCACATAGTAGGTGCTTTATTTGTTAAATGAACAAATGTATGAATGAATGGATGAATCTATAACAGGGCATACATAGCTGTTAGTTGAGTGGAATACCTTGTACGTATTAGAGAGATTAAGAGGCATATGAGCCAGGTCTGAAGCCGAGGCTTAAGGGGCAAATTCCGCCTCAGCTTTTGCCTAGTTTGTTGTTCTTTTTTGCATTCTTCAAGATCTAGCTTAAAGACCGACTCTAATGATTCCTCTCCAATCCCCCTTTTTCCTTCCCCTTATTTCCACTTAATGCCCATCCCTTTCAGGCAGTTCTTACAACACTCTAGGATGTATTATATCTACCTGTGCATATGTTTGATCTCCCTCGTTATTCTACAAATTTCTTGATGGAGTCAGTCTGTTTTTCAATCTTTATGTCTATTTCTTACTCAAGGAGCAGTTTAATAACTGTTGGCTAAATGAACACATAGATTGAGCCTTGATTAGATTTTGCAGGTACTTCCTTTCACTCTCTGATGTGGCAACTCCCTGCCACACACCTTTGCCCCTTCACACTGAGTCCCTCTGGCATCTCTAATCATCCACATCACAAGCCCATGGGGTGAACAAGAGCTCAGGAGCCACGATAGCAAACTTCAAGTTTTGTTTTGGAACTACGGAGACACTGAAGGGCTAGTCTTGTGTTCTGGCTCCCACAGGCTGAAAAAAACTAAACTTTGGGATCAATGAGGAAGCATTTCTACTTCCCAATTCCATCATAAAGTAAGCTGAACTTTAATCTAGTCAAGCATGGAATTTTTTTTTAAATATCTTTATTGGAGTATAATTGCTTTGCAATGGTGTGTTAGTTTCTGCTTTATAACAAAGTGAATCAGTTATACATATACATATGTTTCCATATCTCTTCCCTCTTGCGTCTCCCTCCCTCCCACCCTCCCTATCCCACCCCTCTAGGTGGTCACCAAGCACCGAGCTGATCTCCCTGTGCTATGCGGCTGCTTCCCACTAGCTATCTATTTTACGTTTGGTAGTGTATATATGTCCATGCCACTCTCTCGCTTTGTCACAGCTTACCCTTCCCCCTCCCCATATCCTCAAGTCCATTCTCTAGTAGGTCTGTGTCTTTTTTCCCGTCTTACCCCTAGGTTCTTCATGACCTTTTTTTTTTTTTTCCTTAGATTCCATATATATGTGTTAGCATACGATATTTGTTTTTCTCTTTCTGACTTACTTCACTCTGTATGACAGACTCTAGGTCCATCCACCTCACTACAAATAACTCAATTTTGTTTCTTTTTATGGTTGAGTAATATTCCATTGTATATATGTACCACATCTTCTTTATCCATTCATCCGATGATGGACACTTAGGTTGCTTCCATGTCCTGGCTATTGTAAATAGAGCTGCATTGAACATTTTGGTACATGACTCTTTTTGAATTATGGTTTTCTCAGAGTATATGCCCAGTAGTGGGATTGCTGGGTCGTATGGTAGTTCTATTTGTAGTTTTTTAAGGAACCTCCATACTGTTTTCCATAGTGGCTGTATCAATTTACATTCCCACCAGCAGTGCAAGAGGGTTCCCTTTTCTCCACACCCTCTCCAGCATTTCTTGTTTCTAGATTTTTTGATAATGGCCATTCTGACTGGTGTGAGGTGATACCTCATTGTAGTTTTGATTTGCATTTCTCTAATGATTAGTGATGTTGAGCATTCTTTCATGTGTTTGTTGGCAGTCTATATCTTCTTTGAAGAAATGTCTATTTAGGTCTTCTGCCCATTTTTGGATTGGGTTGTTTGTTGTTTTGTTATTGAGCTGCATGAGCTTCTTGTAAATTTTGGAGATTAATCCTTTGTCAATTGCTTCATTTGCAAATATTTTCTCCCATTCTGAGAGTTGTCTTTGGTCTTGTTTATGGTTTCCTTTGCTGTGCAAAAGCTTTTAAGTTTCATTAGGTCCCATTTGTTTATTTTTGTTCTTATTTCCATTTCTGTAAGAGGTGGGTCAAAAAGGATCTTGCTGTGATTTATGTCATAGAGTGTTCTGCCTATGTTTTCCTCTAAGAGTTTGATAGTTTCTGGCCTTACATTTGTATCTTTAATCCATTTTGAGCTTATTTTTGTGTATGGTGTTAGGGAGTGTTCTAATCTCATACTTTTACATGTACCTGTCCAGTTTTCCCAGCACCACTTATTGAAGAGGCTGTCTTTTCTCCACTGTATATTCTTGCCTCCTGTATCAAAGATAAGGGAACCATATATGCGTGGGTTAATCTCTGGGCTTTCTATCCTGTTCCATTGATCTATACTTCTGTTTTTGTGCCAGTACCATACTGTCTTGATTACTGTAGCTTTCTAGTATAGTCTGAAGTCAGGGAGCCTGATCCTCCAGCTCCATTTTTCTTTCTCAAGATTGCGTTGGCTATTCAGGGTCCTTTGTGTTTCCATACAGATTGTGACATTTTTTTTTCTAGTTCTGTGAAAAATGCCATTGGTAGTTTGATAGGGATTGTGTTGAATCTGTAGATTGCTTTGGGTAGTAGAGTCATTTTCACAATGTTGATTCTTTCAATTGGAGAATGTGGTATATCTCTCCATCTATTTGTATCATCTTTAATTTCTTTCATCAGTGTCTTATCATTTTCTGCATACAGGTCTTTTGTCTCCTTAGGTAGATTTATTCCTAGATATTTTATTCTTTTTGTTGCAGTGGTAAATGGGAGTGTTTTCTTAATTTCATTTTCAGATTTTTCATCATTAGTGTATAGGAATGCCAGAGATTTCTGTGCATTAATTTTGTATCCTGCTACTTTACCAAATTCATTGATTAGCTTTAGTAGTTTTCTGGTAGCATCTTTAGGATTCTCTATGTATAGTATCATGTCATCTGCAAACAGTGACAGCTTTACTTCTTCTTTTCCAATTTGGATTCCTTTTATTTCTTTTTCTTCCTTGATTGCTGTGGCTAGAACTTCCAAAACTATGTTGAATAATAGTGGTGATAGTGGGCAACCTTGTCTTTTTCCTGATCTTAGTGGAAATGCTTTCAATTTTTCACCATTGAGGACGATGTTGGCTGTGGATTTGTCATATATGGGCTTTATTATGTTGAGGAAAGTTCCCTCTATGCCTACTTTCTGCAGGGTTTTTATCATAAATGGTTGTTGAATTTTGTCAAAAGCTTTCTCTGCATCTATTGAGATGTTCATATGTTTTTTCTCCTTCAGTTTGTTAAAATGCTGTATCACGTTGATTGATTTGCCTATATTGAAGAATCCTGGCATTCCTGGAATAAACCCCACTTGATCATGGTGTATGATCCTTTTAATGTGCCGTTGGATTCTGTTTGCTAGTATTTTGTTGAGGATTTTTGCATCTATGTTCATCAGTGATATTGGCCTGTAGTTTTCTTTCTTTGTGACATCTTTGTCTGGTTTTGGTATCAGGGTGATGGTGGCCTCGTAGAATGAGTTTGGGAGTGTTCCTCCCTCTGCTATATTTTGGAAGAGTTTAAGAAGGATAGGTGTTAGCTCTTCTCTAAATGTTTGATAGAATTCGCCTGTGAAGCCATCTGGTCCTGGGCTTTTGTTTGTTGGAAAATTTTTAATCACAGTCTCAATTTCAGTGCTTGTGATTGTTCTGTTCATATTTTCTGTTTCTTCTGGTTCAGTCTCAGAAGGTTGTGCTTTTCTAAGAATTTGTCCACTTCTTCCAGGTTGTCCATTTTATTGGCATAGAGTTGCTTGTAGTAATCTCTCATGATCTTTTGTATTTCTGCAATGTCAGTTGTTACTTCTTTTTCATTTCTAATTCTATTGATTTGAGTCTTCTCCCTTTTTTTCTTGATGAGTGTGGCTAATGGTTTATCAATTTTGTTTATCTTCTCAGAGAACCAGCTTTTAGTTTTATTGATCTTTGCAATTGCTTCTTTCATTTCTTTTTCATTTATTTCTAATCTGATCTTTATGATTTCTTTCCTTCTGCTAACTTTGGGGTTTTTTTGTTCTTCTTTCTCTAATCGCATTAGGTGCAAGGTTAGGTTGTTTATTTGAGATATTTCCAGTTTCTTAAGGTAGGATTGTATTGCTATAGACTTCCCTCTTAGAACTGCTTTTGCTGCATTCCATAGGTTTTGGGTCGTCTTGTCTCCATTGTCATTTGTTTCTAGGTATTTTTTTATTTCCTCTTTGATTTCCTCAGTGATCACTTCATTATTAAGTAGTGTATTGTTTAGCCTCCATGTGTTTGTATTTTTTACAGATTTTTTCCTGTAATTGATATCTAGTCTCATAGCGTTGTGGTTGGATAAGATACTTGATACAATTTCAATTTTCTTAAATTTACCAAGGCTTGATTTGTGACCCAGGATATGGTCTATCCTGGAGAATGGTCCATGAGCACTTGAGAAAAATGTGTATTCTGTTGTTTTTGGATGGAATGTCCTATAAATATCAATTAAGTCCCTCTTGTTTAATGTATCATTTAAAGGTTGTGTTTCCTTATTTATTTTCATTTTGGATGATCTGTCCATTGGTGAAAGTGGGGTTTTAAAGTCCCCTACTATGAATGTGTTACTGTCGATTTCCCCTTTTATGGCTGTTAGTATTTGCCTTAGGTATTGATGTGCTCCTATATTGGGTGCATAAATATTTACAGTTGTTATATCTTCTTCTTGGATCGATCCCTTGATCATTATGTAGTGTCCTTCTTTTTCTCTTGTAATAGTCTTTATTTTAAAGTCTGTTTTGTCTGATATGAGAATTGCTACTCCAGCTTTCTTTTGATTTCAATTTGCATGGACTATCTTTTTCCATCACCTCACTTTCAGTCTGTATGTGTCCCCAGGCCTGAAGGGGGTCTCTTGTAGACAGCATGTATATGGGTCTTGTTTTTGTATCCATTCAGCCAGTCTGTGTCTTTTGGTGGGAGCATTGAATCCATTTACATTTAAGGTAGTTACTGATATGTATGTTCCTATTCCCATTTTCTTAATTGTTTTGTGTTTGTTATTGTAGGTCTCTTCCTTCTCTTGTGTTTCTTGCCTAGAGAAGTTCCTTTAGCACTTGTTGTAAAGCTGGTTTGGTGGTGCTGAACTCTCTCAGCTTTTGCTTGTCTGTAAAGGTTTTAATTTCTCCATCAAATCTGAATGAGATCCTTGCTGGGTAATCTTGGTTGTAGGTTTTTCTCCTTCATCACTTTAAATATGTCCTGCCACTCCCTTCTGGCTTGCAGAGTTTCTGCTGAAAGATCAGCTGTTAACCTTATGGGGATTCCCTTGTGTGTTATTTGTTGTTTTTCCCTTGCTGCTTTTAATATGTTTTCTTTGTATTTAATTTTTGACAGTTTGATTAATATGTGTCTTGGCGTGTTTCTCCTTGGATTTATCCTGTATGGGGCTCTGTGTGCTTCCTGGACTTGATTAACTATTTCCTTTCCCATATTAGGGAAGTTTTCAACTATAATCTCTTCAAATTTTTTCTCAGTCCCTTCTTTTTCTCTTCTTCTTCTGGGACCCCTATAATTCTAATGTTGGTGTGTTTAATGTTGTCCCAGAGGTCTCTGAGACTGTCCTCCATTCTTTTCATTCTTTTTTCTTTTTTCTGCTCTGCAGTAGTTATTTCCACTATTTTATTTTCCAGGTCACTTATCTGTTCTTCTGCCTCAGTTATTCTGCTATTGATCCCATCTAGAGTATTTTTAATTTCATTTATTGTGTTGTTCATCGTTGCTTGCTTCCTCTTTAGTTCTTCTAGGTCCTTGTTAAATGTTTCTTGCATTTTCTCTATTCTATTTCCAAGATTTTGGATCTTCTTTACTATCATTATTCTGAATTCTTTTTCATGTAGACTGCCTATTTCCTCTTCATTTGTTAGGTCTGGTGGGTTTTTATCTTGCTCCTTCATCTGCTGTGTGTTTTTCTGTCTTCTCATTTTGCTTATCTTTCTGTGTTTGGGGTCTTCTTTTCACAGGCTGCAGGTTCGTAGTTTCCGTTGTTTTTGGTGTCTGTCCCCAGTGGCTAAAGTTGTTTCAGTGGGTTGTGTAGGCTTCCTGGTGGAGGGGACTAGTGCCTGTGCTCTGGTGGATGAGGCTGGATCTTGTCTTCCTGGTGGGCAGGAGCACAACTGGTGGTGTGTTTTGGGGTGTCTGTGGACTTATTATGATTTTAGGCAGCCTCTCTGCTAATGGGTGGGGTTGTGTTCCTGTCTTGCTAGTTGTTTGGCATAGGGTGTCCAGCACTGTAGCTTGCTGGTCATTGAGTGAAGCTGGGTGCTGGTGTTGAGATGGAGGTCTCTGGGAGATTTTTGCCGTTTGATATTACATGCAGCTGGGAGGTCTCTTGTGGACCAGTGTCCTGAAGTTGGCTCTCCCACCTCAGAGGCATAGCACTGACTCCTGGCTGCAGCACCAAGAGCCTTTCATCCGTATGGCATGTCTGTTGTGAAGCAGTTGTACCTTTATTCTTATGACAATGCAAAAGACTTATTAAAGAGTTCCTGCCCTTTGACACTTATAATAACATCACCTCTGGGAGTTGATCCTTACTGTATGGAGCTTGTTGGCTCCCAAACGTCGATTTGTTGCTCCAACTGTCAAGCTCTGGGGAAGCCAGTGCCACTTTGGGGAATTTTGAAGGGAAAGATCCTCAGGACAAGCTGTCCCGGCAGCTGCTAGGGCCTTACCCCCAAATTCCCCAACCAGGGCTGGCTAGCCACAAGTAGCAGGGCTCCTGGCTGGCTGCGCCAAAATGTGTTAAGAGTCCAAGCTCATGCTGCTCACCACACTACAGGCCAATAAATCAAGAAATGAGTTGCTGGGGCGAGGACTAGTAACTTAAATCCAGCAGACCAAGAAGATGGTGGCCTCACGTCCCACAGAACCATCTTGCCTGAGTTAAAATTCAGGCTCCTTTTTTCAAGCATGGTTTTGATTTCATTGTCTCATCAAGCAGACAGTCACCAAGCTCCTAACATGTGCAAAGCCTTTTTATTGAGAGCTGGATTGCAACGGAGTAATGAACGAATCCTTCCCTGCAGGAGATCACAACCTATTAGAGAAAGCAAAAGCCCTTCAGCACTATAGGAACACACTGAAGGGGGATGCACAGACTCCCAGAGAAGGAGTAGAAAGACCAAGGAAGGCAACTCTGCCTGATACCCAACCAAAGCTCCAGTTCTCAAGGCAGTCTGGGATAATGGGCAGGTCCGAGCTTTGAATGCTGAGAAACCTGGGTTCAGTTTCCCCTTTGGCCACTTACTAGTTGTGCAAGTTTGGCTAAGTCAACATCTCTCTGAACTTCACGTTGTCCTTCTGTAAAAGCAGGGACATACCTATGCTGCAAGGCTCTTGTAAGGATTAAATGAGCATTCATCCCAGGATCTGGACCAGAGAGTGAGTTCAAAGGATGGTAACTTCCTTGTGTCATTAAACCAACAGTATACCTAGGCGTAGTATCTTTTTAAGGAAGCTGAGGATAACCTGCTCTCGAGTGAGTCACTTCCAATGAGAATCATATTTCTCATGTTTGAAAAGATCTGTTAACCAGGATTGCATTCAGAGCTTCCAAGCTCATAAGAAATCCAAGTAGTAATGAAAATAGCTCCAGCAAGTTGAGATTCCCCCATGTGCCAGGGACTTCACGTACTATAGTGGATGTTGTAATGCTGCTTCCAAATCTCTCATTAGAACAGGGGCACTCATTCCCCCAGCCGCTTGGAATGTTGACGGTTGACCACTCTCTCTCAGTCTTCCTTGGAGAAATGCCCTCCATTAAAAGGGACCACTTCATCCAAGTTTATGTCCCTTCCCCAGGGATGTGTTACGGCCTATGACTGGCTCTGTGGGGATACGAAGACCTGACACCCTTATCTTGATTTGGAACAACTCAGAAGGACCATCTTAGTTCCAGGGCTTCCCGTGGGATCAGCTGAGGGCTTTGCTACAACGGCATGGCGATCTACCTTCTCCCTCTGCCCAACCCCTCTTTGCTCATGCCCTCACAAGAGAACACCCCAAAAAACCTCCTGCATGCCAGTCTCTGCCATTAAGAGTGATTTCTGGTGAACCTGACCTAAGACAAATGCATTGTCTCATTAAATCCTTATCTTTTTTTAACCCTGTGAAGGGGAAATCACAGCTTTCATAGGATATAACTGAGGATTTGTTTTCTTGTCCAAGTTTACAGAGCTGGTGGGTAGCGGAGTGAAGATCTGAATACATATCTTGCTGACTCTATTCTCTTTATCCCTGTGCTGTGTAGCTTTCCTAAAGTAGTGGGATTAGCCAAACTCAGCCCTGGGACATAATTCAATATCCATCCCTCAGTCTTTAGTGAGAATAAATACAAGAATTATCCACTTAAACAGCATGACTGTGCTTTTTAAAAGAAAAATCTGTAGTTGATACTGACGTTCAGTGCCTTGCACAAGGACCCATGTGACATGTTTCTGCTCGGGCTTAGTTCCAGAGGGGAAAATATGGCTTTGGAGATCGATTTGCATATCTCCCCTTGCCAGAAATTTAAAATATGGAATCCAACAGACTTCTTCTTTTTTTGCTTTAGCTGCCAAGGATTTTAAGGCCAACTTCAAATGTGGTCATTTCCTTTTCTCCCAGCCAGATGCTATCTACTCCCAATGCTTTTCACATAGAGTCCTTTTCATCCTCACCAAAACCATATTGTCCACTGTGCTTTTATTTAGGAACTCATTCTATATGATGATATAAATCATAACATGTGTATGACTTAGAGAAGATAACATTGCCTGCCATGCCCATATCCTTTCCAGGGAATCTTAGATCCTCAGGGCAGCCAGGTAGGGTTTGATGCGGCCCTGCCTCTCTGACCATTGCCCATTGGACCACAGCTGGGTACCAGAGGCAAGACGAACCCGACCATTGGTTAGCCAGCAGGGTCTGATGGGACCTGACAAAGAGGTTGCTGCCAAACCCACAGGATGTCTATTAATTGAGTCCCTCTTTGGAAAATTTTAATTGCCTACATGGAAAGATTTTGTTGCTTGATAGTGAGGTAGAGAGAAGCAGATGTAGGGAGAGAAGCCAAGTCATGCTAATTTTGAAACAATTTAAGATCTCCTTCTGCTGAGGTCTCTAGATCTGCCATAAATCTAGAACCACTCTCCAAGTCCAGCTTTGAGGAACCTGGTCCTATTTGAACTCTTTTTTCCCCCATTTCCCTCCGTGAAATTCTACCTTCACTATATTGCTACATATATGCACTCAGCACTTACACCCAATATGCAGCCACCCTGAATGGGCTTCTGCTCCTTGACCCCAAAGAATATATGTAATATATGTATGTGTATATATGTATGTAACCCATATATGGCTGTGTAAGTGTGTATGTGTGTGTGTGGAGGGGGGGTCTTTTGTTTGGCCTACACAAGCTTTCAAGAACAAATTTAAACCATCATTTCCAAATTGGTTGATTACAATAAAAATGTAAATTTTCAGCCTCTCCTGATGAAAACCTGAAGTCCTTGCACCACTTACCTTTAGACCCATTTGGCAAGAGCTGGCTAGAGCTGAGTTGCACCTGCTTCATTTTGATACAGCCTGTAGTACCCAGTTCACCCCAAACTCCATCTTTCCTTATTATATCCCAACATTAAGGCATCTTCCATTGCATAAGTGCTGCTTTTCTTTTAGAGGTGCTACAGATTTCTTTGAATCCTTCTCTCTCTCTCTCTCTTTCTTTCTCTATCTCTCATACAATAAAACAAAACAAAACGCAACCAAGGCCAGGGGGCCAGCATGCTATTTCCCTTATACTCAGCCAGTGATTCCGAGGGATATAATCTGCCTCCCACTGCGGGGTATTAGTGAGTGACCCCTGTTCCAAGGGGGATGCCTGGGTGACAGAAACAAAAGCTTTTTTTATATTTTAAATTTGAATGTTTAATCATTCTTTACTAGGACAAATGAGGCACTGGCTAAACACTTTATCTACATTGATTTATTTCATTTTCACAACAGTGAGGTGGGTTCCGTTCCTATTCCTATTTACAGATGATGTAGCCAAGGCCCAGAGGCATTGAGTGACTTGTCTAAAGTCCATGGCTGGTAAAGGTGGATCCAGGATTTGAACCCAAGTCTCTCTCAGTCCTAAGGGCCTGACCCTTAAGCGCTAGGCTGAACTGCCTCTCATGTCTGACTTGTCTGTCTCCATTGGCTGCTGACACCATGACTGGCTCATTGTAAGTGCTCTGTGAATGTGTGTAGCTAAGCGAGAACAGAGGACCTGGGGTCGCGGGGCGGATGGCTTGTATGCACCTGTCTCTGTTCCTGCCCTGCAGCATCAGTGGCAAGACACCTGTACCCTAAAATCGTGGAGAAAGTAGCTCTCTCTCTGTTTCCCCACAGGGAGCAGCTTTGTGGTGAGTGAAGGGAGCTACCTGGACATCTCCGACTGGTTAAACCCGGCCAAGCTGTCCCTGTATTACCAGATCAATGCCACCTCCCCATGGGTGAGGGACCTCTGCGGACAGAGGACCACGGATGCCTGTGAGCAGCTCTGCGACCCAGAAACCGGTGAGCCATGAGCAGGGCTGGGGTTGGAGGGAGGGAGGGTGTCGGCTGGAAGAGGGTCTGCACTCCTTCTGCCTGAAGAATCATGGCTTCTGAGTGATTGACAAGGGGCTTTATGTAAAGGTCCATCAATCCCACTGGTGGCTAAACTACGTGCTGCCATTGCCAGACAACCAAGCAAATTCTTATAAAACCACCGCATCTCAGAAAGGACCACAGAGAACATCTAGTCCAATTTCAGCAGACCAGTGTCTGAATGTCACCAGACGTCCCTGAGCTTAGATCCTATCTATCAGTACCTTTTACTAGCTGGGTATTCTTTATCATTTTTTTTCATCTTTATTGAAATATAATTGACATATAACATTGTATAAGTTTAAGGTGTACAATGTGATGATTTAATACACATATAAATGATTACAGCAATAAGGTCCATTAACACTTCCATCACCTTACTTTTTTTGTGTATGTGGTGATAGCATTTAAGATCTACTCTCTTAGGAGTTTTCCACATGTAATACCATATGGTTAACTGTTCACCATTCTGTACATTAGATCCCCAGAACTTTTTCACCTTAAATGGGGAGATGTTGGCTGTAGGGTACAAACTAGCTGGGCATTCCTTAGCAAGATACTTTCTCTCTCTGAGTACTAGAGAAGGAAAGTAGCATCTAACTCACAAGCCTGTTGTTAGGATTAAATGACATAATGTATGGAAATCTCCTAGCATACTCATTTATTCATTCATTTGGCACATATTTATTGAGTAGCCGGGCACTTTTCTAGGCATTGGTGACATAGCAGTGAACAAAAAAGGCAAAATCTCTGTCCTAATTAAGTTCATATTATACAGAGACATTATATTTGCACTGCCTGAGAAGATAGCCACTAGCCACCTGTGGCTGTTTAAATTTAAGTTAATTAAAATTAAATAAAAGTAAACATTTCCTCAGCCACGTTAGCCACATTTCAAGTGCTCCATAGCTAATGTGTCCAGTGGCTACCTCTTGGAGGACTCGGGGCGTTACCATCATTGCAGAAAGTTCTGTGGGACAGTGCTGCAATAGACAAACAGGTAGATGTGGATATACTGTGTCAGGGGATGATAAATGCTGGGGGGGGAGAGCACGAAGCATAAGGGATGCTGAGCTGGGAGTAGGGGTGGAGTTGTTATTACAGAAAGAGTGGTCAGGGAAGGCTTCTCCAAGGTGGTAACATTTTAGCCGGCACTTTAAGATGGAGACGGTGGAAGCCATGCTAACATCTGGGGGGAAAGCATTCTAGGCCGAGGGAATAGCAAGGGACAGCCTCTGCAGCAGGAGCACAGGAAGATCCCATTGATTCAGCACTAGCAGGAAGACCAGTATGGTTGGAGGGGAGAGAGAGAGAAGTTAGGATGCAAACTTGAAAAGAAGCTTGGGAAGGGGGTGGTGGTGGGGGGAGGTTGCAAGGCCTTATATAGGAAAAGGACTTTGGATGTTACTCTGAGTGAGATGAGAAGTCATTGGAGGATTCTGAGCAAAGGAGCAACATGATCTGACCTACATTTTAACAGGACCACTCTGACTGCTGTGTGACAAATCAACTTAGAGGGCGTTCAAGGGCACTGTTTTCCCAGTGTAGACAGGAGTTGGTAGTGGCTGGGAACACAGGGATTAGGGGAGAAGATGGTGACAAATGATCAAATTCTGGATATATTTAGAGTGTAGACTTGACAGAACTTGTTATTGGATATGGAAGATGAGAAATAAAGGGGAGTCAAAGATGATTCCAAATCGTTCAGTCTGAACAGTGACATGACGGACTTATCATTTGTTGAGTCAGAAGCTGCTGTAGGCGGGTCAGGGCTGAGGTGAAGGGGATGGAGACTGCCATTTTGGGTATTAGTTCAAGATGACTCGTAAACATCAGGTAGTGATGAAAAATAGGCATTTGAATCCAAAAGTCTTATTCAAAGAAGAGGTCTTAGCTGGAGATAGAAATTTGTGAGTCAACAACATACGGATACTATTAACCCAAAAGACACCATCTTATCTACAGTTATTGCTTAGTAAGTGGACAGCATCTTACTCATAGTTGCTGCCCAATAGTTACTAATGTCCACAAACAGGGAAATAGGAGTTAGAGAGGAGAAAAGCTTACCAAGATCACAAAGCAAGTTAGAAATGAAGCTGGCATTAGAACCCCAGTTCCCCTTCTCCCCGTCCTGTGCTCTTCCCCACTCATACTGGTATATTTTTCTCTGCAATTTCACCTGCCTCTCCATTGACAAGATTCTGGCCATCTTGCCTGAAAATCTCACTGTACTGATGCCGTGAGGAAGGCTCTGTAGAGCTGAGGAGACTCAGTGGCCCAGGTCAAGAGTTTGCTTTCTCTACCCAAATTCTCTTCCGCTTCTCCATGGGGCAAGCAATTCGGGAGTAAGGAGAGGGATTCTCCAGGCTAACCCCTGTGTCTCTGCAGAATCAGGCAGGGACTAGGCTTTCTAACCATCATTCCCTCCTTATCCTTTAGTTGGGAGCCTATATTCAGACACATTTTTCCAGCCTTTACATAGGCCTACTGGGGAAGCTATTCAGAAAATGTGATGCAACTCTAGTGTACCATTGGACCAGACAGCTGAATCTTCTTTCTCTTAATTAAAACATTTAGACTTTAAGGCACTGACACCCTAAGCAGTATCCCCTTACCCCCAACACACACACACACACGCACGCACGCGCGCGCGCGTGCATGTGCACGCACTCAGCCCCTTAGAGTTGAAGATGTTGCTAGAATCCACTGGGTTGACCTTCTCAACTTTATCACTGATGATACTGATACCCAGAGAAGAAAAATAAAAGGAACAAAGTCACACACACAGGTGGCAGAGCCAGGATTCAAACCTAGGATGCTGTGCTCCTAACCAATGCTTCTCAAGCCCTCAGTAGGTCTACAGTGAGGCCTGAGATTCTACTTCCCTAAACGGCTGTCAGCTCTTGCTGATACTTCTGACCCAGGTACTACCCTTGGTGCAGCAAGGCTCTAAACTCTTCTTCCCAAATAGTCCTCTCATGTTCTAAACAAACAGCGAGAGGCCCAGTCGCCATATTTGTTAATTCATTATTTATCTTGACAAAATCATGCTTACTTTTATCACTTTATCTCCTGCCTCTATTTGTCACATACCGTGGGCTCTAGGTCCACTGATACCCGCACTTCCCTGAAGGCACCATGCCTTTTCATGCCTGCGTCCCTTTCACGGGCTGTTTTCCTCCCCCCTGAAATGTCTTTCTCCTCCTTTTACTTGGAGACCAGGGGCTCTTTTTGTTGTTGTTGTTGTTGTTTTGTTTTTTATTGTTTGTTTGTTTTTGCGGTACACAGCCCTCTCATTGTTGTGGCCTCTCCCGTTGCGGAGCACAGGCTCCGGACACGCAGGCTCAGCAGCCATGGCTCACGGGCCCAGCCGCTCCACGGCATGTGGGATCCTCCCGGACCGGGGCACGAACCCGTGTCCCCTGCATCGGCAGGCGGACTCTCAACCACCGCGCCACCAGGGAAGCCCCAGGGGCTCTTTTTATTTCCATTTCATGAAGTCCAAACATCCTTCCTCTCAGAGGCATTCATGACTCACCACCCCCAGCCCTGACCAAATTCAGGGGTCCTCCTCTCTGCTCTCATAGCCTCCGTGCCTCCCTGTGTTATAGTCCTTGCCCCTGGGCGGTCATTGTTCTTTCCTCGTCTGGATCTACCACCAGACTGTAAGCTTTGCTAGGGGCTGGAGAGGGGGATTCAAAGCATGTGTTTTGCTCATCTGTGTATCTTTAAAACTTATCATTATAGTGACATATAATTCATTCACACAAAAAAAAAAAAAATGAAAGGGGGAAGGAGGGAGGAAGGAAGGAAATTTCCCTTCCCATGCTCCTTGAAAAATTTGTATTCACCAATTTTCGGCTTCTTCCTCCATACCCACTTACATATAAACTCAGATTAAATATTTTCCAGCACTAGAGAAATTGGGTCACCAAGAGCTGTCCAGTAGCCACACCAGCTAGAGAGTCTCACCCTCCCATTCAGCTACATACATTCCCAAGAACATTCCCCTTTGCATTCTCCTCTCTGCTCACATTCACAATCCTCCCACCCCCCAAACACCCTATGCAGAGTTTTACCTTCTGACTAGAGTTCAGGCTCTTCCCTCTACCTGAAATTTCTTCTATCCTTTAATTATCTACTTTCCAAAATTCTATTTACTTAATTACCTCTCATTTCCTCTCTGTAGAATGGATGACTTCTACAGTATCACCAGAGTTTTCTGTTGACTAGAAATTTGATTAAAACGTGAGTTATTATTTGGAAACTGCAACGCTAAAATGTAAGCTCCTTCAGGCTTACTGCTGTATCTTATTTGTCCTTCAGCAGAGCACCTTGCTCTTACAAATCACAAGACATAAATGGATGGGGTGATCTACAGATAAGGAGTGGAAATAGGAACATAAGTTCCCTGAATATATTTTCATGGAGCTTGACTCAAACCCACTATGTAAAATTTATTTCAGTTTGTTAAATCCGTTCAAGCAATATTTTCTTAATTCCACAGATGCATTAAGTCTTGTGTGTCAAGTGCTATGAGAAATCACAGACAAACTGGACAATGTTCCTGCCTTCATGGATTTCACATTTTTGCACGGATAAAAATAATACGCTCCTCTACAGCTATTATAAAAGACACAATGTAGAATAAATCAAGAACAGGCATTTATAGAGTACCTCATGCCTGGAGAAAAGGGAGAAATGTATTCTAGATGGGAATTTCAGGAGATCCATCATGGAAAATATGACCTTTTAGCTGAGCCTTGTAGAATCAGTAGGGAGTATGAATAAAAGGTGCTTGAGCAGAGGAATCTTGATGATGGAGAAAGAGAGGAAGTAAGTCTAGAGTGATTCCCAGAACCAGAGAGCAGCATAGCTGGGCTGGCCTCTGGAGAATGTGCTGCACATGAGGTAGAGGGAGAGAACCAGGGGAGTGGAAGGAGATAAGGTTGGAAAGGTGGGGTGAAGAGAGCTCACAGAAAGATGAGGATCTGAAGATTCTGAGAACCACCAGGGATTTTAGTAAGGCTACATCAGCCACTGAAAAAGGGAAACTTGCCTTCTATCTATCCAGTTGTTTTAGGGAACATCTAACTGCCCAAGGGAATAGCTGGGTGTTCTCTCCTCAACCTTCCACCAAGAATTAGAATTTGGTGAGGTCATGGAAAAAATAAACCCCCAAGCCCTGTACATATTCAGATCTTAGATCTGACAAAAGTGGCTTAGCTTCCCTTAAATGAGCCCTTCCTTCTGTTGGGGGGATCTATAGGGCTGAACCAAGTCATGGAGTCCAAGTACGGATCATCATGCCTTAATGCTTTATTGGATGTGTCAGCAAGAAGGATCATTCTTCCCAGCTGACCAGAAAGGAGAAGGAAATTGGGGAGATAGTGTTGCTGAAGAATATATAATTGCCGTGATGTGTGAAGGAGCCTGGTCAAGTTTTCCTGCCTCTGTGCCATAGCCCAGCTCAGGTGTGTTTGTCCAGGGATTTCAATAATTAGTACCACCTGCAGGGCCGATTATGGAATTGATTCCAGAGTGTGCTGGAGCTGGCTTGTATGGAGTTAAAATCTGAGTTTATATATAGGCAGATATAGAGGAAGAAACTGAAAGTTGGTGAATTCGATTTTTTCAAGGAGCCTAGGAAGGGAAATTTCCTTCCTTTCTCTCTCCCTCTCGCCCTCCCTCCCTCCCTCCCTTTCTTCCTCCTTTCATTATTTTCTGTGAACTCATGAGAGTCGATTGTTACCATCTCATCCCAGCTCATTGTTCAGTTCTGTCATGCAGGTAGCTTGGAAATTGGCTGTGATGAGAGTATTTATACCCAACAAAATTGGTAAATGTTACAAATCATGGCTTATTTTCTTTGGAAAGCCAATCATTAAACATTTGCCATCATAACAGTGGATGGGATGAGAACAAACTAATCAAGGACCAAGGCAAAGAAGAGTCTCAGTGATGGCTCAGAGAAGGCTTGAAAATGTTGCCGGAGGGCGGCATTACGCTCCCTTCCAGAATAAACTACCGTTACTCTGCAGCTCTCTGTAGACAGGAAGTGAACATTCAAGGACTACGTGCTATGGTCCGATCAAATGCAGCACCACACGGTCCAAATGATCAGGCCTTGACCTTAAGAATGGGGAGAGTGACATGGGTAAAGGGGATCAACTCTATGGTGATGGGTGGGAACTAAATTTTTGGTGGTGAGCATGTTGTAGCATGTACAGAAATAGAAATACAATGTACACATGAAATGTATAGTGTTACAAACCAGTTACCTCAGTAAAAGTAATTTTAAAAATGTCATCATGGGTGAATCTTAGTGCAACAGCTTTATTAAATTTCTGCAAATGGGTGGTATCATGTTAAATTCTGTGTACAAAATCATTGACAGTATGGCCCCAACCACATGAGGCAGGTAGGTGCAGAATTAGTGACTGCAGAATTAGTGACTCATTTAGTCACTAATTCTTTCACCTACCCCTTTATTCATTCAAGCCTTTAGTGAACCAGAGTAGAATTGGAATATCCTTTGGAATCCTACAGAACTGGGTTCAAATGCTTGCCTTTCTGTTTACTGACTTTGGCAGGTCATTTAACATATCCAAGCCTCATTTTTACATTTACAAAAAGAGGCAAATAATTCCCATTTTGCACAGTTGTTGTGAGAAGAAGATGAAAAATCACATTTAAAATGCACTTGGTACGGTACCTAATTTATGGTGGGCACTCAAAACGTAGTGTCTACTGCTATATTTTATAATCAGTTATTTAGTCCATAGTGTCTTCACTTCATTAATTTAATAAACATTTCAATTAATTTAATAACTATTTTATGAAATACCTTTAGTTCAGCAATGCACAGCTGTGTTAGATTATGTGAGAAGAAAGTAAGATACAGCCTCTGGCCTCTAAGACCTGACCACCTAATGAAGAAACTTGCAGTAACCTGGATGTTTCCATCTGCTGGCTTTTCATTTAGTCCTTGTGTGACTTTTAAATGTGCGCAATGAAAAAAGTCATAGGCTCTCAATCCTAGTGCCAGCTTTGCCACAGATTTGTCATTTGACCTTGGGTATGTCACATATTGTGAACTTCATATTCCTTCTTTTCAACAAGGAGATCAGTGGAAACATAATTTTAATGCTAGAAAGGTCCCTAGCGATCATCTAGTCTAATGTATTGAGGGTCACGGAGGCTAAGCAAGTTGCCTGGTGTCACTCAGTCAGTTAGTGGCAAGATACAAATTACAGCCCTGAATAATTCCTAAGATATTTTCCAGCTTAAAATTTCTATGTTTCTATGACCTTTTAAGCACTAATAACTTAGAACATAAGTATGATTGAAACAATTTGTAAATGGCATTCAAAGCAGATTGAATTTTCTTTTCAAATTGATACAGATGTCAGTCATGTTTGCCATCATATGCAGTTTATTTTCATGTCTTCAGCAGCCACTTTTCATTTGCAATTGGATATGAAATGAGAATACAATGTGTGTAGTTATGTCCTATGTATGTCTTATAATGTACTAAATGTTTCCAGTTGTTTATAGATTGTTTCTGTTATTTGCTGATCCCTGTATTATTAACGTTTAAAGGGACACAAGGACTTCATGAAGTTGTAAAAACCAAGAATTCACAGAGAATAAGAATGTCTCTGCCTTGAAGGGGATTGTAGCATGGGGGGTTTCTAGGTAATGTAGTAGATAACATAGGGTTTACGTTGGGTGGTGCTTAGTGAGATGTGCAGTTAAATAAGTTGAGATCTATCCAAAGAGAGCCAACTTTCTGGCAGACCAGAGAGGAGAAATTTATATGTGAGAACATAAGTTTTATAAAGAGTTGACCTTTGCTCATCTTGTTTATTGCTGCGTATCAGGTACTGAAACAGTTCCTGCATCAATACATCTTTTCTTGAATGAATAAATGAGTGAGTGAATGAATGAGTGAATTACTGAATGCATAAGAAGCAAGTTTCAGTTGCTGAAAGGTCAAGAGTTGGTTAGTGGGTTGGGTGTAGGGTTCTGGTGTCAAGACCAGGAGTAGCCCTAAGGGTGCTGACAGTGACATTTTGGCTAAGTGTGTTTTTGCTGAAGATTTTTTATCTGGGACAATTAATTCTCTGCTGAGAGTCACCTTCTCCCTTGAGCTCAGTATCACTAGTCTTTCTTGAACTCAGAGTAAGCTCTGGTTAGGATCAGTCCATATCCAACTATGCTGTTACCCCAGTGGACCTCAACTGGGGAAATCAGTCCTTCATAAAGTGAGCCACCGATCCTCAGAATCCATAATGCTCTCCACCTCACCATTCCTTGGTCCCGAACTTTACTGGGAGATGTATTAAACAAAACTCATCTAAACTGACTGTAAATTAATGAACCCAATGCCTTATTTTTCAGACATACAAGATAATGTAAACAAACTATCCAACACCATTTCCAACAAAAGACGTTCAAACAACAACAGACCAAGATTTTTCTGCTTAAATTCCGTGAAATGAATGTTAATCATAAAAGCACATTTATCACATCAGACTGATCCATTTGATGCATTCATTATTTATTTATAGCAGATGGGACAGTGACCAAATATAGGTTATAGTTAAGAGAAGGATGGTAGAATTTGGGTGAGATATCAAGAGGTACATGAGTACAGGAACAGCACCTACTGTTTATTATGTGCTTGTTGTGTACCGGGTATCATGCTGAGACTGATTTAGTAACTCTCTTGGTCTTCATGACAGCACATCTAGGTGGTTATTATTGCTTCCGTTTTCCATACTAGAAGCTGTGTCTTAAAGTAACTGATTGACATTCTCAGGGTCATGTACTTACTAAGTGTCTCAGCTGGGATTTGGACCCAGACTTAGTGAGGAGCCTACTGTATTGAGCGTGAGTGTGTGGGAGGGCCTGCTTAGCCCGGAGAAGAGAGAGACATTCTGGCAGTCGCCCTATGGTAGGTGTTTGCTGAGAATTCTCAGAGGCAGGCATAAATCCTTTGGACAAAGAATTTGCAGAATAAGTTGACCTGGAAAAAAATAAAAGGACCCGTTTGGGTTGGGGGTGAGGGAAACATGCAGAACCAGAGAGGTGAAACTGGGACAGCACTTCTGAGTTGTAGGGAAACCATTTTTTATCTCTGTTTGGGAGTCTGGCTTTATCTGGTTTAAATGTGTTGTAAAATGTTATGTTGTGGAAGAGGGTAGAGGTCCTTGGGAAAAAACAATCTGTGTCAAAGATGAGGTCATAAAATTTCAGAGAGCCCACGACAGCAAGCCACAGGACTGCCTGCTCAAGCGCTGGGAAGGACGGGAAGGTTAGAATGGGCTGCAAAAGAGACTTTGAAAACATTTTCTTATTGGGAACATGCCAGTCCCACTGGAAGTTCAAGGCAGCCTTTACTTCTGAACTTGAAAGAAAGAGGTTGTGAGAACCTCATATTGTAAAGTTGCCTGGAGGAAGATAACCTGAGATGTGTCTCTGGTAATTATCTCCAGGAGAATTGTACCAATGAGGAAGAGGGCTCTCAGCTTCTAAAACTAGATTTTATCATCCAGAAAATAATCTACAGTCATTTAAATTAGAGTCTGTGTTTAATTTTAGCCAACAAATGTATTACAAAAATATATTTGCCCCCCCCAAAAATGTTCTGTGTCCTACTATTAAAAAAAAAAATTCAGGAAGCTTCTAAATATATTTGTAGTATCTTATGACCAATGGATTATAAATAAACAAAAGTATGGGCAAAAGTATAGATTGGAGATGGGAGTGTTATTAGGATACAAAAGCCATGTTGTGAAGTGTCCACACTTGTCAAGGGTGAGGCATTTCCAGTAGCCAGTGTGATAGGTCTTTGCAGGTGTGTTCACTCTGCAGGCTGCAGTCTGCCCTCTACCCACCCCCACTTCGTATAAGCCACTTTCTTCATGCATCCTTGTCCTTCTTGTTTCAGTTTAAATGTCACTTCCTCAAGGACGTTTTTGCTGACCTTCTAGACTCAGTTATTCCTCCATGGTTTTTTTTTTTTTTTTTTTTGCGGTACGCGGGCCTCTCACTGCTGTGGCCTCTCCCGTTGCGGAGCACAGGCTCTGGACGCACAGGCTCAGCGGCCATGGCTCACGGGCCCAGCCGCTCCACGGCATGTGGGATCTTCCCGGACCGGGGCACGAGCCCGTGTCCTCCGCATCGGCAGGCGGACTCCCAACCACTGCGCCACCAGGGAAGCCCCGTCCTCCATGTTTTAAGCTCCATTTGTGCACTCTACTTTTTTCTTTATAGTAAATACAATGATAGTAATAATAATAATGCACATTATGTAGCACAAACTCTGTGTCAGCCCTCTTCTAAGCAAGTCACATGTATTATCTCATTTAATCCTCTCAATAACCCTGTGAGGTAGATAGAGTCATATTTTAACTAAACCAAGACACAAACAGATGTATGTACCAATATCTTACACACTGTTAAGGAAAAAATGCTGCCATTAATAACCATAAGTTGCTAATAATTACCACATAAGTCCTCATTTTCAGGGATATTGAAATGTGGAAAGTTGTGTGTCTTAGAATTAGTGGAATGCCCTATTACTATCACCATTTTACATGTGAGGAATCTAAATTATGTAAGTGAATGGATTTTCCCAAAGTCACACGTCTAAGAAATGGTAGAGTTTAGACTGGAGTTTCAGAAGTCTGGCTTCAGAGTTTATCCTCTTAACCGCTAGCCTACGCTACAATGTATAATTAATATACATTTATTTGTGTGGTTCTGTATTCAATTCCTTGTTATCTAAGAGACTGTACGACATAAAAAGACAAGGATTTTGTCTATATTATTCCCTGCTTTATCCCATTGTACTGATGTTTAATGATGAATAATGGAATGAGTGGATGAAAGAAGAAACACTGGATTTGGAGATAAATTCCATGGGCTTCTCCTAGATCTGCAGTTTTTACTCAAGATGTAACTTTTGACATGGCACTCTGTCTCTGGGCCTCAGTTTCTCTGTTTAATATAAGAGGAACTTACATTAGATTTCTCTAAGTGCTCTCCAGCTCTGAAATTCTGTGTACTGAAAATCTGCGCTGAAAGCCAATGCTGTGTCCACCTCTGGCTCTGGAGGATGTAGAAATAGGATCACTCGTGCTTCCTGATTTCTTGAAGGAATGTACAAACAGGAAACTGGGACCACCACACATTTCAACTCTTAATAAACATCTTGTAATGGTCAAGAGCTTGAGCTCTGGGTTCCAGTACACTGGGATTCAAATTCCAGCCCCTTCATTTTGGACCTGCACAACTTTGGACACTTTCCCAACCCTTTCTTAACCTCTGTTTTTCTCAGTGGTAAATGGTGGTAGATGATACCAACATAATAACCCTCAGAGAATGATTACGTGGATTGAACTAGGTAAAGCATATTGAGCACTTAGCATAATGCCTGGTACACAACACTTAACAGATGTTAGCTATTATTAGAGCTGTGCTCAAAAGGTGGATTGAATAAAATGAGTATTGTAGGACTGTTTAAAAAAAAGGCAGTTTACTATGAGCCTGAGCAGTCAGGGAAGGCTTCTTGTAGGGGGAGAGACCAGAGTTGGACCATGAAGCAAAAGCATGATTGTGGTAGACCTACACTGTCCAATATAGTAGCAAATAGCCATCTGTGGCTAAATTAAAATGTGAATTAAGCCACAGTCCCTGTGTTCCAAGTACTCAATAGCCACACGTGGTTAGTGGCTGTGTACTGAAGAGCATTTCTATGATTGCAGCAAGTTCAGTTAGACAGCTGTGACAGAGAGTGAAGGGTGAAATTATGTTCCATGTGTATTTTATTTCATTTAAAATATTTATGAGTGACAGTGCTGTGCTGAGTAATGTTTTAGGAACCAAGATTTAACAGTGAGCAAAACCAGACACATTGCTTGGCCGGGTAGAGCCTGGTCTAGTGCGGGGGTCAGCAAACTACAGCCCACCAGCCAACTGCTGTTTTGCATAAAGTTTTATTGAAACACAGCCATATTCACTAGTTAACATATTGCCTATGACTATTTGTAGCTACAACAGCAGCGTTCAGTAGTCATAACTCTGTGGCTTGCGAAACCTAATATATTTGCCATCTGGCCCTTTAAAGAAAAAAAAAAAATGCCAACCCCTGGTCTAGTAGACTGATTTCATGCTTTGGCATCTGAGTTAAAGAGCTGGGTTTGGTATTTATTCTTTCATTCGTGGATTTGTTCACTTAACGTTCATCCGGTATTTATCAAGCATCTAATTTAAGCAGGATGTCAGGCAGTGACAGAATGAAAAGAACAGATAAAAATTGCCGCCATGATGGAGCTCATGCTCTGGTAGGGGCGCGGGACAGACAGGTGATTAGAATACAGGTAGTAATCAATACAGTGTATCCTGTGTTAGAAGTGGACGTGTTATTGAAAACAAGACTACAGGAAGGGGGGCTGTGAATGCGGAAAAGAGGGATGGTTGCACATTTTAGTAGCCTCTTCAAGGTAGGCACTGTTGGGGAGGTGAGGGAGAAACACGCTTTGTGGATATCGGGCGAGAGCAGAGTCCAGGCAGAGGAGATAGTCAGTACAAAGGCTCTGGGAGCGGACTCTGCCTCACATATCTGAGGAAGATCATGGGAAAGAATGTGCCTGGGCTTCGCTGGACACTAGGAGGATATTAGGAGATGGGGTCAGAGAGGGAACAGAGGGCCAGAGCCTCAGTAGAACTTTTTTTTTTTTTTTTTTTGCGGTACACAGGCCTCTCACTGTTGTGGCCTCTCGCGTTGCGGAGCACAGGCTCCGGACATGCAGGCTCAGCGGCCATGGCTCACGGGCCCAGCCGCTCCGCAGCATGTGGGATCTTCCCGGACTGGGGCACGAACCCGTGTCCCCTGCATCGGCAGGCGGACTCTCAACCACCGCGCCACCAGGGAAGCCCTCTCTGTAGAACTTTTTAAGAATATTGGCTTTCAACCTGAATGCAAGGGGGAGCCACAGAACATTCTGAGTAGAGGACTGATGTCATCTAACATATTTTAAGAGAATTACTCTGGCCACTCTGTTGAGAAAAAATCTATAGAGATAGAGACAAGAGTGGTAGCAGAGAAGCTACTTGGAAGACTGATGGAATAACCCAGACCACAGATGCTGGTGGCTTGGGCCAGGGTGGTAGCAGTGGAGGTGGAAAGAAGTGGTCAGAATCTAGATATTGCATTTCATTCATTGCAGTCATTTAGTGAATGCCAATTATATGCCAGGCATCATGCCCAGTACTGGGGATAGTGAGAAAAAGAAGCTGCCATCTCTGTCCCTTTGAAGTTTTCTGTCTAATGAATTGGTTTCAGTCTTTGACGCCAGAGATGAAGGACCCAATTTTTAGGTCCCCCACGTGTGTATGAGCTCCAGGACCAGTTTTCACACTGTCTTTAAAGAAAAGACCCAGGAGAGGATGACTCTGTCTTGGTCTGCTTGGGCTGTCATGACAAAATATCACAGACTGGGTGGCTTGAGCAATAGAAACTTATTTTTCACAGCTCTAGATGCTGGGAGGCCTAACATTGAGGTACACTGAATTAGTTCCTGGTGAGGGTCCTCTTCCTGGATTGCAGATGGCCAAGGTCTCAGCTTGTCACTGTGTCCTTACCTGGCCTTTCCTTGGTGTGTGCATACAGAGAGAAAGCAAGATCTCTCTTTCCTCCGCTTCTTACGAGACCACTACCCCCATCACAAGGGTCTCACTCTCATGACCTCATCTAACCCTAATCGCTTCCCAAAGGCCCCATTTCCAAATACCATCACATTGGGGATTAGGGATCTGACATAGAAATTCGCGGGAGACACAAACATTCAGCCTGTAACAGACAGCAATGACCTCGGATAAGAGAAGAAGGAACCCAGTGAAACAAACACGTGCTGCAAGTGAGGGGGCTGGACAGAGCTTTCTCGGGCCCTCTGCCACACAGGGCTGGGATGAGAGGAGGTGAGCAGGGAGCCTCAGCACAGAACCTAAGGTGTCATTCTCAGGTGGCAACTTTGAACTTGCACAACTCTGAGTGCCCCTTTTGGGGGAGGGAAAGTATTAACTCATGACAGTGGCCTCTCCAAACCTTCTCCTGAGAAGCCTTTATAAAGACTCTGCTGCAGGGGCAAGTTTGGAGGTGGGAGTCCAGAACAAAGAGAGGCAGAGCTGGAGGAACCGTGCCAATCATCTAATCCACCCCCTCCTTCTACAGCTGCTGAGGGTGGGTCATCACCCTTGACCTCGGGTCAGCGCCTCGCCAGAGTTAAGTCAGGGGCTGAGCAGAGGTCTCCTGACTACCCTGCTGATGCTTGATCTCCCTACCTCTTGAGAACATTTTAAGCAGTCAAAATATTTCATCCTTGGGATGTAGGCGCCTGCCTGCAATTTGACCCAATGCCTTCAGGAGTCTGTTACAATGTGTGCAGGTCATACCGGCTCCCAGCATTGCTTTGCCAGGCTCGTCTTGCATATGCTTGTGATCAGATCCACTCATTCATGCAAGGAAGAGTTTCAGTGTTGGGCATCTGGAGCGTGGCGAGTTCCCCATAAGCTTCATTCATGTCTTGCTTCCACAAACAATGACTGAGCCCCAAGACTGAGTCAGTTCCCAGGGAGGGAAGTGGACCAGACCCTGCCACCACCCTCTCTTCGCTCGTAATCAAGCTGCCCTCATAGTAGGCTCACTTTTGTGTTTGGAGAGGCGGTCAGAACAAAATTGTAAGAGTCACGGCTTTGAAGTCAGGCAGACCTGGGTTAAAATCTTGGCTCTGCCTCTAACTACAGTATTGGTACAGTTTTAAGCAAACTGCTTAATTTTCCCCAAGCCTCAATTTCCTGCTCTTTTTCATCACAGAAGAAGGTATTCATTCACCTTTGCTAGGTTATTGTAACAATTAGAATCAGCATAGCAGTATAAAGTACCTGCTACATTATATGGCAAATATACATGTTCAGTAAATGGGAATTATTGAATCAAGGGCAAAAAGGACCCCCAGTGTTGACAGTACTTAACCCACAAGAGACTTAATCGTGATGGAATAGAAGGCGTGATGACACATTTTGAAGCAGAAGTGGTCTCCATGAAACCGTTTAAAACACTGCGCTTAGCAATAATAGTACTGGCCTTCTCTGGTTATTCGATGCCATCTTTAGGGAGCTAGCCCACTGCATCACACTAGCTTTCTTCTCTTTCTTGACTGAAGGCAGCTTTCATTTCAATGTAGATGATTAAAGATCTCTGAATAGGAGGGGTGTGTGTGTGTGTGTGTGTGTGTGTGTGTGTGTGTGTGTGTTCCTGCCCCAGCCTTTTGGCTACAGTGTTAAGTGATCTTTTCATTAAAACTTCTTCACGGGACTTCCCTGGTGGTGCAGTGGTTAAGAATCCGCCTGCCAATGCAGGGGACACGGGTTCCATCCCTGGTCTGGGAAGATCCCACATGCTGCGGAGCAACTAAGCCTGTGTGCCACAACTACTGAGCCTGCGATCTAGAGCCTGCAAGGCACAACTACTGAGCCCATGCGCTACAACTACTGAATCCCGCGTGCCTGGAGCCCGTGCTGTGCAACAAGAGAAGCCACCGCAATGAGAGAAGCCCGCGCACCGCAAAGAAGAGTAGCCCCCGCTTGACGCAACTCGAGAAAGCCCGCATGCAGCAACGAAGACCCAACACAGCCAAAAATAAATAAATTAATTAATTTTTTAAAAAAGATATAAAAAACTTCACTAGGTAAGTGTCTACCGGACCGCAGGGAGTGAGAGAGGTGTGTGGATTTTGTGCTGAGCACACCAAGACTGTTCATCAGGACGGGACATCCAGGAGTTCGAGCTGCTCCTCTCAAGCCAAGCAAGGTCAGGTGCCTCGCCCCGTGCACCGTGAAGGGACTGCTGCAATTTCTCGAATGGCCACAAATGGACGTGACAGTGGAGCCTGACCTCCTAGTGAAGCCTGGAGCAGGCCGCCTAGACTCACGTTGCTTAAATTTAATGATTCATGATGAGTCTCCATCCTATACCAGTAAAGGTGGCATAAAAAATGTTTTGTAGAAGGATGTGCATCTTAGGAGTGGGAACCGTGCTGTCCTGCAACTAAGTTGTTGCCAGAAAGTGGGGGCTGCCTGGGACAGGGGTGAGGGGGGCAGAGGCAACAGTGTGTGGGCTTGTGTGAGAGGTGGGCAAAGAGAGCAGGATGGATGGGAAGGGAAGAGAGAAGAGGGAAGGAAGGCAACGAGGAGAATGAGAGAAATCAAGAGAAAGAGGCAGAAAAGGAGGGGACCTGGAATGAGCAGGATATGACTGTATTTTTTGTTCTAGGCACCTTTACACACCGTATCTTACATAACCTTTATCTTTGCATTAACCCTTGAAGCAGACCAACTGTCCTTTATTACCTCTTATTTGAGGAAGAGGAAATGAAGGTGGGTCTGGGGAGTTAACTTGGGCCTCTGACTCAAGCTCAGTTATTTTCACTGCAGAGTGATACAAAGGAAGTGGGACAGACAGACAGACAGTGAGGAATATGAAGGTGCATACAGAGGTAAAGGCCAGGACAGAGAAGCAGAGACTGAAGAGAGACACGGAAGCAGCGAAAAAGACACAAAGACTGGGAAACAAAGAGAGACAAAGATGGGGGAAAGAGTGAACCATAGAACAGAAGAGAGACAGGGAGAAGTGAGAGCTTTAACCAGGAACGAGGGTAGCGGAGTGAAAGTGAGCTGGATTCAGCTGAGCATACACCTGATGTAAAATAGTACAATATTCCAGATGGAAGGAACTGAAAATGACAATCCTCCCAGTTCCTGGGACCCTGATCACCTGCCTGTAGCTGAGGCTGGGGTCACTCTGAGGAAGGGACCCCCTCAGAAGCAGAGTGCAGATGTCACATGCCCTCCCCTGGTTCTCTCCATTTCCCCCAATATCTGACTAGAGGAAGGCCAAGGTCCACGCTGGTGGGTGTCTGGACCCCCGTGATTTCTGGCCTGGACGGCATGGGCAGAATGGGCAGGGCACATGCGTGTGGCCCGCTGTACTCTGTGCACATCTGGAAAATCATGACTCTGCTTTAATTCTGTAAATGAAATTTGACTTTAAACTCACAAAGATAGCTGATGCTTGGGAAGAAAAGATCAATGCCTCTTTCTCTGTGGAGGGAAGAACTCTTTTGCAAAATGATTAATTACCCTCTGCTTAATTTATTTTGTATATTTCACTTTGCTGTTTCAGGTTTTGTGCGGGTGGCGGGGACAACAGTGTTATTAATCATCACGTGTTCTGAATAGGATGAGTCTGAGTCTATATTTTATCCTCACAGCATCCTTATGAATGGGAGAGGACAGGCTTCTGTTCCCTGTCTTCTGGAAGAGAAGGATGAGGCTCAGAGAGATGAAGGGGCTTGAGCAAGGCCACCCATTAAATGGTGGGGAAACAGAGCCGCAGGGTCCCGTGGCATGACTACCCCCAGCACAGGTGTGATAGGCGGCCAGGGAGAGCCACCAAGGTGGGTCATTTTGCGTGAGACGCAGGGTCATGTTAAACTCCTCCATCTTACCTGGCATCCTGTCGGGAAGCTCTGACTGCAGAGTCATGCAGGACTGGGTTTGAATCCTGACCCTGTTTCTTTCCCACTGTATCATCTGGAGGCCAGTCACTTAACCCCGGTAGCTTTAGTTTCCTCATCTGTAAAATTAGGACACTAACACCTGATTCACAGAGGGGTTGGGTGGATTAACACATGCTTAATGAGATCCATACACATCTTCTAAACTTGTCCTTTCCCCAGATTATAACCAAGGGGTTCAAGATAAAAGCTATGGTCAGGAAAGGACAGTAAGACAACCAACTCCCTAATAATAATCATGGCGATAGCGTGTTACGATTCTGGAGCCCATACTGGGGACAGAGCATTCTTGGTGTTATTCACTGATTAACCTCAGTGTAGAATTGAGGAAACTGAGTCTTGGCCAGAGACAGGAAATTATATTCAATACAAAGTCACAGAGCCACTGGGTGACAAATGCAGTTTGAAGCCTGTTCTAACCCCAGTTCCTGTCTTCTTTGCTGTAAACTGACTCTCTCCTTGCAGAATGCTTGGATTCAGCATTTGGGAGTGACTGTTTTGGGGAGGGGGTATGGGGGTTCCCAGAGGTTGTTTCCCCACACCTGTGGAATTAGGGTGGAATTTCTCAGTGCCTGATTCAGCTGATCCAGAGAAACAAAAGGGCCTGTGATTTCCCATTTGTGCGCTGACCTACATTTGCACCCATCATTTCCTCTGTCTGGAAAACTCCTCCTTCCCCTTGAGAGAGAGGTATTGCAGCCTGGGCACAGCAGCACTGTCTCTGGAACCAGGCCCACCGGATTCCTATCCTCTTAGCTTTGTGACTCTAGGTAAGCAAGTCACTTAACCCCTCTGGGCCTCAAGTCTCCTCATTTGTAAGATGGAGTCGAAAATAGAACCTGCCTCATAGGCTTGTAGGGTCACATGAATTACTATAAATAGAGAAATTCCAACACTGCCTGGTAGTTAGGGATCTCAGAGTTCCCTCTTATTATCACCCTCCATCTTCACTGGTGTGAAGGCCACTCAGTCCATAAGTAGTAGACCGAGGATTCAGCCTCAGATTGCTTTGATTCCAGGTTAATGCCATTCACCTTCATAGGTCTATGACCCTTGACTTCCCCCTCAACCCATTCCAGGCTGATCTGAGAAGCTTGGATGAGGCAGGCTCTGGGGTGGAGGTTGGGGAGCGGTGGTGGGAGATGGCAGCCCCTTGCCCAGCAGACACAGCTCTGTGCATCCCTGTTAGGAATCGCACGTTGCTTACCTGGAGCCAGATCCTTCCTGGTTATTGGAGATGTCTGCGTCTGTATCTGTTCCAGGCTGCTAGTGAGATTCTTCACCCCTCTCCACCTTCAATCAGCCATAATTTTAAGGGAGTCTCTTACCCCCATGCGTTCCCCCCAGACACTCATCTGTAGATAATTGTGTGTGGGGTTGCACTCGGGGATGGAGGAGGCTAGGAAGAGAGGGAACGGAGCTGGCTGAGAGGGGTCACCATGGCTGAGACCTTGAAGTCGGGGTCTGGTGTGGCCTGGCCGGTGGCCTTTCAGAGCCCAGGCCATCCCACGTGGGCTGCCCACATGAGCTAAGTCAATAGCCAATTAGCCCCCATGTATCCTTGATTAAGGACTGTGATCTCCATCAGACCCAGTCACCGGCCTGTGCCGCCACAACCTTTTGGCCTCTTTTTTTTTTTTTTTTTTCTTCTTGCTCTCAAAGGCCTGATTATGAAAGGCAATGAGGACCTGGCAACTGAAATGCAGTTATCCAAGTTTGTCTCAAATGCTTTGGGAAGAACAAGGCCAAAACATCTCACGCCAGCAGTGTAAGGAAGAAGGGGACATCAGAGACACACACACAAGGTTCCTAAAGGTGTCATCAAGACCCACCTCCTCACTGTACGGGTAGAGAAACCAAGTCTCAGGGAGGGAGGGGACCTGCCCAGGTCACACAGCACGTTTGGCTGAGTTGACTTCTAAAGAAGTCCTCTTCACTTCATAAAGGTCTGAATTATATCCTCTTGTTATTTCACTCCAGTCATGTTTCTCTGCCTCCCAAGCCTCTATTTTCAAAACCCCCAACCCTTCCATACATACCCTGCCTCCCCCTCCAATCCCTAGGGAAATGCTGACTTCAAGACACAAGACCAGAGTATGTTAGAGGTAGAATCAAGGAATCTGAACAAGGTTTGGAAGGACGTTTGGGGATCTCTGAGTACTAGCTACTCATTTTACAGATGGGAAGACTGAGGCCTAGCAAAGTAGAGTGATTTGCCCAAGTTTGCAGGCGGGTCAGCACTGTACAGTGTATTCCCTGATGACACTACTTACATTCAAAACTGCCCAGATGATCTCATTCCTTCTCTAAATAATTATGTTGCCACTTAACTTTCCCTTCATTTCATATTCCCTCTCAACCCCTGGTCTCTCTTCTGTTGAATACATCCCTCTCCAATTTTCAGGCTCTGCTTTTCTCAAGAATTAGGATCAGGGCAGACCTACTGCAAGAAGCAGGTCCTGGTCTGCAGCTGAGTCTCACACATCCCTGTTCTTATCAGGAAACTCAAGGGCAGTTAGAGCAGGAAAGTTACAGGGAGGGAGAGTAATTGATAAGAGGGAAGATTGCCTGGGCCAGTCATGAAGGACTTTGAAGGTTAGACTAGGGCATATGAAGTGTATTGTGAAAGCAACTGAAAGTCCCTGGAGAGTTTTTAGGATGAGCCATGGGTGCAACTGTTCTTTGAAAACGTAACTGGCCACCACTCAGATTGATGGGCAGACACTGAAAGCAGGTTTCCAGTGATAAGCCTTTTTCAGTAGTGCACATGGACAATGTTCAGGGCCTGCAACAAGGAGAGATGGGAAGGAATGGATCCAAGTGACAAAAAAGAGTAGAATTAGTGGGATTCAGGTGCCATTTGGATACTAAGGGTTAAAAAAAAATAGAGTCCAGTCAGAGATTTTTCCAGTTTGGGAAGAGGGAAATAACAGGTTTAAGGTGCATTGGGCAGCTTTCGTTACACTGATGCTGCGTAACAAGAACCACGGTATTTACTGTCCACGGCTCTAAGCGGTTTTCCCCTTTGTTGCACATCCAGGTGGACTGATCCACCTGGGACTCAGCTGCACTTGGCACCAAGTTCAGGTCGTGTCCACTCTGTTCTATGTAACCCTCATCCTCCTTGGACCAGCCACTGCTTGGAATGCGGTTTTCTCATGGCAAGAGGAAGGAATGCAAGAGAGCAAGCCCAGCCACAGCACACTTCAAACTTTAGTTTGCATCATGTCTGCTACCAACCCACTGGCCAAAGCAAGTCCTAAGCCTAGCCTGAAGACAGGGTAGGGAAGAAATCTCGCTCTTCTCACAATCAGGCATGGCAAGGATGTGAATGCATAATACTACTCTAGAGAAATGAGTACTTGACACCAATAATTCAGTCTACCATGGGACAAATTTTCCTTCAGCACCCCCTGATCTCCTATGCTTATCCAGACTCTCTGAAAGCATGTCCTCGTAGAGAGCCATCACATGGCTTGGGAAGGAGTCAGAAAGGTCCTGGACTTGGATGTTTGCTCCTCTGTTCACAATTCTCAGCAGCATACTCAGTCTCTCCAAGCCTCAGTTTCATATCATTTAAAGGAGCCAGTGACATCTTCCTCCCAGTGTTGTCACGGATGTCAAAAATCACCTGGGTAAGGTTGGTACATAGTAGATGCTCAATTAACAGAAGGTATGACGCTTCCCTTGAGGCTTACCCCTGCTAGCTAGAAATTAGCCCAACAACACTTCATTATGTGGGTACTATTAATTCAGTGCAATCCATATATAAAGTATTTACTTTTAGACAGGGCTTATTTGCAAGAGCAATTCTTAACCTTTAGTTATAGTGGAATTTTAGAAATCAGCAGGATGCCAATTTCAAGTGGGTGGGTTGGAGCTGCCTCTTCTTCCCTATCCCCTGTGTCTCGCTCATGAGAATTGTCAAATTAAAGGCAACTCCCCTTGCTCTTGCCCTTGTGGTTATGTTTACTGCTGTGATGTTTGTGAGTGTATGAAAGCAGGAGCTTTGAAGACCTGACTCTACAGCCTTGGGCAAGTGACTAGTTGAGTCTGAGCTTCAGTTTCCTTATTTTACAGTGAGGACAGAGTGCCTTCCTCCTGGTACTAGTCATGGGTATGATCTGAGAGATGAGATGCAATAACATATGTCAAGCGTCTTCCACTACTCCTAGCACAAAGCACACCCCCCATCATGTTATGCCCAACCCATGCCTCTCCCACCGCATGCCTGGCCCTGAGCTGGGCTCCAGCGACACAGAAGTGCAGAGGTGCAAGGGGGCCCAGTCGGAGTCAGAACAGGAAAGGATGCCATGCACACTCACTGTTCTGAGGCCCAGGGTGGTGCCTTTTCAAGCTGCGGCGACAAGAAGAGTGAATAGGAAAGTGAACAGCAGCCAGTGTCCCTGGCCTGTGGTGATAAGTGACGACTGAGTCGGAAGCAAGTGAAAATGGAATCGTAAGGGGACAACAGGGTGGGAGGAGGGGAGTCAGACAGCCGGGTGGGATTGGAAAGAAGTTTTTGCACTTATCTCATACTCTCACAGGCAGGCGATGAGCTCTTCTGAGCTGTGGAAGACAGAGGAGGCAAGACCCTCTGGCGACGCCCTTCTGCATACTTGTGGGTCCTTCGCTAGAAGAGGCCATAGACCAAGGCAACAGGTGTTTCTGAGAACAGGGGACCAGCCTGGGAGATTATTTAATTCAAGCTGCCCCAAATGCACAGATAAAGAAACCGAGGTTCCTTTTGCTTTGCTTTGCTTTGCACAGGGCAAACCTCGAAATTGAGACCATTGTTCATCTAGAAAGCACCTTTTCTTTCCAGTAAAACAAGATGCTAAAGTGGCCTCTCCTGTCCAGGAAAAAAAATAACCAAAAAACTGACACAGCTAATGACGTTTTCAGCAAGGAGAAATACGCCAGAGACTGTGCTGAGGACTTTTCAAATGCATCACCGATCTTGCAGCAAATAGGTGATATCAGCCTCATTACTGATTAAGAAACAAACTCAGAGAGGTGAAGCAACTTGATGAAGTTCATGCAAGTTCTAAGTGGCAGATCCAGGACAGAACAAGAGGATTCTAGGGCGCACACTCTAAACTATTTCACCAGTCCACTGGCTTCATACGATTGACACGAAGGCACCGTCTGCTTTGAAGTGGTTTAGGGGAGCCCCACACAAGAGAAACTTAGATTGTTCATTATGGAGGGATTCCGTCGTTCTCACCCAAGAGTTTATGGAGTGAGGACACATGTAACATAAAATGAGAACTCGATAAATGGGGCTTGAGAGACGTAAAGAGTGAATACTTTAAAACCAATACAACTCATCCATAGCTGATAATACAGAGTTCTAGTAACTAGCACAATGAAAATCCACTTAGTTGAATTCCCTTATGGGAGCCACTTTAACGAAGAGATTAAACTCTTTGTTAAGGTCTGCATTATCAATCACTTATAAATGTATGTTTTTAAGGTGTTAAGGGTATTTAAAAATCATTATATTTAAAAAATAATTTCTGGTTTTAAATGTAATAATAGGAAACTCAGAAATGTCAAGAGGCGTACAAAGAAAAAAAAATGCAAGAAAATGTTGCTGGGTGTATTAAAGTACTGAGACCCCTAGTGTAGTGGAAGGGACGCTGAGGTAATGACCAATAGTCCTGGGGGCTAATCCGGACTGGCCAAGAGGCTATTACAGTTATTTGGCTAAATGTCTTCGCTTTCTGAGCCAGAGTTTCCCCATCTGAAAAATGAAGCTGGGAAGATTTGAACTAGATGATCTTTATGAGCCTTTTCTACTCTGATGTGAAATAGAAATTCTGTTTTAGCCATTTCATCAGCATTCATGTTTACACTTTCCATTTCCTTGGCAAATACCTGTCATGGATGTAAGAAAGTTTCTTCCAGTCTTCAGCAGAATCATCATTATTCTAAAGGAACTCAGCCTGAATTCATGATGATTACCGTATATTTATGTATTCACTAATTCACGTATTCACTCACCCATTCATTCATTCATTCATTCATTCAACAAATGAGTCACCTACCCTTCATCAGGCATGCTACTAACTACTAGGATATGGAAATGATTAAGAAAAGGTTTCTGCAGTCAAGAGACTCCCAGTTTAGTGGGGAAAATAGGCAAAAAGTCCCTATCCTATCGGCATAGGCATTACTATTGTGAAGGATACTCCCTCATTTATTTATGTACCGGGTAGGGCAGCAGGTGCCGGATGCAGTGGTGAGCAAGATGGGCCCATCCGTTTTTCCAGGGAACATCTGCTGTGATAAGAGAGTCAGGGAGTGCGGGCGGGCATTCACAGTCAGCACAGGGAAAGCATGTAAACGTATGTCCCTGGAGAGCTGATCTTCAGCAGCCTGGCTGCCCTGGGTATACCAAGGCAGGATTGAGGATGGGACTCCCCCCGGGGAAGGGGTTAATCCTCAGCTCCTGCTGTCAGAGGCTTGCACCTTGCAAGAAGTAAATGCTTGGTTGTGAATAGTAGAGAGGTCGCTGAGCCAGCAAAATGGAAAATGGGGGCCAATAAAGCCAACAGTCATGGCGTTGAGGGAAAATCCTGCTGGAGGCACCCAGCCCAACTGCTAAGAGTGATCAGACTTAAGGTTTTTGGGTTTTTTTTTGCTGTACGCGGGCCTGTCACTGTTGTGGCCTCTCCCGTTGCAGAGCGCAGGCTCAGCGGCCATGGCTCACGGGCACAGCTGCTCCGCAGCATGTGGGATGTTCCTGGACCGGGGCACGAACCCGTGTCCCCTGCATTGGCAGGCAGACTCTCAACCACTGCGCCACCAGGGAAGCCCCGAGTTAGGGTTAAAACAAAGGGTATTCAGAAAACTAGATGTGAGCGATTCGGAAAGGCATTGGAAATGACTGGCTCTCACTGGGGCCCGGAACTCATGAACATCTATTCCAAGCTTCCATCTTGCAGATGGGGAAACTAAGTCCCAGCAAGGAGGAGGTTACCTATCCAGTGTCCGTAGAGTTAAGGTGTCAGCATATGTCAGAACCCAGTTGCCATCTTGGAATGAAAGGGAAAGAGGAGGGAATTCCGAATTTGTTGAGTATCTACTCACTTTCTACATGAGCCATGAGGTTTACCCTTCAGTACTTCAATTTATTCTTATATCAGCTCTGAGAGATTGGCAGAACTGTCATTCTCATTCTATAGATGAGACAACTGAGACCTCGTCAAAAAATGAAGCAACCTCCTCCCCAAGACCACACATCTTAGGGGGAGAGGAAGTAAGGATTGGAACCCAGTTCTGTGTGTCTCCAGTACTCGTGTGCTTTTCCCTCTGCCTCACTTCCTGTGCTCCATGCAGCCTCCAGGGTGGATGCTTCTCATTTGCAAAATACATATTTGTTGTACAGTGAGCGGCAGTAATTAATGATCCATTCCAAGGCAGGGGAAACTTGCCTAGTAAGCACACACGAAAAGAGAAAAATACAGCAGTGCCGTTTTTCTGTGTAGATTTCTCATTCTCACTCATATTCGCAAAAGGAGGGAAAGGGGAAAAAATGACCTGTGCCCTGTCCTGAGTCACTGAGAGGAGAGACAGGAACCTCAGCCCTTTCCATGGAGGACAAAGAGCCTCCTTTCCCACCATGCTCCTGGCTCGCCCCAGCCGGACTTCCCGTCCCTTTGCCAGAGGTAACCACTTTACCTCTCCCGTTATGAATCATGAAGGCTGTGGCTTGTGGCAGATCATAAATCAGTCCTGGGAGTCTCGAGGACAAATCCCAGGACTTTTAATCTTAGATGTGTTTAAAGTGGTGAATATTTCATGAAGGGACTGCTGCATTTTAACACATCATTAGTGACTGCTACCCCTCCCACTTTGGTCGATGATTCTCATCCAAATCTCAAGGACCTCAGCTCTTTCCGTCCATTTTCCTTACCTCTGGCAACAGTCAGTCCATTAGGTTGCACGTACTTACAGCCCAGGCGTCCGGTGGAAGACCCTGGGATGTTATTGGAGAGGAGAATTATAGACAGCATCCCTGCCTGCAAGCAGCCCCCTCTTATATACCAGGTATCCAGAGAAGGGGAAAGGTAGATCTCTCTCTTTCTCTTCTCTTTCTCCTTTTAACAGTCTTATCTGAATATTGTGAATATTCTCTCTGACCCATTTTTTCCTCCATATTCTGTCTTACTACTCTTTTAGTTCAACCAACATTTATTAAGCCCAGGCTGTTTGCCAGATACTTGCTGATGCTGGACATACAAAGATTAAGCAGTGTTGGAATGCATAAAACAAAGTGTTGACACTCGGAATACTTTGTATAAGGTCAAATGTATAACATGTATAGTGAATCAGTGAAAACAATAAGGCTATTCCATAAATACAAGCACTTAGAAATCAGGAGTTGTGGGCGATAGTTGTAGAACCTGTGTTACCCTAGCGTCTTATTCACTGCTGTGTTTTGTTTTTGTTGCACAAGGTTGAGAAAATCCTGATTCATAAGACTTGAAGTTGTACAAAGCATGAGCTTGTTAGCACCTAGACTCACAGTCTCAGGGTCCTCTTCAATGAAACAAAGATGACAGGAGAATTTTTTTTTAATGAGGTCTGCGTAAAATCTGTTTACCTGGCAACCAGACTTAAAGTGACAGTGCTCTTCATGTCCTCAATTCTAGCATGTAATATCTGAGTGTTTAGCCATCATTTTTTTTATTATTGAAGAGATTTGAAAATAAAACTTTTTGAGGAACATTAAAATCTAAAAGGTGCAAAGTCCCTAAATCTCCCCCATTGAGCTAGACGTTTCCATGAAACATAATTTGAAAACGCTTGGGTCAAGCCAACCAGAATCACCGTAGGACTGAAGAATTGCAGGTTCATCTGGGTATGTGCACGAGTGTGATTACCAGAAGATGGCAACGTGACAGCAATAGTCTGGAAATTGATCAAAGCCATAGATAGTTAATTATTCATTCAACTCACAGTGTTGAGCACCTACGCTGCTCTATGCAGTGAGTTCAGCCAGGGCACTTCCTGCCAGTGTTTCCCAAAGTGTGTTCCACAGGATACTAATCTATGATTTGTTTCACCAGCAAGGCTTCCAAGGTGAAATAAGTTTAGGGAAAACTGTATATGTTATCACCCTCCTGAAGAATCGTACTCTACTGGCACTAAGGAATGGTACAGTACTTCGCAAGCTTTTTTTTAATGGAATCTATTTTTGGTTTTTTAATGGAATCTATTTTTGGTAAAGCATCTGGGAACATTCCACAAATACGTCTTAGGAAAATCTAACAACTAATTGAATCAAAAAATACCCCCCAATCTTAAGGAGTGTACAGTGAAGCAAGACTAATAGTAGCAAGGAGGTAGGACCCTTCCAGAATTTTGAACACTGAAGATACACCAGGAAACAAGACGTGTGCCCCCAGAATGAGCTTGGCTAATGGGAAAATATACTTAAGGCAGTGTGGGATGCTAGTGAGGATGTGTGCAACCAAGTGTAAGGCATGGCCAGAAAACAATGACACATGGATACATGGATGGATGGATGGATAGATGGAAGGGAAGGGACAAGAAGGGAAGTGAGGGGAGGAGGGAAGAGGAGAGGAAAGCCATTGAGACAAACAAGCAACAGCAAAACAAAATAAAATCTGGAGATGGTAGGTGAAAATAATTTTTCCAAAAGGGGAAATCAGAGGTATTTGGAGGAGGTGGCATTTGTTCTGGGGCTTGCAAATGAACACGAATAGTTCATTCAGGTGGAGAGAATTCAATTTCCTAATTACACTTGTCGTGCAAGTGTACTTTATCATAATTTAAATATTTGAAAATAGGACTTCCATGTATAGCCACCAGGCCACTTTCTGTTTGCCTCGTTAAGCCATGAGCTCCTTCAGCATCTGGGTTGTACCTTTGACCTCTGCATCCCCAGGGCTGAGCGGAGAGCCCGGCAGGGAGTGTGGTCAGGGCTCACTGAGTGAATAAGTGAGTGAATGAACAAATGAATAAACTCTTTATTAACCACAATGGCAGGTAGACCAGAACACCCTCTTTCCGTGACCTTTTCTACAACTAGCCACCTTGTTTTATTTTCTCAGAAAACAAGGAAACCAGAAAGAAGGGCAGGCAGTATTTCACAAGATCCTTTTCTCTTTTACAGGAGAGTGCGGCTGTCATGAAGGCTACACCCCTGACCCGGTTCACAGACACCTGTGTGTGCGCAGTGACTGGGGACAGAGTGAAGGGTGAGTGGCCAAGGACATCAGGGCAGAGACAGTGGAGGGCCCACCTTCCCTATGGCATTACCCGATGCTCCACAAAGAGGACTCTTCCTCTGCAACAGTTGTGTCCCTGCAAAGCCTGATGGAAAGTGAATCCTATTTCCCACTGAGTCACATTTTAGTATTACAGGTACATGATTGATGAATCTTCTAGAGAACAAAGGCTGAAGTTTAGCTCACCCTCCCAAACCATAGGTAATCAAAGACCACTCTCTTGAGTGGACTAATGAAGAAGAATTGGGTTTTTTATACATAATCTCCAAAATGGACAAAGTGGACTTTGAAGTGCTGAGTCCTTCGGTGAAATGGAGCCTTTTATAATATAAATAGCCTTAGCCAATAATCACCTCTGCAAAATTTGATTGTTTGTAAAGCTACTCCAAGCATTGTCCACATATGTATCCCACCTGCTTCTGACTAATAGCATCTTCTAGCCCTTTTTCTTTCCCTGTCTCAATTCTTCCCACAGACCCTGGCCTTACACGACACTCGAGAGGGGCTATGATCTGGTGACAGGGGAGCAAGCCCCTGAAAAGATTCTCAGGTGAGTTGACAGTCTGTTGGGGCATGACGCTGGGGTATGGAGAAGGGTCTGATGGGAGGTGTAGTTACGCACCTCCTTAGTTTATCGAGCCTGTGCACTTCCGGGATGCAATGGCCCCGGTTGCTATGGGAATCTAATTCCCATTTGTCTGGTATAGACATAAATTGAGATACTTGAACTGGAGGAGACATTACTGATTATCTAGTCCAGTGGTTTAAAAATATTCTATAGCCATAGAACCTCTTCCCGCCACTACCATGAAATCATGTGTGAAACTTCAGTACCTAAGCTGATGAAGACATACAGCACATTAAGTGGCAGAACTGGGAATCAGATTTTGGGTTAAATTGATTCAGGGTCCATGCCCTTAACCTTTGTGCGGATTACCCCTGCTGACTTAGCAGTCACTTATGGTCCTCCTGCTGGCTATCAGGACTGCTTGGGAAAGCAGAGCTGAAATAGTTCCTGTCCTCACAAAGCCCACTGGTAAATGGGAATCAGGATTTAAACTCAGGAAAATAAAACTAGCTATATAGAGCAATGCATGGGCTAAATGATTAACGGAGTGAAGAAGTGACCATCCAAGTCTGGGCAAAGTTGGCCAACATTATGCCTTGGAGAATGCAGGGGACTCAGTTGGGTGGGGGAGTGAGAGAAGGTTCTAGAAGGGAAGGGTGGAGGGGCCCCTTTTTTCTGTTTTGTCTCTGCTGCCCAGGGAGTCCCCCAATGGAAACTCTTACATTGCAGGTCTACTTTCAGCTTGGGCCAAGGACTCTGGCTTCCTGTCAGCAAAAGCTTCGTGGTCCCACCCGTGGAGCTGTCCATCAACCCCCTGGCCAGCTGCAAGACCGATGTGCTCGTCACAGAAGACCCTGCAGATGTCAGGTAGGGATGTCATCTCCAGCACCTGTACCACGGGCTTCTTAGAGCCCTGGAAGCCCCTCTGTTTCAGGATCTCAGGAACTCCTGTGGAAAAGTACTCTTCATGTTGTTGAAGTAGGCAGTTGCCTAGTCGATATATAAAACACTGTCCGATATGCCATGCTCCACACTCCTGAAAGTGACTTCCATGGTGGTACTCAGTGCCTTTATATTTCAACATAATTACTTTCCTTTGGGGTTTATATAAAACGTGAGAGAGGCGACCACACTCTCTGGCTTATCCTGGGATCTTTAATGATCTTCTCTTATCAAAGACGATTACTTAATAGTATGCTGGAGAGTCATGAAGGTAAAAGATTGGAGAATGAGGTGCTTTCTCTCATGACTCAGATACCGGGAACAGATTTTGGGCTAATCCATAGGTCTGAAATGTCCAGGTCAAATGAATTTGTTTTTTACTCATGAAAGGATGGAGATTACATCTTTCCTTACACGTTTTGCACCTTGTACTTAACTTCCTTGTAGACTGACTCTACTGTGTTCTAATTAATTGCTTACATATCATTCTGTCCTATTATGTGGCGAATCTCTCAAGGTCAAAGCAAATAACTTATTTAGCTTTTTAATCCCCAGTTCCCAGTACATATCGGACAGCTACTAAAATGTTTATTGATTTAATTATACCAGTGGTCTTAGATCTGATCCCAGCACTATTCTGGAGCTTTCTAATGGAGGTTCTTTTTTTCCCCCCTCCCAATTTGATTGAGGGAAGAATTCTAGAATTTAAATGTTACATAAAACGGACTCTGATTTCACTTTTGGAACTGGCTTGTACACAGCCTATGAGCTCCTGAACTGGAACATGGACGCATGGCCCCCATACTTCCAGTGACTGTTATTCTCCTGTCTAGCTGTCTTCGGGTCATTTTGAATTTAAGATGCTATCATATATCCATGACATCTTGATAGGAAGCTCCTAGAACGCACGTCTCTTGCTTTACAATTTATTTATTCTCACCTTCTCAACATTTCATGGAGGGATGAACACAGCATGATTTTTTATTGGTATTTCTCCGAAGAGGTAATTTTTAAAAGGAAAGAAAATTCAAGGGATAGCGCTTAGAAAATGAAGTGGTCATTACTAAAAACTAAGATGGTTTCATGCACACACAAATTGATTCATGGCAAATTACCATTATTTCCATTTTTGATAGAATTGAGGTCAGTGAGACTTTAGTAAAGCATGTGCTAAGGTTTCTCTGCATTACATATTTTAAAGATGGAGAAAAGACCATCTGGTTGAAGGATTATTCTCAAAGAGACCCTACGACCATGTCTCAAATCGACTGAACAAAGGTCTCTACTAGCTTTCCTCAGAGTTCTGTACTGTTGACATTGAATGTGTGATTCCAGTGAAGCTATAAATGTCAGACTGGTGGATAGTAACACTCCCTCTGGAGTCAGATAGGTCTGGGTTACAGTCCCATCTCTACCATGGATGAACTATATGATTCTGGCCAAATGCAACTTACTAACTTTCCATTTCTTTGCAAAATGAGGATAATAACAGTGCCTACCTCACAGAATATGATGATAATACTACTACTAATAATAATAACTCATCTCCATTGATCATTCCTAAACCCTTTACTAACATTATCTCATTACATCCTTACATTGACCCCAAATGTGATGCTAATACTATTTTTATTTTACAAATTAAAAAAAAAAAATCCGAGGCATGAAGGTGATACCTTCACTAGTAAGTAGTGAAGCCAAGCTTCACCCCATGATCTCTCCACCTCCTGAACCCATGTTCTTAACTATTTCATTGAAACACCTCCCAAGAATCGTTGTAATAATTAACTGTGTGAATGCTGGTACATAATATACTCCCAAAGGTACAGGATTACCAATTTTAGATAAATTCAATTCCCACTACAATAGAGTTCAAGTAGAAACTGGTGATGGTGGGGAAGGCAGAGTCAGGAAGTTTGAGTACTATGTCATGCTGCTGAGAATGACCATGGTCTGTAGGATAATTCAGTTGCCTTTTCTGCTCCAATCTGAATTATTACATTGAACAGCAAACCAGACATGGAAAAGAACAGAATATCAACCTACAGGGACTCTAAAACATCTTTGGAAATATTAAAACAAAATTGAGAAAAGTATAGTACTAGAATTTATTTCAGTGACAATATTGTTTGTAGTTGGAAGAAATACTGTGATAAATTGAAAGTGGTGAGACCTTTGAAGGGCATGATCCATAACAATTAGATGCTCTAAGCCGCTAGAAATGCTGTGCCTGGTTACATGGAGGGTGTGCCTTCACCGAGTCGGGCGGGACCAGAGCAGAGTGGCTCAGGATAAACCCTTTGAAGAATATTTGAAATGTATTTCAAATATTTGAAGAATGTTGGTTTGATTAGGTCACTAAATTACTATCCTGCTTGGGGTGCCCACACGTCTTTGTCTGGGCTTGGAGCAATTGCAGACAGCCTTTTAAGTCTTACCTTCGTCTTACCTCTCACATACCCATTGGTTTCACTGTAAGGGTAGATAAAAGATTGCAATCATTGCCATTCAAAAAAATCTGTGCTGTGTAGGTTGAGTCTCCCAAGTTGCACTAATAAACCTTGTTTGACATGACACCGCTCAGGCAGGCATATCCTGGGCATTCAAAGAATTAATAAGTTTCAGTCAGATGCTATGTTAGAAATTAATAAATAATAGATCTTAATTATAGATAGCCAATAATATGCCACAGAATCACAACTGAGAGATTAAAGGAAAAAGCAACGTCAAGAAGGAAGAGATAAGCATTCCAGTAGGATTGGGAAGGAAAATGAAAAGGTGCTTTCCCGGTTGTTGGTTTTTTTGGTTTTGTTTTTAAGTCTGTGACAGATTACTATGAAAGTATGGAATCTCAAACTAGGGGAGGCGGAGCAAGTTAGAGTCAAAAGTAAAGGCTCAACCCACCTGGGTGTCTAAATCCAAAACAACTGATGATAGCAAATGTTGGTGAGAATATGGAACAGCTGAACTACCATACCTTTAGAGCAGGAGCGTAAGTTAGCGTGACCACTGTGTAAGTCTACTGGGCAGTACCTACTACAGCCGGACATCTACATATCCTACAAACAGGATACCACAAATAATATGTCCAAGAATACTAATGGTGCTATTTGTTTGTACTGCCAAAAAGCTGGGGGAAAAAACACAGATGCCCATCAATAACAAGATAGTAGATAAATAAAACAGCGGAATGTTATTAATGCTCAGTATTAATGAACACAACCACCACACACGTCACCAATGATGAATTTCACAAATATAAGATTGAATTATTGAAGCCAGACACAAATGAATATGTATGTTTAAATAAAGATCAAAAACAGTAAAAACGAATCTGGGATGTTAGAAAAAAGAAGAGGGATTACCTTTGGGTGATGGAGGGGACAGTGATTGAAGGGAAACATGCCAGCATGCTGGTGATATTTGATATCTTGATCTGGGTGGTGGTTATATGGGTGTGTTCATTCTGTAAAAATTCATCAAGCTGTACAGATACGATTTGCACACTTTTCTCTATGCATGCCATGTGTTGATTAAACATAAAGTTTATTAGGTAAGGGTGTTCATTTTTAAAAAAAAAATCATAGGCTATAGAGCCCAACTGAACTGCGTCAGTTCAAATCCCAACTCCACCACTTGCTTCCTGCATGAGCTTTCCTGAAGCTCTGTTGGCCCTTGTGGATAACGTGGATAGAAGACTATCTATGCCCTATAGGGGAGTGCTGAGAATTAAAAGATATAATACCTGTAAAGTACTGAGTTTGGCACATGGTGAACTCTCTAGAAGCATCAGTTATTATGTTTGTTGTTATTTTTCTCTCTTTCTTTTGCTGAAAGGACACATCCAATCTATGACATACTTAAAATCGATAGGGTCTTAGTATTGAGAGTTCGCATTAATCCCTTTGTCATGGGATCTGAGGAAGACTTAAGTGAATATATAACATCTAGTACAGGTGTGGTAGGTCTAGCGGCTTTATGCATATGGAAATATTTGCAGAATGAGTGAAGAGGCACGTACACATAGGGTGCCTTGGGGGTGGAAAAGGAAGAACGAATTCCTGACCAAAGGAATTAGAAAAGTATTTGCCGGAGAGAGAACGTTGGCAATTAACCTTGAATTATGCATAGGATTTGTCTGTGTGGAATTTAAGGTGGGAGAGAAGGCTTTCAAGTATGAAGGGTTGAAGGGCCAAGGAAAAGAACTCTCCCCTGGACAGCTCCCATTCTTTGGCCCGTTCCAGCAGGAAGCTGCTGGAAATGAGATTTTTAGCATTCGAGACACTAATGATGTCAGCTACAAAGGTAGAGGAGCGAGCTCTAGTTAAATTGTGTGCAGATTCCTTTCAATTCTGAAAACCGTAGCTGGGCCCCTCCTGTGTGCCAGGCACTGTGCCAGGTACCATAGGAATACTGCGATGAATAAGACCCACCTTGGCTTTCAGGGATCTCATGGTGTAGCAAAGAGCATGGAACAAGAGACTGACTTGAGAGGTGAAATGAAAGATACTCATAGAGAGACAACATGGCAGACAACACTTATTGCTACACACTGGGCCTGCTTCACAATTTCACCAAGAGCTGATTCTTCTTATAAGACAGATGCAAGAATTGCTGTTGCGGTTGGAATAACAATCATCTACAAAGCCCAGCTTTTGGAGCCCCTGCGTGACTCCTCTGTGATCTCAAATCAATGAAAATGAAATGGTGAGAAACTGTTAATTCCTACACAGTGTTGAAAGGATGATGGGACATCAGGATACAAGCCAGCATCGCTCACTTGGTGACAGTTTTCACATTGAATTAGTTCTGGATAGAATTTAGAAGAGTTCCTTGTTCTTTTGGCCCCTTGATTCCAAGCACTAAGAATTTATTGAACGCCTACCACGTGCCAGGCTATAGGTATCAGAGACAGAGAAATGTTCAGACAAAGATCTTGAGGCATTGAGACAAAATTGCAAACAAAACAGTGTTGCACTTTGTGACCTTTGCAAAGGTTAGAGGAAACGTTCAAGGCAGAGAAGGGACCCAAGGGAGGAAGAAGGTGGTTAAACTCACCTGGGAGGTAAAGGAAAGGCCTCACAGAGGAGAGGACCTCTGAGCGAAATTGCAAGGTATTAGCAGGAAGTCACTAGGTCACTGGTTCTCAAAGTGTGGTCCCTGGACCAGTAGCCTCAGCATCACCGGGAAACTTGTTAGAAAGGCAGATTCTCAGACTCCATCTCTGGTAGACTGACATTGACCCCCAAGGGTATCAGTTTCCAGTCCCTAGAACCTGTAAATGTTACCTTATTTGGAAAAAGGGTCTTCGCAGATGGGATTAAGTTAAGAATCTTAAAGTAGGTTGATTATCCTGGATTATCTGGATGGGCCCTAAATACCACTACAAGTGCCCTTATAAGAGAGAAGCAGAGGGAAATTGAACACACACAGAGGAGTCGGCACCGTGAAGAGGGAACTAGAGATTGGAGTGACACAACCGCAGCCTAGGAATGCCAACAGCCACCAGAAGCTGGAAAAGGCGAAAAGCAGATTCTCCCTCTTGCACCTCATGGGGGCGCGCAGCCTTGCCAACACCTGGATTTTGGCCTCACAATACTGATTTTGGACTTCCGGTGGTTTTAAGCCATCCCAGTTTGTGGTGATTTATTCCTGCAGCTGCAGGAAACGCATACATCACCCAAGACCTGAATCAGATATTTTGGAGGTGGGCCCTGTAATCTTGTTTAACCAGTAATCTGGTTTAACAAGTCCTCAGATTACTCTAGTGCCCACTAACGTATGCGTACTAAAGCACTAGGCAGCAAAAGAAAGGAAGGCTCACCTGGCTGCCACCGAAAACAAAGGATGGAAGGGCTTGCAAACTCCAGGGTGGCAACGGCTTTGGGTCCAGCAGGATTTATATGCTCTGCAGTGTTGTTGGGACTCAGTATTTGTGTCTCTCTTCATCCCTCATCTCTGTCTTCCTCTGGGTTAACGTGCTCTTCGGGCACACTCTCACCAACAACTCCAATCTTACAGCCTCAGTGGGGCGTTGCCAGGGTAAAGAGATATCCTGTTTCCCCAAGCTTTAAGCAAAAGTCCTGGCACTGAGTGACGGCAGTGAGAGCTCCTCCTTATGCGGCAACTGTCCCAAGTGCTTTGCTGAAATGAACTCGTTTAATCTTTACCCATTATTAGCCTTATTACATGCACGAGGAAACTGAGGCACAGCGAATTTTATAACTTGCCCGTGGTCACACAACCAGTAAGTGACACAACCAGGATTTGAATCCTGAGACTCTGACTCCTGACTCCATGCTCTTCATCTCTAAGCTATGATGCTTCTGTTTGGCCTATTTGGGGACATTGGCCAATATCCCAAATCAGTGCCTGAAATTAGCCAGACCTGGGTCACTGACCCACTCTCAAACCAGCAAGGATAGGGGGATCTTTACCATGTGGATTGAGATTGCAGGTAGGATAGGGGGAAAGCAGGGGGGAATCAGGACAGGCAGCAAACGGATGCTGAGCAACAACAAAAGAAGGCAAAACCCACGGATGTCCGCTCCGTGGATGGGGCATGGGGTCTTGAAGTGGCATGCCCGATGCGGGAGCTTCCAGGGTCCAGGTCAGTGTGTCTTGTGGGTAGTGCCAAGGGGCACGTGGCAGAGAATACAGTGAGAAGAGGAGAGGAGACGGAACCTCATGCTATTTTCTTCCTCTCCCCCTCTTTCCTCAGTTCTGGGCCACCTGGCCTAGAGACAGCAAAGACTCTGAGGGCACTTGAGGAGAGTTTATTCACCACTCCAGGGCCCCCAGCAGATGCTCCTGTGCAGATGCTACAGATATCAGAATCTGGCTTTTGCCCAGGCAGTACCCCAAGTCAGTTACAGTGTATTCTGGAAACATGGGCCATCCATCTTAAGGTGAAACCCTCAGCAAAAGCGCTCTAGGTACTTCCCTGTGTGATGGACACTGTGTAGGCTCTGGAAATGTAAAGACCAGAAAGGGAAGAGGGTGTAGGAAAGCGAGCATAGGCTTGTACTCCTACAGATATGGATACGAATCCTGGCACCACAATTGCTCCCTGAACCCCTTGGGCCAAGTCGGTTTACCTCTTCCAGCCTCCATTTCTGAACCTGGAAGATAGACATTGTTGGGCTTCCTTCAGATGGCTGTCGTCAGGATTATGCAATGTAGTCAGAGTAACTAGTACAGCACCTTACACGTAACTGGTACCCTATCGTGGGAAGTTTTTGAAGTTTTAGTCGGCATTTTAGTACAAATAAGGAAATAACCATATGATGCAGTTGGGTTAAGGTGATAAAAGATGTAGTTCAAGGCCCAGAAGTGGACACAGAAGGGATCCCCTGCATTCCTCTTGATCTCCTTAGGCATCAACAGCAGAAGTAAGGGAGGGTAAGAGCAGCGGGACATCAGGGTGTGTGGGGTGGGCAGGGGTGAGGCTCGGCCAAGGCAGGTGGTGTGTTACACTGGGACACCTGGATGGGAAGGCCCAGGCTAGCAGAGCCTCCGGTGGGGGGAGTCCCGTAATGGAGGCCTTGTGTGATTTGCTACTCAAGATGCTCCCTCCTATTGGAGGTGAGTAAAACTCAGACGTCTTGCCTTTGCCTTCCCTACAACCTTGACAGCTTTTGCAAATAAGTGACTCTGTGTGTGTGTGTGTGTGTGTGTGTGTTTGCATGGTAGGCAACCGAGAAGCATACTTCCCTTCCCAGGGAGATGCTGAGACAGGGGTGGGCTTCTGCAGCCCTTATTAGACAGTTTCAGCCCCAAGAAGCTTCCCTCACTTTCCCCTGCTTCACCAATTACTCACACAGACGTTCTTTTCCGAAAGTGCAAGAGGACTTCAACAGGCAACCCACTTACCTGCTTGAAACACAGAAGAAGGGGGATTTGGGCAAAGAGAATAGTGAAGGCTCTGGAGTCAAACTACCTGAGTTCAAATCCCATCTCCACCACTTACTAGCTGACCTTGGGCAAGGTGTTTAAACTTTCTGAGCCTCAGTTTCCTGTCTGTAAATGGGGATGATAATTGCTATTGTATCTTTGGATGTTTTTGCAAATTGATGAGATAATACATTTAAACTCTTAGGCCCGTATGTAGTCAGATATAATCATGACTCACATGTACTGACCGTTTACTTTGTATCAGGCCCTGTCTAAGTGCTTTACATGCATTAGTTCTGATTCCTCCCAATGACCCAATGATGGAGTTACTACTATTTACAGAGGAGGAAACTGAGGCACAAGAAGTTTAAATCATTCGCCCAACATGTTCCAGGCAATGAGTAGCAGAATCCGGATTTGAATTCAACCCATTAGGTGAGAGCTCAGTAAATGTTGGCTACCGTTGATGCAAGGGGTTCTCTGTGAGATTAAGGGGTAGGCGCATTGGACTTTTTGTCTTCATCTTTGTTGACCATTTAGTCCATTGAGTGTGTGTGGAAGTCCATTCCGTGCTCGTGGAAGATTAAATGGGGGTCAGGGGAGACTTTGGAAGCAACAGGGCATCTGTCTGGCACTCACAGCTGGGCTCATGGGATTTGGGCATTGGAATTTTCCCTGCACCCCTCCCTTCTTTTAGGAGAATGAAGCCCCTCCAAGAAGCATGAATATAAAGACCTCCACACTCCCCACCAAATGGGTCTGCTTTCTACTCACATCCCGTCACAGCCTTGCTGCCTGTCATTCAGCCAGTGAGCCCAGCGACGTATATATTTCCCCTCATTTTGGTTTTGTGATCTTAATAAAAGTGAAGTCTATTAGGATGAGTTTCCGCCCAGGCTCAGTAAATCTCTTCAAACACCGTTCCACACCAGATTTCTGTTAGTCTTTGCCACTGGGGAGGCTGCAGCAGGCGCTGACTGTCAGCTGGAGCAGAGGCCCACGGCACAGCCTCTGCTAAATGAAACCCAAGTGGAGACTTTGGAATATAAATATTGAAGTGACCCAAGTTGGATAAAGGGGAACCAGTTAGCTAAGCTTCTCTCTTACATGCAGGAGATGCTAAATTATTAAAAATTTAATAAATGTGATAATAAATATTTGATGTTGAATTATGGAAGGCTTTGCAGATACAGTGAAACTGAGAAACGACTTGGTATATCTGCATTAGAAGTTAAACACTTTTCAAATGGGACTTCTGATGTTGAAATGGGACTGCAGATCTTTCAGTGAAAAAAGAAAGAGAGAAGGGAGAAAGACACATAAAAGTATGGTTTTTTGGCGAGTACACTGGGCAGAGTTAGGATGCCTGAGTTTCAGTCCTGACTCCACACGGAAGACAGCAATAGAAGCAGTGTTTTGGGCATGCCTGACTGGGCAGAGGCGTTTATATAGCATCTCATATGTGGTCTTTGCAGTCATCTAACAAGGCCAAGGCTATTTTTATCCCCCCCCCATTTCCCAGATGGAGAAGCTGATGTTCTAAGACCCTAAATAGCACAGCTGATAAGAGGATGAATTGGAATTTGAACACAAGGCTTCTGATCTCAAGACCTTTACTCCATCATCATGACACCATGTCTTCCTCCCACTTGTTGCGTGGAAACCCTTTCTGCTCTATATTAGTCAGGATGTTTTTGGTTTCAGGAGAGAGAAACCCAGTTCAAATTAGCTTAATGGCAACTGCACCAGAAGGCTGCCACGGGAGGGTGAAAGATCAGCTTAGCCACAGAGATGAGGGGAGTTGAGGGAATTATACGACATTAGGATTCTGACTTTCCTCTCTGCATCATCCCACAGTGGCTTCATTCCTCCCCACTCACACCCCCATAGTGGGGTTGTGTTAGTCATGAGTTTCCAAGACTATTGTACTCCTACCACCAAAGAATGAATGCTTTTCTTCGTTGAGCTGCAGTTTGAAGAATCCTAGAGAAGGAATCTATTGGCCTGGCATGAGTTAGGAGCTGACCTCTCAGTTAGTCACCTGTGATTAGGGGACAGGATCTCAGTGTACAGACACAGCCATAGAAGGAAGTGGGGGGACCATGAGCTGAACATCTGCTCCAACCCATGTCTTCAAGATCCCCCCCGGGCTTCTGCGTATCCATCTGCCTGAGAGGTTGGACTAAATCAGCGATGGCAGATAGCAGACATCTCATGTGCCAACTCAGATAAATGGGCAGGGGCTGCCTAGGATGTTAAGTTGGGAGGATTTCTGAGGCTACAGACGGACTCAGATGGGGAGATTGTTATGATCAACTCATGACGCCTGCCTTCAATATGGGATGGGAGTGGTGACAGATGGGTCAGGCATTTGCCATCTCTGAACTTGGTGGTATTTGGAGGTCCTCCTGGTTTTGCATCTGATGACTTGATGATCATGTGCCTCTGTAAAATGAAGAGAGATTTTCTGGTTGCTGAGATGCAGGAGAGACACAGCCATGTGGATGGAGATATTGAGGATGAATTAGAAATGGGGCTGTCTTACTCCATCTATCTGTTTCTGTCCATCTGTCTGTTATCTCAGGAGGTATATTTGGATAATCTCATCTTGCTGCCAGTTAGTTTCCTGAAATAGATTTCTGGCTTGAGACACAGTTGAGGCCTCCATCTAGGTGCTTCCTAGATACAGTCTGGCACTATCACTGTCACTTGTAATGTATTAAAAACAGAACGCTCTAATTTAAGCTGTAAACAAACCACTCATAACATAGAGGCCTTGAGCTGCATCTTAGAGTTTCAAAGGCAGGTTTAAACAATTATAAACTCACAAACTGGATGCGACCTTTGGAGTCCTTTTTTGCCCTTCCCCGTGCCATCACTCGGATGGTTCTAAACTGCTACAGTCCACCTCTGCCTGTAGGTATATCCTAGTCTCTGGGTGTATGGTCACATTGCTTCCTTAGAAATCCCTGCTCTGGTCTCACCTAAGCAGGCCAGGCTTTAGATTCTGTGAGCAGCAACTCTGGGCAGTGATCATCAAGATGAGCTAAGTTGAGCAATCATTTTCCTTTCTAAGACCACTCATTGGGGGTAGGTAGGACCACCCATTTCCTTTAGTGTATCTTACTCTGCCCGATAAATACCGATCCCCTCTGTACCCAACACACACACACACACACACACACGCGTGCGCGCACCATGCAGGCTGGTCAGAAAGATGATTGGATATTTCAGTGAGTCATGAATTGATATTAGGCTTAATTCCTTTTCTTCTCACCAACTAAGGAAACTAATATCAAAGAGCGTCCCAACAGGAAGCAGACGGTATGCTCAAGTGGGAAAGGTTTCAAAGGGGGCTCTGCACAAAGTTGGGGGGAAGTCCTAGAAATGGGGTATTCAGTACACTGTGGGTGGTGTCAGTGGGTTCAGGTGAGGGTGAGGTTACCAGAACATGGAGAGGGAATTCCGTGGAGACTCCTGCAGGAGCTGTGACGTTTGGTCAAGGGACAGAGACAGGAAAGAAGCCAGAGGAATAAATGTCCCAACCTTACTCACCCACCTCCTGCCAGACCTTCTGCTGGTGCCCCCCACTGGCTGAGCCAAGGGAACCCAGGCAAGAGAGCCCATTGAGCTGGTCCATCAAAGTCAGCCTTCTGAGGCACAAAGCTGGGTACAGGTGAGCCGAGGGTGGAGGGAGGAAGAGCAAATGGAAGAGATCCAGCAGAAACTCCAGGCCCTTCCATGTTACCTTCAAAATATCCCTCATATGTCCCCCCCACCCCGTCCATCTTCCCTGGCACTCCCAGGCTCAGACCCTCCTAAAGAGTCCCACTGCTTTCCGTCCTCTACCCCACACCCCCATGCACATGCCCAATCCAGCTCCTACACAGACCGGGCCACGCCTCTCTTCTGCTAGAACCATTCAGAGCCCCATCACCTGCCCCGCGTAGCCTCAGGATCAAAATCCAAACCATTTCACCTGGTACACATTCCCTCCTAGCACTTCAGAATCTGGCCTTCATGCCCTCTGGGATCTCATTTCCCACCATGTCCTCATCTGCCATTTCTTCAAAATGCAAAATACACTTTAGTATCTCCTTGCCTTTGGCAGTGCTGTCCCTCTGCTGAATTGTCCTAATACTCACACAGTCCCCTGTGTCCCTGGCAAGCTACTCCTCGTCCATCACAGTGTTGCAGAAGTGTCACTTCCTCTGAGCAGCCTTTCCAGAACATTCCCTCCTTCCATCCACCAGAATCATAGCCTCCTCATTGCTATATTCATGCTGCTAGTATACCTCTTCCTTAATTACAGGACAGCACATTGCCCTTGCATTATGGTTAATTGTAGAAGGGTATCCCGCCTCTGCCCTCAGCTGGTGATCTGTGCCTTCCTGGAGGTTAAGAATTGAATCTTAACCATCTCTGCATTCCTAGTTCTAGGCAAGTAAATGGCTCAGAGGAAGGATATGGGACATTTTGATGCCCCAATTTGATGTGGCTTTGTTGGCGCAGTCATGAGGATATTTTGATATTACCAATAAATTGCTCAAAAAATGTATGTATGCAGTCTCCGAGCATCACCCAGTCCCCTTACGTGGAAATATTCTTCGTATCAAACAGCCTCATCAGAACTTCCTGCCTCCCAGTGTTCACTGTATTGTATTATAAAAACCTGTATTGTCTGAGAGTGGTTCCAAATAACACCTGTATTTGGGGAAGAGTAAATGTAACAAAATAAAAAAGGAGTGTTCCCTAATTTGAAAGGTTTGAGAAATCCTATGATAAAGGAAGTTGCTATGTTGATTTCCTTGGTGGAAGCTTTTCCAAGGACATTAATATACTAATGAATATCATGAATCCTTAGGAAGTGAAGTCTGCACATTACTGTTTCCCCAAGACTATTTTACTAGATGCAGGTTCAGGACCAACATTCCTTGACACCTCCTCCAAGTAATACCGTGTTAGCCCAGTGAGGCTCAGAGGCTACACACATGAAACGAAACATCAGAGAAGGGGGGATTTGGTTCACATTCCTTGGGAAGAGGGGGAAGCTGGCCTCTATCCTGTTGGCTTATTATTTAGTCTACCCGGCCGCTGAGCTCCACATTCTATCTCCCTGGCCCTGCAGAAGACACAGGGACCTCATGAGGGATGCAGCGTTGGGATAGGATGGGCATGCTTGTATACTCCAGAGAGGGAACAAATCCTGGCTGAGTAGAACTCAAAGATCACCTAGAACTGGCAGAGGAAGAAAAGGAAGTAGCAAAGAGAAAAAGTAGTGAGAGAGAGGAAGAACTTTGTGGCCGCCCAGCCTTTTGAAACTCGTAAGCCCGGCCCAGCCTGGTTGTTAGCAGCACCTGCTCTAGTGCTCAAATCCCATTTCAGCCGCACACTGTCTGGGGGAGGGTGAGCAGGCTACTAGACCTTCCTCTGCTTCCACGTGCACATTTGCAAAAACAGATAACTGTACCTTCCCTGTAGGGTTGCTGTTGAGAATCAAGTGAATTAACGCATGATGTGTTTGGAACAAAAATAGTGGCAATTATTGTTATAATTTTACAGTTATTTAGCCCAGACTTAATCCACAGTAGGGATTTCTTATTAGACTCTTTCTAAACTCTTGCCTCTCAGAAGGGACTGTGATTCATGCCCTTTGTAAACTCCACTTTCCCTTCTTAGTGCTTTGCATTCAGTAAGTACTCAGTAAGTGCATGAGGATTGTTGTTGGAATGTGGCTCAATAATGCTTCAAAAGGAAATAAAAGATGCATAGCAGCATTATTCAGAATAACTAAGATGTGGAAACAACCCAAGTGTCCATGGGTTTTTATTTTACATTATTCACAATAAGAAAAATGTGGTATATACGTACAGTGGACTATTATTCCGCCTCAAACAGGAAGGGGATTCTGACATGGACCATCCATCCATCCATCCATCCATCCATCCAACATGGATGAACCTTGAGGACATTACACTAAATAAAATAATCCAGTCACCAAAAGACAAATGCTGTATGATTCTACTTGTATGAGGCACTTAGTCAAAGATCATAGAGACAGAAAGTAGAATGACGGTTGCCAGGGGCTGGGGGGAGGAGAGATGGGGTGTTATTGTTTATTGGGTACAGAGTTTCAATTTTGCAAGATGAACGGTTCTGGAGATGGGTGGTGGTGATGCTTGTACAACCACATGAATGTACTGACTCTCCCTGATCTGTACCCTTAAAAACGGTTAAGACAGTAAATTTTATGCTATATATATTTTACCACAAAAAAAGGGGGTGGAAAGTAAAGTGAAAAAAATAAGGAATAAGAAGTGGAAGGGAATGGCTTAGGGGGAAACATGAATGGCCAGCCTGGCCAGTCATTGCAAGCCATTCCAGACACCTCAAAGACTATCCAGGTATAGAGGTCCTGGAACAGAGGGTACGCCTCTATAGTGTGTCTCTCCCCACTCCTCCTTTCTAGGGCACCTTCCAGCCCTGCCACTGTCCTCCTGTACACAACAGTAACGACTTAAATGCACTGAAGAGCCTGACATGGATCTGGATTTGCACACAAGGTGCACAGGCGCTAGGGGATGGTTGAGTTAGCTGTGAGGGTGTCCATTCCAGCAGCGTGAACACAGCCTCTGGAAGGTATGACAGGAAATAGTCACGGAAGTCTGTGGTTCCACATATCCCAGAGGAGCCTGGTCTTCGGGGAGAGAGTTTAGATGCCCAGGAAAGCTGAGGTCCAAAGGAAAAGCCTCACTTCCCTCATCTGTAAAATGGGCTTCAAAAGGGATGATTTTGCCCCCCAGGGGATGTTTGGCATTCTCTGCGAACATTTTTGGTGGCCACTGGGAATGTGCTGTAGGCATCCAGTGGGTAGAGGCCAGTGATGTTGCTAAACATCCTACAATGCACAGAACAGCCCCACTAATAAAGAATTATCCAACCCCAAATTTCAGTGGTGCCAAGGTTGAGAAACCCTACCTTAGATGGTTATATTGGCCCCACTGAACATATGAGAAAACTGAGGCTGAAGAGGTATGATTTCACATTCACATTCATTAATAACTTGCACTATGCCCCAGCCCCTTCAAGAGACCCAGTTCTAAAGAGGCTGGTTTATAGTGCAAGCGATTAAGCCAGAAATTGAAGCATGAAGAGAAAAGATGGTACGCATAGACTTAGCCTGGGGAGACAGGAGGAAGATTTGGTCTCAGGAATAAGGCAGTGCCCTGGCTCTAGGAGTGAGCATCCTCCTCAAGCTTCTGGCACCCTTCTCAGTAGGCTTCAGAGAATCCTGCAGAGCCCAGTTGGGCTGCATAGGTTCAGTGGCCTGGCTATGGGGCCAGGAGGAGCATCGCAGGCAGGTCTGACAGCAACCCGCACCTCCAAAGTGAGCAAGAGACACCGTGCCCGCCCTTGCTGTGACGGATTTTGCACATTAAAAAAAAGTTTACAATCCCAGCCAGGCAGGCATTAATCACAGCGCCTCTGTGCAGCAGCAGCAGGCATGACTTATGGTCCCATCACCATGGCAACGGGAGCACAGCCGGCACAGGCACAAAAGCACTGCTCCCGCCTGACAGGCCTGTGAGGGGCCCTGATGGAGAAGCAAGCGTTCCGGAGAAAGGATGTATTCTCCAGAACTCACTGCCCATTTGTCTTCATTCTGGACTGGAGAGAGCCCCTCGCTCTTTCTCTCTCCTCATCCCCAGCCAACAGGTTGTTTTCCTCCCTCTCTTCTGCCTGGGAAGGGGTTTTCTTCTTTTAATCTGTTCTCCCAAAGGCTTGCAGGAAAGACCCCAATTGGAGCTTGCAAAGACCTGGATGGGTCTGCCTGGTGGTCCTCCCCAAGCTGTGAGTTAGAACGATAGCTTTCACGTGAGGAGCACAGGTCTGTGCCCACACCTTGAAGCTATTTCCTCCACGACGTTGGCAAACCAGCCTCTTAAGACTTTCTTCCTGCCTCCCAACCCCTGCCCTCCGAGTCATCCTGTGTGTGCAACTGGAGTGGATGCTTCAAGGTTGAAAACCTGATCTAGACCCCTCCATTGCACCCCTTGCCTGTTGCCAGGAAGCTGAAGACCAAACTTCTAACTGGGACACACAGCCCTTGGTGCTCTAGCCCTGCTTCTCTCTTACATCGCATCCCCATGCTCCCTGCTAGAGGCTTCGACCTTCTTGAGGGCTTTCTTGTTCCATGTGTAGTCTTGTTCCTCCTGCCCCTTCATCCAGCTGCTTTCCACACAGCTACAGGGATTAGCATATGCCACCTCTTCCAGGAAGCCTTCTCGGATCCCACAAGCCCAGTGTAGAAGTCCATGCGTGTCCACAGTGCCTGACACTCACCCTCACACAGTGCTACTGTATTTGGTGATCCCTACTCCGCCATCCAGGTCACCATTTCCTCTCTCTAGACACTATCACCTCCTCACTGCACTTCCTGCCTTCACTCTGGACACCCTCCAATCAATGCCGCACATGGCAGTCAAAAGAATATATTTTTTTTCCAACACAAAAACCTGGGTATGTCATTCCTCTGATGAAACCCATTGCATGGCCTCTCCTCGCTCTTATAAGAAGTTCAAACTCCTTGCGTGTCCCCTGCCTGCACCTCCAACCTTCTTCCTACCTTGCACTCTGTGCCCAGCCAGCTGGCCTTGGTTCATTTCTAGATATCTTCTATGCTTGTTTGTCCCCGGCCTTATTTTGAATGTAGAACATCTGCACCCCCATACACACCAGTTTCCAATGAGTATGGCTATTCCTCTGCATCTTTTAGGCCTCATTGTAAATATCTCCTCTTTCAGGAGGCCAGCTCTTACTTCCTTATATTGGGTTAGGTTGAGCAGCTCTCAAACCTGGCTACATGCATCTAACCTGGTGAGCTTTTAAAATTTGTGGATAGAACTAGTGGGTGAATGTTTGAAGAGGGATAGAATATTCACATCATCTCAGAGTATCCCTCCACAAGAACCTCCTGGTGTAATGCACTGAGAAGGCCATGTTAGCATCACTTCTGGGGCACTCCTGCCAAAAACCCATTACCCAGATGTAACCATGAAGAAACATGAGACACACCCAGATTGAGGGGCATTCTGTCAAATAGCTGACCTGTATTTTTAAGAACATCAGGGCCACAAAAGACAAAGCCCAGTGAGGAGCTTTCTGGATTAAAAGAGCCCAAAGAGACTGTGGCAACAGGCTACAGCACATAAACTGAGATATTCTTTTATTTTTTTTTCAGCTTCATTGAGGTATAACTAACAAATAAAATTTTTATTATATTTAAAGTGTACAATGTGATGATTTGCTATGCCTATACATGGTGAGAAGATTCCCACCAAGCTGGGCTTTTCTTTTGCTATAAAGAACATTCATAAGACGCTTGCAGGAATATGTTGATTAGATGATAGCACTATACTGATGTTAATCTCCTGATGTCAGTAATTGTATTAAAAATGTTAAAAAAGACAATATCTCTGTGTTTAGAAAATGCTCACTGAAGTATTTGAGGGTAAAGGGACATCACACCTTTAACTTATTATCAAACAGTTCAGAAAGAAGTGTATGTTTGTATACCATTTAAATACACACAGTTACACCGTGTGTGTGGTGTGTGTACAGACGGCGAGAAACAATGAGGGAGAGGAGGGAGAAAACAGAAAAAATTGGGGCATCTGAGTCCTCCAGCTTTGTTCTTCTTTTGTACGATTGTTTTGACTTTTCTGAGTTCCTTATGTTTCCATATAAATAGGATGAGCTTATCAATTTCTGCCAAAAATAATTCAACCGGGATTTTATGGAGACTGCACTGAATCTGTAGATCAGTTTGGGGAGTATTTCCATCTTAACAACATGAAATATTTGAATCCATGAACATAGAATGTCTTTCCATTTTTTCAGATCTGCTTTAATTTCTTTCAGCATTGTTTTAGTTTTCAGGGTGCAGGTCTTTCACTTCTTTTGTTACATTTATTTTATTCTTTCAAATGCTATGGAAAATGAAATCATTTTCTGAATTTCATTTTCGAATTGTTCATTGCTAGTATGTAGAAATATAATTTGTTTTCGAACTCAGACCTTGTATCCTGAAGTCTTACTGAACCCATTTATTCTAATTGTGTGCGTGTGTGTGTGTGTGTGTGTGTGTGTGTGTCTGTATGTATGTATGTATGTATTCCTTAGGATTTTCTGTATGCAAAATCATGTCATCTGCAAATAGAGATACTGTTATTTATTTTCTAATTTGGATGTCTTTTTTTGTCTTTCCTGATTTCTCTGGGTAGAACCTCCAGTAAAATGTTAAATACAAGTGGCAAGAGTTCATACCTCTTACAACTGTTCTGTAAGTCTGATATTATATTAACTTAAAAAGTAAAAAAAAAAAAAAAAATTATAGTCCCTACCTTCAGGAATTCTTGTTGGCTTGGTCTGAGGTGACACTCAGGCAGTGGCTTTTTTTTTTTTTTAACATCTTTATTGGAGTATAATTGCTTTACAATGGTATGTTAGTTTCTGCTTTATAACAAAATGAATCAGCTATACATATACATATATCCCCATATCTCTTCCCTCTCGCGTCTCCCTCCCACCCTCCCTATCCCACCCCTCTAGGTGGTCACAAAGCACCGAGCTGATCTCCCTGTGCTATGCGGCTGCTTCCCACTAGCTATCTATTTTACCTTTGGTAGTGTATATATGTCCATGACACTCTCTCACTTCATCCCAGCTTACCCTTCCCCCTCCCCATGTCCTCAAGTCCATTCTCTACGTCCGTGTCTTTATTCCTGTACTGCCCCTAAGTTCTTCAGAACCTTTCTTTTTTCTTTTAGATTCCATATATATGTGTTAGCATATGGTATTTGTTTTTCTCTTTCTGACTTACTTCACTCTGTATTACTGACTCTAGTTCCATCCACCTCACTGCAAATAACTCAATTTTGTTTCTTTTTATGGCTGAGTAATATTGCATTGTATATATGTGCCACATCGTTATCTATTCATCTGTCGATGGACACTTAGGTTGCTTCCATATTCTGGCTATTGTAAATAGAAATGCAAAGAACATTGTGGTACATGACTCTTTTTGAATTATAATTTTCTCCGGGTACATGCCCAGTAGTGGGATTGCTGGGTCATATGGTAATTCTATTTTTAGTTTTTTGAGGAACCTCTATACTGTTCTCCATAGTGGCTGTATCAATTTACATTCCCGCCAACAGTGCAAGAGGGTTCCCTTTTCTCCACACCCTCTCCAGCATTGATTGATTTTAGATTTTTTGATGATGGCCATTCTGACTGGTGTGAGGTGAGACCTCATTGTAGTTTTGATGTGCATTTCTCTAATGATTAGTGATGTTGAGCATCCTTTCATGTGTTTGTTGGCAATCTGGATATCTTCTTTGGAGAAATGTCTATTTAGATCTTCTGCCCATTTCTGGATTCGGTTGTTTGATTTTTTGATATTGAGCTGCATGAGCTGCTTCTATGTTTGGGAGGTGAATCCTTTGTCATTTGCTTCATTGGCTAATATTTTCTCCCATTCTGAGGGCTGTCTTTTCTTCATGTTTATGGTTTCCTTTGCTGTGAAAAGGCTTTTAAGTTTCATTAGGTCCCATTTGTTTCTTTTTACTTTTTTCCATTTCTCTAGGAGGTGGGTAAAAAGGATCTTGCTGTGATTTATGTCATAGAGTGTTCTGCCCATCATTACCTCTAAGAGTTTTATAGTGTCTTGCCTTACATTTAGGTCATAAATCCATTTCCAGTTTATTTTTGTGTATGGTGTTAGGGAGTGTTCTAATTTCATTCTTTTATATGTAGCTGTCCAGTTTTCCCAGCACCACTTATTGAAGAGGCTGTCTTTTCTCCATTGTATATTCTTGCCTATTTTATCAAAAATAAGGTGACCATATGTGCATGGGTTTATCTCTGGGCTTTCTATCCTGTTCCATTGATCTGTATTTCTGTTTTTGTGCCAGTACCATACTGTCTTGATTACTGTAGCGCTGTAGCATAGTCTGAAGTCCAGGAGCCTGATTCCTCCAGTTCTGTTTTCCTTTCTCAAGATTGCTTTGGCTATTTGGGGTCATTTATGTTTCCATACAAATTGCGAAAATTTTTGTTCTAGTTCTGTAAAAAATGCCATTGGTAGTTTGATAAGGATTGCATTGAATCTGTAGATTGCTTTGAGTCGTATAGTCATTTTCACAATGTTGATTCTTCCAATCCAAGAACATGGTATATCTCTCCATCTGCTTGTATCATCTTTAATTTCTTTCATCAGTGTCTTATAGTTTTCTGCATACAGGTCTTGTGTCTCCATAGGTAGGTTTTTTCCTAGGTATTTTATTCTTTTTGTTGCAATGGTAAATGGGAGTGTTTCCTTAATTTCTCTTTCAGATTTTTCATCATTAGTGTATAAGAATGCAAGAAATTTCTGTGCATTAATTTTGTATCACTACATTACCAAATTCATTGATTAGCTCTAGTAGTTTTCTGGTAGCATCTTTGGGATTCTCTATGTATAGTATCATTTCATCTGCAAACAGTGACAGGTTTACTTCTTCCTTTTCAATTTGGATTCCTTTTATTTCTTTTTCTTCTCTGATTGCTGTGGCTAAAACTTCCAAAACTATGTTGAATAATAATGGTGAAAGTGGACAACCTTGTTTTGCTCCTGATCTTAGAGGAAATGGTTTCAGTTTTTCACCATTGAGAATGATGTTGGTTGGGTTTGTTATATATGACCTTTATTATGTTGAGGTAAGTTCACTCTGTGACTACTTTCTGGAGGGTTTTTATCATAAATGGGTGTTGAATTTTGTTCAAAGCTTTTTCTGCATCTATTGAGATTACCATATGGTTTTTTTTTTTTTTTTACCATATGGTTTTTATCCTTCAATTTGTTAATATGCTCTATCATATTGATTGATTTGCATATATTGAAGAATCCTTGCATTCCTGGGATAAACACCACTTGCTTATGGTGTATGATCCTTTTAATGTGCTGTTGGATTCTGCTTGCTAGTATTTTGTTGAGGATTTTTGCATCTGTCTTCATCAGTGATATTGGCCTGTAGTTTTCTTTCTTTGTGGCATCTTTGTCTGGTTTTGGGATCAGGGTGATGGTGTCCTCATAGAATGAGTTTGGGAGTGTTCCTCCCTCTGCTATATTTTGGAAGAGTTTGAGAAGGATAAGTGTTAGCTCTTCTCTAAATGTTTGATAGAATTCGTCTGTGAAGCCATCTGGTCCTGGGCTTTTGTTTCTTGGAAGATTTTTAATCACAGTCTCAATTTCAGTGCTTCTGATTGGTCTGTTTATATTTTCTGTTTCTTACTGGTTCAATCTTGGAAGGTTGTGCTTTTCTACAGATTTTTCCATTTCTTCTTTGTAGTAATCTCTCATGATCCTTTGTGTTTCTGCAGTGTCAGTTGTTACTTCTCCTTTTTCATTCCTAATTCTATTGATTTGAGTCTTCTCCCTTTTTTTCTCAATGATTCTGGCTAATGGTTTATCAATTTTGTTTATCTTCTCAAAGAACCAGCTTTTAGTTTTATTGATCTTTGCTATTGTTTCCTTCATTTCTTTTTCATTTATTTATGCTCTGATCTTTATGATTTCTTGTGCTAACTTTGGGGTTTTTTTGTTCTTCTTTCTCTAATTGCTTTAGGTGTAAGATTAGGTTGTTTATTTGAGATGTTTCTTAAGGTAGGATTGTATTGCTATAAACTTCCCTCTTAGAACTGCTTTTGCTGCATCCCATAGGTTTTGGGTCGTCATGTTTTCATTATCACTTGTTTCTAGGTATTTTTTGATTTCCTGTTTAATTTCTTCAGTGATCTCTTGGTTATTAGGTAGTGTATTGTTTAGCCTCCATGTGTTTGTATTTTTTACAGAGTTTTTCCTGTAATTGATATCTAGTCTCGTAGCGTTGTGGTCGGAAAAGATACTTGGTACAATTTCAATTTTCTTAAATTTACCAAGGCTTGATTTGTGATCCAAGATGTCATCTATCCTCGACAGTGTTCCATGAGCACTTGAGAAGAAAGTGTATTCTGTTGTCTTGGGATGGAATGTCCTATAAATATCAATTAAGTCCATCTTGTTTAATGTATCATTCAAGGCTTGTGTTTCCTTATTTAGCTTCATTTTGGATGATTTGTCCATTGGTGAAAGTGGGGTGTTAAAGTCCCCTCTATGATTGTGTTACTGTCTATTTCCCCTTTTATGGCTGTTAGCATTTGCCTTATGTATTGAGGTGCTCCTATGTTGGGTGCATAAATATTTGCAATTGTTATATCTTCTTCTTGGATTGATCCCTTGATCCTTATGTAGTGTCCTTCTTTGTCTCTTGTAGTAGTCTTTGTTTTAAAGTCCATCTTGTCTGATATGAGAATTGCTACTGCAGCTTTCTTTTGATTTCAATTTGCATGGAATATCTTTTTCCATCCCCTCACTTTCAGTCTGGATGTGTCCCTAGGTCTGAAGTGGGTCTCTTGTAGACAGCATATATACAGGTCTTATTTTTGTATCCATTCAGCCAGTCTATCTTTGGTTGGAGCATTGAATCCATTTACATTTAAGGTAATTATCAATATGTATGTTCCTATTACCATTTTCTTAACTGTTTTGGGTTTGTTATTGTAGGTCGTTTCCTTTCTTGTATATCCTGCCTAGAGAAGTTCCTTTAGCATTTGTTGTAAAGCTGGTTTGGTAGTGTTAAATTCTCTTAGCTTTTGCTTGTCTGTAAAGGTGTTAATTTCTCTGTCGAATCTGAATGAGATCCTTGCTGGGTAGAGTAATCTTGGTTTTAGGGTTTTCCCTTTCATTACTTTAAATATGTCCTGCCACTCCCTCTGGCTTGCAGAGTTTCTGCTGAAAGATCAGCTGTTAACCTTATGGGGATTCCCTTGTCTGTTGCTTGTTGTTTTTTCCCTTGCTGCTTTTAATATTTTTTCTGTGCATTTACTTTTTGATAGTTTGATTAATATGTGTCTTGGCGTGCTTCTCCTTGCATTTATCCTGTACGGGAGTCTCTGTGCTTCCTGGACTTGACTGTTTCTTTTACCATATTAGGGACGTTTCCAAGTATAATCTCTTCAAATAGTTTCCCAGTCCCTTTCTTTTTCTCTTCCTCTTCTGGGACCCCTATAATTCGAATGTTGGTGCATTTAATGTTGTCCCAGAGGTCTCTGAGACTGTCTTCAATTCTTTTCATTCTTTTTTCTTTATTCTGCTCTGAGGTAGTTATTTCCACTATTTTATCTTCCAGGTCACTTATCCGCTCTTCTGCCTCATTTATTCCGGTTTGATTCCTTCTAGAGAATTTTTAATTTGATTTATTGTGTTGTTCATCATTGTTTATTTCCTCTTTAGTTCTTCTAGGTCCTTGTTAAACGTTTGTTGTACTTTCTCCATTCTATTTCCAAGATTTTGGATCATCTTTACCATCATTACTCTGAATTCTTTTTCAGGTAGACTGTCTATTTCCTCTTCATTTGTTTGGTCTGGTGGGTTTTGACCTTGCTCCTTCATCTGCTGTGTGTTTTCTGTCTTCTCATTTTGCTTATCTTACTGTGTTTGGGGTCTCCTTTTCGCAGGCTGCAGGTTCTTAGTTCCCGTTGTTTTTGGTTCTGCCCCCAGTGGCTGAAGTTGGTTCAGTGGGTTGTGTAGGCTTCCTGGTGGAGGGGACTAGTGCCTGTGTCCTGGTGGATGAGGCTGGATCTTGTCTTCCTGGTGGGCAGGAGCACAACTGGTGGTGTGTTTTGGGGTGTCTGTGGCCTTATTGTGATTTTAGGCAGCCTCTCTGCTAATGGGTGTGGTTGTGTTCCTGTCTTGCTAGTTGTTGGGCATAGAGTGTCCAGCACTGGAGCTTGCTAGTCGTTGAGTGGAGCTGGGTCTTGGCGTTGAGATGGAGATCTCTGGGAGAGCTTTCGCCATTTGATATTATGTGGAACCGGGAGGTCTCTGGTGGGCCAGTGTCCTGAACTCGTGTCTCCCACCTCAGAGGCACAGGCCTGACACCCGGCCGGAGCACCAAGACCCTGTTAGCCACACGGCTCAGAAGAAATGGAGAAAAAAAGAAAGAAAGAAAGAAAATAAATAAAATAATGTTTTTAAAATAAAAGTATTAAAAATAAAAAATTGAAAAGTAATTTAAAAAGAAAGAAAGAAGAGAGCAAACCAAACCAAAAAACAAATCCACGAATGATAGCAAGTACTAAAAAACTGTACTAAAAACAAAAAACACGGACAGACACAACCCTAGGACAAATGGTAAAAGTAGAGCTATACAGACGAAATCACACAAAGTGCACCTCCTCAATTTGGGATGATTCATTGTCTATTCAGGTATTCCACAGATGCAGGTACATCATCACATTGATTGTGGAGATTTAATCCACTGCTCCTGAGGCTCTGGAAGAGATTTCCCTTTCTCTTCTTTGTTCGCACAGCTCCTGGGGTTCAGCTTTGGATTTGGCCCCGCCTCTCCGCGTCGGTCATCTGAGGGCGTCTTTTCTTCGCTCAGACAGGACGGGGTTAAAGGAGCCGCTGATTCGCGGGCTCTGGCTCACTCAGGCCGCGGTGGGGGGGGGTGGGCAGCGGCGGGGAGGGAGAGGCACGGTGTGCAGGGCGGGCCTGCAGCGGCAGAGGCCAGCGTGACATTGCACCGGCTTGAGGCGCGCCGTGCATTCTTCGGGGAAGTTGTCCCCGGATCCCAGGACCCTGGCAGTGGCGGGGTGCACAGGCTCCCCGGAAGGGAGGTGTGGATAGTGACCTGTGCTTGCACACAGGCTTCTCGGTGGCGGCAGCCACAGCCTTAGTGTCTCATGCCCGTCTCTGGGGTCCGCGCTGATAGCTGCGGCTCGCGCCCGTCCCTGGAGCTCGTTTAGGCGGTGTTCTGAACCCCCTCTCCTTGCGCACCCCCAAACAATGGTCTCTTGCCTCTTCGGCAGCTCCAGACTTTTCCCCGGACTCCCTCCCGGCTACCTGTGGCGCACTAACCCCTTCAGGCTGTGTTCACGCTGCCAACCCCAGTCCTCTCCCTGGGATCTAAGCTCCGAAGCCCGAGCCTCAGCTCCCAGCCCCGCCTGCCCCGGCGAGTGAGCAGACAAGCCTCTCGGACTGGTGAGTGCCAGTCGGCACCGATCCTCTGTGCGGGAATCTCTCCGCTTTGCCCTCCGCACCCCTGTTGCTGCGCTCTCCTCCGCGGCTCCGAAGCTTCCCCTCTCCGCCACCCGCAGTCTCCACCCACGAAGGGGCTTCTAGTGTGTGGAAACCTTTCCTCCTTCACAGCTCCCTCCCACTGGTGCAGGTCCCGTCCCTATTCTTTTGTCTCTGTGTTTTCTTTTCTCTTTTGCCCTACCCAGGTACGTGGGGACTTTCTTGCCGTTTGGCAGGTCTGAGGTCTTCTGCCAGCGTTCAGTAGGTGTTCTGTAGGAGTTGTTCCACATGTAGATGTATTTCTGATGTATTTGTGGGGAGGAAGGTGATCTCCATGTCTTACTCCTCCGCCATCTTGAAGGTCTCGGCCGTGGCATTTTTTAACAGCTCCCAGTTGGTTGGAATGTACTGCAAAGGTTGAGAAGTTCTGGATCAACGTCTCTGGGAAGAAGCCTTTGTCCTTCTCCACCACAGCATGTGTCACAGTTGACTGTGGTTTCTTATTAAGGTTCCCAGTTAAACTGCAAATCCTGCATGAACTGGGATGGTTTCTTTCTTGCTCACCATGATATCCACAACAATAGTGCCTGGTACAGAGAAAACTGGAAAAAAATAAATGTCAAAGTCTGTAACTCTCTCTCCAACCCCATGGGTATGTAACACTGGCCCGTTTTATAGAAGGAAAAATGAGGCTCAGAAAGGTGAAGCAACTCACCTAGGACCACATCCATTAGATGGGAGCAGAGGGGAGTTCACATCTCTGCCCATACAGATCCACCTCTATCAGGGCCTCAATCATACATGTGGGAGGAAATGTGGCCCACCCAGGCTCACAGAGTAGGAAGTCGAGAGCGGATTAGCACAAGGGTCCTGGCTCTGCGCCCATTTCATGGCCCGTTCCACTTCAACGGAATTGCCAGAAATACCCAACAGATGGTTGATGGTTCCTCTGCCATGAATGAGCTTAATGACCTTGGGCAAGTATCTTGTCCTCTCTGAGCTTCAGTTTCCCCATTCAAAACTGTGAACAGTTAACCTCATCGGGTAGTTATAAGGCCCAGATGATGGAGGATCTTAGCTGGGATCATGCTAAGAGCCCAGCACAGGGCCTGGCACTCAGAACATGCACAACACAGGACACCAAACATGTTTGTTAAGGAAAAATAACAATAATGATATGACTGGCATCTATTCAGCATCCGTGGGTTCTGCATCTGTGAGTTCCACCAACCACGGTTTCTGCCAACCACGGATCAAAAACATTTGAAAAAAAAAATTCCATAAAGTTTCAGAAAGCAAACTTGAATTGGCTGCATGCAGCAACTATCTACATAATATTTACATTATATTTACAACTATTTACATAGCATTTACATTGTACTGGGTATTATAAGTAATCTAGAGATGATTTAAAATATGTGGGAGGATGTACATAGGTTATATGCAAATACTATACCATTTTATATAAGGGACTTGAGCATCCTCGGATTTTGGTGTCCGCGGGAGTCACAGAACTAATCCCCCATGGATACCCAGGGATGACTGTATCCCAGAAGCAGCAGCTACCCCAGAGGACACTGAAAAGCCTGTCAACATTCTTGCTGACCAGCCAGCTGGACTCCATAACTCGAGTCCTAACGAGGGGCTTGAAAATTCAAACTGGAAATTGGAGAAACAAAAATTATTGTCTCATCCTGGGCTCCTCTGGGCCTCTCTGCCTTCCTCTGAGCAGGCATCGGGCCCTAGCAGCACCTGGTACCTGCGGTACTATCAGGAAATTGGCTTGGTTAGAGTGTCTTAATGGCCTGCGCTCGAGCCAATTCAATTGCTAGTAGAAAGGGCAAGGGTTTTTGGAGTCAAGCGGATTTGGATTCAATTCTGACTCTAACCCAGCCTGTCTGTGGTTTTGGGCACCTCACTTAACCTTGCTAGGCCTCAGTTTCCTCATCAATAAACGTGATAATTATACCGTCTTTTCAGCTGTGAAAAGCCAATGAACCAATTCACCGATGCCAAATAATCAGCAGTTAATAAATGTTATTATTTGCCTCATTGAATGGGAGAGTTAAAATCACAGGGTGCCCTATCAGTAACAGATGTTTGTGGAGGTCCGAGATGGCGGAGATCTGAGAAGGAGAGTCCTCCAACCCATCCTTTCAGAATAGAGAAGTGGAACACAGAGATGTCATGCAGCTGTCCCACCATCACACCGTGGGTATTGGAACAGGCCGTTTGGGTTCTGTCAAGGGGCCTCTGCATTTTATTGAGCTGCATCTCTGTGGTCCAGGTCAGCACAGAGGTCCTTTTTTCCAGGGTCATCGGTGACAGAGCGGGAATCAGGGCCCTCTTTGGAGGCTGTAATCAAAAGCAGCCTAGAGCCATGAGGATGCAGCTCCAAAGGCTGTTGCTTAGCGGGCTGAGGCAGAGGCTTGAGGCCAGTGTCAGCGGCCCCGGGATCCTGACAGCAGGTGCAGGTGATGAATGAGCGGCTTAACGTGATGGAGCAAATTGATCATTGCGTCACCGACCACAACGTATTCATTTCTGAATAGAGGGCAGTTCATTACCCTGCATGTCACACTGCCCATGTCATCGCCAGAGATAAAAGCCCGAAGCCTCACAGCCTGGGTTTCTCATCACATCTCGCCTCAGCTTAATGGGAGAACAAGGATGCTGAAATAGAGCACCGTATGCTCGAGGCTGCTCTGGGGTCCTTCCTAGCTTGGCCAGAACCTGGGAGGCATTACTTCTTCACCAGGAAATGAATAGGAACAAACCTCAAGGGCTTTGAAAGCAATCAACAATAGAAAATAAGTTGCCACTTTCAGGCCCGTCTTGCACTTTCTGCAGCGTGATGTTGAGAAGGATTCTGAGGCTGCATGTGAGCTCAGTAAGAATGAAAGCCAGAATCAATTAGTGATGTCTGCTGTGGGTCAAAAGTAAGTAGTCAGACATATACCATCTGTAATTCTCCATCCACTGATGGTGAGAGTTGGACTATTCCATACAGCTCTCAAGTCCTGTTGTCAAATGTGCAACAGCATTAAGAATAAAATAAAAGGTAGTTAAAAATAGGGCATGCCATTATAGACAATTAATGAAATGTTTATATCTTACTGTTATTTCAGTCAATGCAGTAGCTCTCAACCACAGTAGCCCTCCCACAGGTTTGTCCAAATAAATTTTGGGGTAAATTACAAAACATGTAACACTAAAAATAGACAAATTACTCGTGTTACTCTGGTTTGTAATATTTGCAAGTGCAGGGTCTCAACCCAGAGTTTAGGTACATTGCAAAGTAATAATGATAATGATAGTCAAATGATTCAAGTGTGAAAATATTTTCTCTCTGGGGGGGATTTTTTTTTTAATGCAGTGTGTTCAAAGTGGTAAGTAAAATAGGAAAAGAATTCTGGAATGCTTTTCTTTGAATAGAAGAGAAAAAAGTGAGATGGTGTATAACTTGCTGGTAACAGCTTGCACACTGACGGAATCTGTGGTACCTCCCTGAGCTTCTGCCACCAAATAAACAACTGGGCTTCATCTATACCTTCCCCGCTTTCACTGACTTCCAGGATATGGCCCTCTCCTGTCTGAGGCAAATTCTTCTGCCTGAGCTCTGGATCCCAAGCACTCTAGTGTATTGGGGGACCTTACACTATTGCTTATACCCTCCCCTTCCTGTATCTTTGCAATAGAAACCAGACTGTCTTCATAGTAGGGGACAAAAACAACTCTAACCAGCCTCACTATAAATGGGAACCCGGTGGTTCTCATGATAGAGTTGGGCTTACGCATGGAAGTATCTGGAAAAACAGAGCTCATGCTCCTCCCTCCCTCCCTCCCCCTCTCTCTCCTTCTCTCTCTCTTTCCCTCCCCCCACTTATCTCACCTCCTGCCTCTGTGTTGACCACATTATTTCCATATTCTCCATAAGGTATTAAGGTATGGGATGTAGGCACCAGGAGCTCTGGAGACATATTTTTACATCTTGAACATAAACGAAACAAACATCTCTTTCTCCTTTTGTCATATAAAATCCCAGGGAAGGATTTGTACTGGCCCAGACAAATGCATGTGCCCTTCACTGGGACAGTTATTACTAAAGGGGATAAAGTACTATAATTGGTCGAGTCTGGCATATGCTGTGGCCAGGATGGAAGCGTGCTTATATATCTGTCCCTTTCCTTCCCCCCCGCCCCGCCACCCCATAGCCATGTGAAGTCAGAAAGAGGTAATTCTGGAAAATAAAGGAAAAGAAAAGGAGAAAGAAAATTGGGTGATGTTATCAGAATAAGGTAGAAGGGATGCTTACCAAATGAAAACAACTGCCATGACAACCTTCCGGTATTGACTGTTTTTTACCCAGCATTTAAGCATGTCCAACCATGTCTCATTAAAAATAATGATAATTTTAAAAAGCAGTAATCATCCTCTCTTAATCATGTTCTTCCTTCTGTCTATCCACTTATATCTCTCCATCACTGAACAGCCGCATTTATTGAATTTTGTTTGTTTGTTTTGGTCATTTCCTAGCCACTTCTCAGCTCCCTGGTAAATAGCTTCCTTTAGCCCAGCGGTTCTTAACCAAGGGCACTTTTCCCCCCTTTCCCCACCCCCCAGGACATTTGGCAATGTCCAGGAATAATTTTAGTTGCCACAAATGGGAGGGTGCAACTGGCATCTAGCGGGTGGAGGCCAGGGATACTGCTAAACGTCCTATAATACACAGCACAGTCCCTCACAATGAGGAACTGAATAGCCTGAAATGCCGTTAGTGCTCAGATTGAGGAATCTTGGACCCTTCTTCTAGAATTAGCTCCTTCGTTCCTGATTGCCTTGCATATTCTTTTATAGACCTCCCTGAGAGACCATCCAAACTCCCAGCTGATGCTAAAATGACTGCCACCACCAAACAAGGAAGAAGGAAAAAGACCCTGCCGTTTATTGAGCATTTACCATATGCCAGGCAGTGGACCAAGTTCCGTGCAACTGCCGTATCTAATCCTCACAAAGGCGTTATGAGCTAGGTACTGTTATTGTATGTAAAGTCTCACATCCTTCTCAGAGGGAAATCCAAGATCCACACTTAAATCCGGCTGATGCCATAGTCTGTGCCTTTAATCACTAAGCAATAAAGACTTTGGAACCCTCACTGTATCCACCAAGAAGCTGTGAGGGTAGGCTTCATCCTTCCTCCTCATAGACATTTACACATTCTGGAACTGGGCATGATATGACCCTGCACCCAGCTTCCCTGAGCCTCTAACACCTGCACTGGTTCTGGCACAGTTTCGGTTAATCTTTTCCTCTTCCTCCAGAGGACAAGATTTCAACATTCTGTGAAGCAGGCGTGAGAGAGACAGAGAGAGAGAGAGAATTAGTATTTCTCTAGTATATTTTCAAACAGCGATGACAAATATGTTACAGAAAACTCAAGTAGAGCATGCATATATATATATATATATATATATAATCAGTTTATATCACTGAGAAGCAATAAAAAATTCTAGACTGGGACTGACATATAAATGGATGCTATGTACTACATGGCCTTTTTGGATGGTCACCAAGCACAGGAGCATACTCAAACCTCAGGAAAGTCCAATGTTTGCCAGGCTCAGTTGACCTTAGATCTCTTTTTTCACAGAGTATTTATTAACAGTTTACTAGAGTATGTTTTGAGACATGCTAATCAAATATGGTTGTTATAGTACAAATAGAAACCAAATACTTCCGTCTCCCTCTCTGTCTCTCTTTCTCTGTCTCTCTGTCTCTCTCCCCCCCCCCCCACACACACACGCACACGTGTGCGCACATAAGTTAAACTCTGCCTACTGAAGGTGAAGGGCCTGGGACCAGCAACCCCTGCTCACCCCCGCCCAACACACAATAGCAATGAGCATGCCCGGTGTCAAGATCTTGACTTCTATACACCACTTCCACTGAAAGGAATCCCAGCTCTTTGAAGAAATGGCAGATCTCAGGGCTAAGGCAAGGAAAATAAAACATCTTGAAGTCAGAATAATGGGGACACGTTCAAGGACACAGGAGCCAGCTTGAAGAAGCTTCCACTGGCCAAATTTGGTGCAATTGGGGCCAAATCAAAGCTGTATTATTTGGATCGAAATAAATAACTATAGTGAGGTATAACCCAGTCGATAACATAGGAAACCACCATTCAATACTAATGAACATTAACAAGTGAATGCACTGAGTGATGAGAAAAGGTATATTTGCATAGTTTCAAAGTACCTCTCCACAAAACACTTTATAATTACAGAGGGGAAAGAGTTACTTTACAGTAGAGAAAACTGGCAGACAACAGGTTAATCCTCAGATGAATAAAGTGAGGATCACCCTAAATGGGACAAACCAAACTCCTGTGCTACCTGAGAGGATGCCCTGACAAAGAAACGTGACTTCTGTGATATTATTTTCCGAAGATGCATTACCCGACTCTGGTCATGAAGAAACAGGCGAACACAAATTGAAAGGGTTTGGTATTCAAAAGCTTCAAGGTTATGAAAGGTAAGAAGAAGACCCGAGGGCACGTTCTAGATTGAAGGAGACTTAAAGACATGACAAATAATGGCAACCCAGGATTCGGACTTAGATCACCTTCCCTAAAGTCCATTTTGGGACATTTGGCAAGACTTGACTAGGACTCGAGGAGTCTATGGTAGTAATTCATCGGTGTTAATTTCCTGATTTTGAAGATTACACTGTTATGTATGTTTTTGTTTGTAGAAAATGCCACTACAGTGTTCAAAGTAATGGGCAACCTGGTCAGCCCCTTACTCTCCAGTGGTTCCTAGGAAAAGATTCTTTGGTCTGACCAGGAACATAAAAACACTGCCTGAATCAAAATTCCGTTCTTTAAGAATGAGTCTGCTTCTCTGCTGGCTAGATTTCAACCAAAGACATCTCTTTTTGGATATCTTCAAGAGTAACAAAAAAGATGCAGCCCATCTCTTTAATTTTTTTTCAACATCTTTATTGGAGTATAATTGCTTTACAATGTTATGTTAGTTTCTGCTGTACAACAAAGTGAATCAGCTATACGTATACATATATCCCCATATCCCCTCCCTCTTGAGCCTCCCTCCCTCTCTATCCCACCTCTCTAGGTGGACACAAAGCACCGAGCTGATCTCCCTGTGCTATGTGGCTGCTTCCCACTAGCTATCTGTTTTACATTTGGTAGTGTATATATGTCCATGCCACTCTTTCACTTCGTCTCAGACTACCCTTCCCCCTCCCCCTGTCCTCAAGCCCATTCTCTACGTCTGCGTCTTTATTCCTGTCCTGCCCCTAGGTTCATCAGAACCGTTTTTTTTTTTAGATTCCATATATATGCATTAGCATACGATATTTGTTTTTCTCTTTCTGACTTACTTCACTCTGTATGACAGACTCTGGGTCCATCTACCTCACTACAAATAACTTAATTTCATTTCTTTTATGGCTGAGTAATATTCCATTGTATATATGTGCCACATCTTCTTTATCCATTCATCTGTCGATGGACATTTAGGTTGCTTCCATGTCCTGGCTATTGTAACTAGTGCTGAAATGAACATTGCGGTACATGTCTCTTTTTTTTTTTTTTTTTTTTGTGGTATGCGGGCCTCTCACTGTTGTGGCCTCTCCCGTTGCGGAGCACAGGCTTGGGACGCGCAGGCCCAGCGGCCAAGGCTCACGGGCCCAGCCACTCCGCGGCATGTGGGATCTTCCCGGACCGGGGCACGAACCCATGTCCCCTGCATCGGCAGGCAGACTCTCAACCACTGCGCCACCAGGGAAGCCCCATGTCTCTTTTTGAATTATGGTTTTCTCAGGGTATATGCCCAGTAGTGGGATTGCTGGGTCGTATGGTAGTTCTATTTTTAGTTTTTTAAGGAACCTCCATACTGTTCTCCATAGTGGCAGCCCATCTCTGTAAGAAGAGAGCCTAGAGATCTGGGATACACAGAGAGAGAGAAAGTATTTGAGATGGAAAATCAAAGTTGTTCACACATTAATGTCTCAGTGAGATCTGTTATGTGGTCCCTTTAGGAAGTATCTTCCCAGAAGAAATAACAACCTTGTCAACTTAACTCAGACGTCTCCATGAGACTAACACATTCATTATCCCATTTGTTCCTCAAACAGCCCACAGAGGCAGAATGACCACAGGTCAGTCCCATTTCACACAATAAGAAACTATGACAATAAGAAACTAAGTCCCCCGGAAGTTAAGTGACTTCTTACCAACACCACGCAGCTGGCAAATAATGGTTCAGTGACTCAAATCCAGAACGATCTGATTCCAAAATTCCTCTAAGAGTTCACACACTGCCTTCCTAGATCACATCAGAGATAGCGTCTCCATCAAAGAAACAGCAACAATTAGTCTATAACTACTAAAGAGATATCATTCGTCTCCATGACGCATATTCTGCATTGGCTTAAGACATGCTGGAGAACTTTGTCCTGCTTTCTCCCATCTTGAAATGTAAAGGCAATCCTGTTTTGGACAAAATGCATACTTGTGGCCGGTCACTCAGGCCAGTCGAGACTGGGGTCCCAATTTTAGGTACAGAGGTGGGTGTGGGGTGGCAAAAAGTCTTGGCAGATAAAGATGGCACATGAATCCTCTGGTCGTGGACCACTCACTCCTCTCATGTACCCTCTTCCTGCCCCATAGCCGTTCCACCTCAAGACCTTGAGGTGAGATCCTTGTCCCTTTCTCAAAGGCTCAATTCTCTGATCTTATCTAGTAGACTGTTTTGATTCCCAGCCCCACCCCCAGGTGGCCTTCCTCTCCTTCCCTGCTCCTGCTTTATTAGCTTCATCCTTCATTCCAGTGCTAACAAATATCGTTATTAGATTTCAAGAAAGTTGCGCGGCTGAGGAGTTTATTAATTTTTCCCTTCGGCTACTGAAAAACCAATAATCATTATCAGAGAATTTAAAAGACAGTGAAAGGAGGAGAGAGGGGTTTAGGTTGCGGGTGAGGGAAATAAACAGACACTGTCTAGTTCTAAGATGCTTTTAATGTCCAGAATCTCGCAGGGGACATCTTCCCATTTTCTCACACTAGGTTCCGACTGAATTGGTAAGCAGCCTCAGGGGTGGTGAAAACTCTGGATAGAAGAGAGAGATCGCTGAGGGCTGCAGTGTTCATAAAAGGCTTCATGCAGGAAGAGGGGGCGGGGGGTAAGCTGAAGGGAGACAAAGACTCATGGTCATACAAAATGCAGGAAGGAACTGTGTGTCTTGCTTAGGACCGTGATTCCGGAACTAAGAATAATACTGAACAAATTATAAACCTTGGTAGGTTTGTGTTCAATAGAAGGAAAGTGGAAAGGAGGAAGGAAGGAAGGTGAGAAGGTGGGAGGGAGCGAGGGAGGGAGAAAGGGAGGAAAGGGCCATGAATGCAGGCTAGAGTGGTAAAAGGCAATGGATATATGAATAAAAGATTGCTTCTAACCGTCACTTCGGTTGTGCCTTTACTTTGAATGCCCTCCTCTTCCCCACTCCCCACCACCATCACCTTCAGGAAAAAGGCTGTTTTTCTTTCAGAAACACTGGCTGCGAACTTGACATTCAGTCCTCCTTTCTTTACTCATAAACTGGGTATTTGATACAAATATCTACCCTGTGATTCAGGGAAAAGTAAGCCCCATCCCTTTCTAAGAGCTAATCATGATAATCTAAACCAATATGATGGATTCTCCTTGCCAGTTTGACCAAGGTTGGCATGTGAACCTCAGTCCTGGCCAGTGAGATGTAGTGGGTGTGCAGAGGTGGTCTGAGACATGTGCCCTTGCTCCAGAAGCAGACACCGTAAGTGATGGTTACTTTCTGACCTTGGACTTTGCCATGTCTGGCCGGGAAGCCTGAAAATGTTCAGCCTTCTGGAGGCCATGAGACGAGTCCTCATGAGAAATAAGCCAGCACTGAGCTTACTAGAGTGGAGAGATAGAAACCTGGGTCCTGATGACACAGTTGAGCTGCTGAATGGCACAACTCCGAAACTCTCCCTATCTCTGAACTTTGTGATATAAGCAACACTTCATGTCTTTATGGATTAAGCCACTTTCAGTCATGCTTTTCTAGTTCTTTGAGGCAGAAGCACCAAAAAGAAGACAGCACCTCCACCTGCTGTAATTAAGTCCCTCACAACATCTCATACCTCATCTCTGACCAACATTACCCCTTTCTCTCTATATTCTGGCCACATCAAATTGTTTATGGTTCCCCAAACACATCCCACTCTATACATTCACATCTTTGCACCTGTTTTTCATTTGGTCTCCTCTCCCATGTGTCTGTAGGGCAGAGTATATTCCTCTCCCAAAACTAACTGAGATGTCACCTCCTCTGATCTGTGAGCCTATAGCATAACAGTCAAGAGCATGGACCCAGAAGACTGGATGCCTGGATTTGAATCCCACCTCTGCCACCTACGACCTTTGTGAGCTTGACCATTTAGCTTAATCCTTTTTTGCCTTAGTTCCTTCCTTTCTAAAATAGAAATAGTAATAGTACCTCCCCTATAGAGTAGTTATAAAAAATGATATGAGCTCATATATGTAAAAACACTGAGAACAGTGTCCAGCACATAGTAAGCACTGCACAGATTCGCTGTTATGGTTCTATTTGTCTGTTGTATATCGGTCTTCACAATGAACTGGTGAGTCTGTGAGGGCAGAAATTTGTTTTCTTCATTTCTTTATCCTTAACACCTGTCATAGAGCTGTGCATGGCTAAAGAGAGTGCTTAAAACAAGACAAACAGAATCTTGTGGGATGGGATGACATGGGATGAAATAGGACGGAAAGGCATGGAATGCACTGGATGAAATGGAACATACACGGCCATGTGCAAGGCCAGTGCATTTAAAGCAAAGGGCGCCATACAGAGCTAAGCCTTTCTGCTGCAGTGTTTGTGTTTGGAATGTCAGGCCAGAGGAATGGATTTTATCTTGAACAAATTAAGGAAGCACTAATGATCTTGATCTACAGAACTGCACAGTCACAGGTGTACCCAGAAGATGGATTTGCCTTTTTAAAGAGCTTTTCTGAGATATAAATTACATACCATAATACTCACCCATTTTAAGTGTACATTTCAGCAACTTTTGGTAACTTTACAGAATTGTATAACCATCACCCGAATCCAGTCTTAGCACGTTTGAATCAGGCTTCTCTAGCAGTGCGGGTTGAACTGTAAACCCTCACGTAAACTGGCCACTTAGGGGCCCAGTTGTGTAGGTTTGCCCAGAACTGAAGGTGGTGGCAGCAGGAATGAGCATCTGGAATGAGCATCTCTTTGCTCCTAGCCTTGGCCCTGGAAAGCGTGGACCCTAACCCCCACGTCCTGTGAGGCCTGTCCCCTTCAGTCTTTCCCCTCCCTCCTTAGGCTCAACATTTATGCATAATTTATTATGTACCTTTTCCGCTTGCGCTGCCCTCTAAGCTGTGAGCTCCTTGATGTTTAGGATCATGGCTGATTTCACATTTTCTCCCCAGTTCGTACCTACTGGCAGCCAGACCTGGCACACAGTAGGTAGAGATTTGACAGTTAAGAAACTCAAGAACGTCATTAGTTATAGTTCTCTCAACTCCCCTGTGGAAATGGGCTGACGTTCCTGTAGTGCGTATCCATCCAGGTGAGGGTGTGGGACAATGAAGGGGAGAGTTAACGAATATAGAGACTTTGAATTATTACTGCCTCTTTGGCAATTACAGGTCAAGTGCACCAGCCACCTCTGTTCTCCTGCAGTTGTTACCTCTGAGCTAAGCCACCTGGCTGTTCCCTGAGTCCTCGTTTGTGTTGGGCTGAACTTGACCTCTCATCGCTTCTCTCTGCGAGGCACCTGGAAATGTTCTCTGAATGTCACACCCCTTGTCTTTGTCTAGCTTCTCTGGTGCAGAAAGGAGCCCTGCTCAAGGGGAGCCCTCACAAGCTGTGCCCGATGGGCAGAGTGTGTGTGTGCACACGTGCCTCTGGGCAGTAAATCAGTGTCTCAGCTTGTGCAGGAAAGGCAGGGCATTCATTGCAGGCACACATTCCTAAAATAAGCAGTTTGAAGCTGAAAGCAGTGTGGGGACCCCAGGGGCTCTCTGGGTCTAGCATCCAAGGGGTCCAGCGCAAAGGAATTCATGCAAGCTGTCAGGGGGTTGAGAAACCACTGACTCCAAAGGGAGGTTGGAGGTCAAAAATCAGAGAAGAGGGGCAAATCCTACAGGAGGCTCTGTCTTGGGAGATTAGAGAGATGAGTTCAGATGGAGTTCAGGTTGAACGGAGAGGATAGTTAGCTGTGACCGGGAAAGGGCCAAGGCGTAGACTGAACTTACCAGCACTGAGGGCCTGAGTGGTAATCATTGTACTCCAAGTTGGCACGCTCCACTGGATCAGGAAGGGACCTCAGAGCAGCGGGACCGCATTGGGTCATTTGCGTGTGTGTCCAGGTGGTGCGCGTCTGCGGGTGGTGTGTTCTCCTCCCTAAATTCCTATAGACCCTTAGAGCCTGATGGGACTTTTGACTTATCTAGTTAGATTTCTTTAATGAAGAATCAGAAAGGTGCTGCAGTGTGCACGGAAGCTACAGCCTTTTAGTAGCAAAGCCAGGACTGGAACCCGAGTATCAGGTCTACTGGGCTCGTGTTCTTTCTGCTCTGCTGTATTGGGTGTGGCTGAACATCTTGCTCTGTTCCGGCAACACAGCCCAGTAGTCCCAACTTGGGGGCTTAACTCAGATGCCATTTGATATGCGTAGAGGTTATTCTAATGAAAAGGTAGTTGGCTTTCAGATAAAGTCTGTCGTCTGTTAACAGTATTGTTTCAATGCTAATTTCTTAGTTTTGATAAATGTACATGATTTTATGTCTCAACTTAACTGGGCCATGGGGTGCCCAGATATTTGTTCAGACATTATTCTGGATGTTTCTATGAGCGTGTTTTTGGATGAGATTAACATTCACGTCGGTAGACTAAGTAAAGCTGATTGCTCTCCTGAATGTGGGTGGGCCTCATTCAATCTGTTGAAGGTCTGAATAGAACAAAAGTCTCCCCAAGTAAGAGAATTCTCCTGCCTGATAGCCTTTTTTTTTTCCTTTTTTTTTAAATTTCGTATTTTATTTAATATTGGAGTATAGTTGATTTACAATGTTGTGTTAGTTTTAGGTGTACAGCAAAGTGATTCAGTTATACATACACATATATCCTGCCTGATGGCCTTTGAACTGGGGATCAGCTCTTCCTGGTTCAAAGACAACCTCCAGCCTTGCAATTCAAACTGGGCCATTGGCTATGCAGATTTAGGACTTGCCAGACTCTGCAGTCACATGAGCCAATTCTTTATAATAAACCTCTATATATACATATATGTATATATATGAGATTATCTTATATAAGATGTTAACATTAGGGGGAGCTGGGTGAAGGGTATACAGGAATTCTCTGTACTGTCTTTGCAACCCGTCTCTAAATTATTCCAGAATAAAAAGCTTCAAAAAAAAAAAAGTCAGACCAGAATCTCAGTATCCTAGATTATCATAATTCCCCAATAAAGGGACTGCAAAGTCCTGAAAGGGCAAAGGGATAAATACAGTGCTAAACAATGTACTGTAACCAAGGCTTCCAGATCCCACACTAGTGGCCTCAGTTTTCTTCCATGTGATATCATTTTCCATCCGAATCATTAAGAAGAATAAATGCTGTTTTTCTTATTTTGTCCCTTCACCCTGGCACCATGAAGCTATGAGATTTATGAGAGCAGAGATGGTATTTTATTTGTCTCTCTCTCCAGCCCTCCATACATAGGAGGCTTTCACTGATTTTTTTATTTAATTTCGTCAATTTTGAAAAAAAATACAAAAAAATAACAGGAATAATTTCATTTCTGTCTGTATGACTAAAGTATATTTGGCTAATTTATTTTTATTTCTATTTTTCATTGAGAGTCAAGTGTGTGATGAGCCTTTTGCTAGATATAAGGGATAGAGAAGCTACAAAGAAGAAAAACATACAATCCCTGTCCTCAAGGAGTTGACAGTCCTGCGGAAGGCCAGAAAGTAAGAAAATAATAATAATAAAACAGTTATTTTTATCAAGCATTTACTATGTGCTAGCTACTATACAGGATTGTCTATATAGTATCTCCTGTCATCCTTAAATAAGACATTGATGCCGGTACTAAAATCAAGACTCTATGAGGTTAAGTCCCTGGCCCAAAGATGTTTTGCCAATTAAGTGGAAGAACTGGGATTGGAACTCGTGACTAGCCTCCAGCAAAGGAGAAGCTTTTTACTAATGTGCTATCCAGTCTTTCTGAGCTAGAACTACTTTTTCACACATCTCTCTTTTTTTAATAGAGTGGGTAACCTGAGAGGAAGGGTTCCAATCATGTTTATCTTTGTTCTTGAAATCTTAACACTGCTGGGCACACAGCAATTTAAAAAAAAAAAAAAAAAGTAAATGCTTGTTGGGTTGAATTAAGGAAATAAAACTTCAAGAAACAATGAGGAACAGAGAGAATTCCTTCCTGGTAATGTTCTTTTTCTTTTTTAATGGCAAGAAATATCTCAGAGAGATGATCAGTTCTTCTCTGGAATTATCCCCCTGTGTACTTATAGTAATGAATTGCTATCAGTCTGAAGAGCAATATTGTGATAAAATATTGAGACCCAGATAATGTGCTGTGGTTTGGACCAATGCGATGTCCTCAAATGGGGCCGAGAGCTGGCCATGGTCTCCAGAGCCCTTTCATGTATCAGCTGAGGAGGGGAGCAATGGATAAAGGCCTGAAAGCGAACTTAATGTAAGCATTTCTTGGGGACATGGGGAATTGGTAAGGATCCCCGGGGCCTGTAAAATGCCATCATCCAGCCATAGGGCAGTGCCATTGATCTACCATGAGAAAGAAATGTCAGTGTTTCTTGTGGACAAATGGAGTCACGTGTCTGGGGTTGAAGGGGCACGATTTTGGAGGTTGTATTTGTCAAGTGACAAAGAATATGCCCCACAACCTAGAAACCTGTATTCTGTACCTGTTTGCGTTAATATGTGACTTAGGAGGTTATCACAGGGTCTCAGATTTCCTATCTGTAAATGGAGGATTGTGATAGCATCCTTGTCTGCCTCGGAAAGAGTACTTTGTGAGACTGAAATGAGGTAATACGCCTACAGATGATGGCAAATGTACAAAGTGCTGTTCAAGTGTTTTACAGCAGAATGGAGTATGAATTAAGGGAATATGGCAAGAGAGCACAGGTGTTAAGGAGAGCCAGTTTGTATATCTATCACTGCATTGCATGACTGAACAAAGGGAAGTTACCTAAATTAAGTAAACTGAGTTATGCAAATCTCCCTGCACTTCAGTTTCCTCATCTGTAAAAATGGGATAAATGCTTGTCTCATAGATTGCTAAGAAAATTAGAAATGATTTGTGCCAAAAATTGGCTTGGTACAGGCTCAAACAGCCAAAATATATTTTGTGAGTTTTGTTTTGGTGTATCTGCCTCCCCCATTAGACAGTGAGCTTTCTGAGGGCAGAAAAGATATATTTCTCTTTGCAGCTGAGCCCATCATGTAGCTTGACAGTTCAGTAAAAAATAACAAATCTTTATAAAATGAATGAAATATAGTACCAGGATCAACTAGGAATCAGAGAACCACACTTGTTAATTTGTCTTTAAATTTCAATTCCATTTGCACCTTTACCTTGTCTTAAACCTTAAATATGTTTCTTTCTACCCAGCCTCCGAAAACAAGGGTAGTTGTTAATCCTTGGAAATGCTTGTTTTTGTATTTATTCAACCAATAAATATTTATGAAGGGCTCACCCATTGTGTCACTGACTTACAGGGTGGAAAACTCTACCCAGTCCCTGGTGTTGTTGGAAAGATAATAGATAGTTCTCATAAATGAGAGATTAGAGGATGGACGGATTTGAATCATCCAGGCTGGCTTCCCAGAGAAAAGTGGAGTCCCCAGCTGACATCCAAAGGAAAAGCTGGGGACAGGAGAAAGCAAAGGGAAAACATTACCTAGACATTCTGGGAAAGGCAAGGTGTTCTGGATTACTGCATGAAGCTTGATGGCAGAGGGTGAGGGAGGATGGGGAGGAAGGAAGTGAGGAGAGAGTGGTTGGTCCAGGGACCAGCCATGAAGAACCTCACAGATTATATTCAGGGGTCCTGTCTTTTTTCCTGAGAGCACTTGGGAGCCATGGAAGGATTTTAAGGAAGAGAGAGCATTACTGGATTTCCATTCCAGAGCCATTATTCTGGCTCAGCGTGGAAGATGGACAAAGAGGGAAACAAGGTCACTGTCGTAGAATCATCGGAGCCCAACATTCTCCTGTGAAATACTAGGCCTGTAAAATTAAACCAAATTAGATATCAGACACACATGATCCAAACAATGATGGGCTATTCACACCTTCTCTTATGTTCTGGTCCCTAGTGTCTTAGGCCTGTGTCCAGCCCCTAAGGAGACAGGCAGTGCTCGGCCACCCACCTTTACTGATCAGTCTTCTTTCCAAAGACATAAACAAGGTGCCAGGCCTTGAACAGAGCTGTGCTCAATGAGAGCAAGGTGGAGACGTGTGCGGGTTCATTCGTTATCTGAGATTCACCCTTCAAATCAGACAGGGTGAAAAGATGGATATCAAAGTGCTCAAGGGCTGTCAGAAAATCCAACCTTTACAGCTTGGAAATTCCTGGAAGAGAGAAATGCCTTCTGGAGACTGTCAGATATGTGCCTGGTGATGTCCTGGGTGCATTCCCAGTTTCAACAGTTTTGTAAAGTGCCTAGGAGCATGGGCTTTGGGGCCAGAGAGACTTGAATCAATTGTAAGCACTGGCGCTCGCGAACTCAGTGACTTTGGGCAAGTCCCTTAACGCATCCCATAAGGGTTGTGGTGAGAATAAAATGAGGCCGTGCATGAAAGTGCTTGGTGCCTGTTCAGCACAGGAGAAGCGTGGTTGTGCTAGCGAGTGCAGTTGTGGTGGTGGTGGCAACAGTGATGGTGGTGGCCCGCAGCTCGGTGATTAGGAGCATCAACCCCAAAGCCAGAATATCCCCAAGTCTGCCACTCACTAAGATGTGGTCTTGGGCAAGTTACTCAGTGTCTCTTGCTTGGTTTCTCATCTGTAAAATGGGGATAATAATAGTACTTACCTCAAGGGTTGATATGAAGATTAACTTTAATGAGTCACAATTGTAAAGTGTGAAGATAGCTTCTGGAACATGATAGGTATAAATAAGCGTTAAATAAATATATAAGCTAATTAATGCTCAAAACAATCAGGTGGGACATGTATATCCCCACATAGAGGAAGAATTGCTTCCTTATCTTACACATGATGACAATGAAATGACAGGTAATATTAGTGCCCATGTCACCAGCCAGTAAAGGGTGGAAATGGAATTTGAATCCTGTTTTCCCTGAGGACAAGATGGTACTCTAGATTGTGGGACGAGAAGCTTTATTCTTTTCCTGGCTCGTCCCCAAATCTAGCTGTGACCCAAGGCAGAACATGCTTCTGGAGTGATGGATATCTCTTAAAAAGCTCACATTTACTGAGTGTCTTCTATTTGCTAGGCCCACACGTTACATTATTTAATTCTTACAACAATCCTATGAGCTAGGCAGTATTTATTTCTGTATTAAAGATGAAGACAGGGACTTCCCTGGTGGTGCAGTGGTTAAGAATCCGCCTGCCAGTGCAGCGTACACGGGTTCAAACCCTGGTCCAGGAAGGTCCCACATGACGCGGAGCAACTAAGCCCATGCGCCACAACTACTGAGCCTGTGCTCTAGAGCCCACGAGCCACAACTACTGAAGCCCGTGAGCCTACAGCCTGTGCTCCAAAACAAAGAGAAGCCACCAAAATGAGAGGCCCATGAACCACAATGAAGAGTAGCCCCCTGCTCGCCACAACTAAGAAAGCCCGAGAGCAGCAATGAAGACCCAACGCAGCCAGAAATAAATAAATAAATTTATTAAAAAAAGAAAAAAAAAAAAAGATGAAGACAGTGAGGCCCAGAGAGGTTAAGTTACTTGCCCAGGATCACATAGCTATTGTAAAACAGCAGGGACAGGACTCAAATTCAGGTATGCAAAACTCTAAAACCCATTCTCTGAAGCCCTGGGCTCTCGCAGCCCTAATTCCCCAGTGTAGTGAACAGTGGGATACCCTTCTTGGAATTCAGTCCAGGTCCTGTTTTATTTAAAGTGTGAGATCTAGCAGTATATGTTCGACCAGCACGGGCCTAAAGACTGCTAAGGGAATTACCATTAACGGATACCTTTTGTAATTACTCTTAACAACAACCTAGCAGGGTGAGTATTATCCCCCAAACTTCTTTATAAATGAGAAAAATAAAAACTCAGAGAATTTAAGTAACTTCTTCAAGTTTGCACAGCTAGAACAGGAAAAGAGCTGGAATGTTCATGCATAACAGCCTGACTCTAGAAAACCAAACCTGTTTCTCCAACAGTCACCATATAGGGGGGTGCATATAAATGTCAACAGAAAATAATGGACCGACCGTCATCTGTCTGCATAATGCCTCAGCCTAGGGAGCTAAATGAATTCAAAAGCCATTTTTTTTTTTTTTACGAGGCCATCACTTAGGGTGCTTACCAGCCTAACTCCATTGCGCTCTGAGGCTTACTTGGGGGTGTTGCCTTCCTCATAATGTTGTCTTAATGGCACACTCAGCTCTGTTCATTGCAAAGTGTTTTGTGTGTATTAGCTGAAGCTGGCACTGCTTTTGATGGGTACTCCAGGGCCCTTTATGGGGCTTGTAAGAAAACTTGCAGAACACTGGCATCTCTGCAGCGGTTGAGAAAAGAAACCAGGCTTCTTTGGTCCAAGGCATCGAGGCACCTCTCTGGAGCAATAGTTTCTCATTTGTGGAAGTGGGGCTGATCTTCGGCAGGTATGTAACAGTACACAGTGACTGCTGTAAAAATATTGAAATGCATTAGGACCAGTTCGAGGCACCTCTCTGGAGCAATAGTTTCTCATTTGTGGAAGTGGGGCTGTCTCCTTGATCCAGAAAACAAAGGACTGACACTTGACAAAACAGAAGGCTCCGGGATCCGGCCACGTTCAGATTGGTTCATTGGCAATGCTTTCCATGTACCCTCTGTTCCATTCTTTGACTGTTACTCCTTCCTGAAGACGTTATTTAACTAGAAGACAGAGCAGTCCAGAACAGGCAGACCATCTCAGTATTATTTTTTTTTTCTTTCCTGACATCTTGCACAGATTCATGGGAATTCCAGCATAATTGGTATGTTCCACCTATTGCTGTTTAAATGGTGATATTTTAGTCAATGGTGACTTTTCCTTGGCTTTTTTAAAAATAACATTCAGGAATGATCTTTGCCAATAAGTCGTAGCTTCCAAAGGGTTGCCATCTCCTGTTAGCTAGGTTCTGTTTGCATCAGGCTTTCCTCCTGCCTTGTGAAATGAATGCCGGTTTAATTGTTGAAGTGCTCTTGTCAGACCTGTCTTGGCCTGCCTGTCTCATAAACAGGGAACAGAATCGCCGGCTTCTCTGCGGGAAGGGACTGCGTCGTGCTCACCTTCACTCTGGCTCCTCTCCTGTCTGCTTGAAATGGGCCTGAGGGTAGGCAAGGAAGCACAGATAAGACGACTGTGAGGTCTCAGAGACAGCTAGTCCTACCCATTCCTGAAGCACTGAGCTGCAAGGAATGGAGAGCAGGTAATGAGAAGAAAGTAGGAGGGAAGCTCAGAGTAAATGTGGGCAGTTTGTTTTAAAGGAGCTGGAATTAGCTCCTATCTCTCAGAATGCCCATAAAAAATCTCTCCCTACCCCTTTATTAGCACATGTAACTCTTAGTGTGCGATAACAGAGGCCCAAGATAAAACCTGCTTCCACATGGGACGGAGGTGTAAATTTCTTTTGGGTAAAAGTTCAGAGGGAGGAATACAGGGCCGAATGGTAGCTCTTTACTCCAGGGGTGCTTGGAGATACAGGCTCCCTCCAGCTTTCTGTTCCTCCACGCTGAGATCCAGCTCTTATCCCATGGGCTCCAAGATGGTAGTGCAGCCGTTGCATCCACAGTGTGAGCAGTCGGATGGCGACAGTGTAAAGAAAGCAAATTGTACAACGAATTGCTTCCCAAAGAGGAGCTGCTGTAAGCTACATCCACATATATCGTGGTAGCCACGAAAGAACCCAGCAGTCACACCCAGCCTCAAGGAAGGTTGGGAAATGTGATATTTATTCTGGGAAGCCAGAAACCAAACTAAAATGTCTATGACTAGAGAAGAAAGGAAGAGCAGCCACGGAGGTCCACCTTCAGTCTGTTTGTCCTTACCTTGAATCAGACACCCGGCTGTGTGTCTGTCTCCACCGTTAGAACTCTAAGAAGGCGGTGACCGAATGTACTTGGTTGTTGTACACCCGCCAACCGGATTTCGTCTACAAGGTGCTCACCAGGAATCTTTAAAAAGCACCTGCATCCAGGGGGATTTCCCTGGTGACGCAGTGGATAAGACTCCACGCTCCCACTGCAGGGGACCCGGCTTCAATCCCTGGTCAGGGAACTAGATCCCACATGCATGCCACAACTGAGTTTGCATGCCACAACTAAGGAGCCCACCTGCCACAACTAAGGAATCCTCCTGCTGCAGCTAAGACCTGGCACAACCAAATAAATAAATACATATTTAAAATTTTAAAAAAGCACCTGCATCCAATGGTGTCATTCTACCGCTTAAATCCTACAAAAGGCTTCCCATTGACCTTGGTGCCAAATCCAAGCTTATTACCATGGCCTCTCTAAACTCAAATGCACTATATCCACCTCCCACCCCTCATTATCATGATTCAGCCAAACCAGCATTATTTCTGTTCCTGCAGCTTGCAAGCTATGTTTCTTCTCAGGCCCTTTGTGCGTGCTGTTACCTCTGCCTACGATGCTCTCCCCTGACCACTGTTCATTTAGCTGACTTCTCTTTGCTGAGATCTTGGCTCAAATCTACCTCTTGATATTTCCCTAACTTTGCCCAACCGGACATAGGCCTGGCCCACTATCACTTTCGTGCCGTAAGAGATGCGGTCTTCATATCCCTTATCATTATCTGAAATCGTTGTATGTATGTATGGATGGATTTACTTATCTTCTCTTTGCCTCCCAGCTTAGGATATAAGCCCCTGGTAGGTAGAGATCTTGCCTGTTTTGTCATCCATAGTATCCTAGACGCATAAAACAGTGTCTGGTACCTAGCAAGCTGTCAGCAAGCATTTGTGGCCTCAACCGTTCCATTAGCGAAGTGGCAAGAGTTTATCTTTAGAAGTTAAATTCCATTCTTTCTCTTTTTGTTAACAGTATTACCCCACACAGTTGCAAAGTAAAATCTAGAAATCAGCCTACGTGAATTCACAAACTTCTTGCCCACTGCCTCTCCCAGGTTAGGAATTTGCCTTCATGCTTTCTCCCACGTGATGGGAGGGGAGTCTCCACTTGAGGGATCAACCCCCCCAGCACCTGTTGCCAGGATGTTGTAGCCTCGAGAGGCCAGGCTCCTCATCCTCATTGTCAACCCGTATCTACATCATGATCAAATGACTAGGATCAGAGGTGTAGGCAGGTGGACCTACGAGTAAAGATCAAACATCAGTTGGGGTGATGCAGCTTAGGAAAGAGAGGCTCAGGGAGATAGAAACTAGCATGTGTTGACCAGATCCCTTGCCAGGTGCCACAGCAAGTCGATGCCCTGTTTCGGAGAGGGTGAAACAAAAGCTCAGAGGGGAGTCAGGAAGCCTGGCTGGTATGTTTGAGGAACAGAGTAAACTGGGAGAGGAGATGAGGTCCAAGAGGCCACAGCAGGAGAGGGTTGAGAGAGTGCAGACCCAATAATAACTAGATGGGACAGTAACCAAGCAAGCCATGGACAAGGGAAGGAGAAATGGGGATGAAGAAGAAAAAGAATTCCTGAAGCGTTAGTGAAGGAGAACCAGAGCCTTAGGAAGTGGTACAGTGCAGGGGAGGGAGGAGTGGACAGTTGTGAAATAGACGTAAAGGTCAAGGATAATTTCCCAAAAATGCCTGCCCTGGGAGTTAGCACAAGGAGCTTGTCTTTGTCATGCATACAAAGTGCTTAGTAAATATTTTATGGAATCAAATCCAATTTCTTTCCCTTCTTTGTCCTTCTACTGAGCTTCTGCTTTGTTCCAGACTAAATGGACAGTTCTGTGATGCCCAATCTTGGATGGCGTCCCCTCTTTGTCACCCCCAGTTTTGCTGAATGAAACCTGAGGTCTTTCAGCGCCGAGGCTAGACCATGCTGAGCCCAGATCACAGTCTTGACATGTGTACCTTCTCCTGATTGCTCAACAGCTACTTCCTCACCCCCAGCAGCTCCCCCGCAAAACTCCAAACATACAGCCGGCCTTGCCAGGCCAGCAGCGATAATTACTGAACACCCCCCAAGCCAGCCATCCCAATGGTGCCCACCTGGTGCCATGAAGCCATTCTGGCTGTCCTCACCTCTGTTTTACTGTCTCCCCCTTTGTACACTCATCACAAGTTTCCATTAGCTCTAGCAGCAGGAAGTCACCACCCTTTCGTGTACAGCCAGCGAAATGGACACCCTGGCCCTCCAGCAAGCATCCTTCCCAGTACATCCCATTGGCCTCCATTAATATTCAGGAACTGACAGCTGAGATTGACTGCCTCATTAGCAGGCGTCCTGTGGAACTCTGACAATAATTAACAACTCAGCAGTCTCATTTGCTGGCCTATCAGAGAAGTATTCAATCAAAAATGTAATTTGCCCGATGCCTCCATTTAGCATGGGAAGACTATTCCCTCAAAGTTTTAAATAGTCTAATTAAGAGGGAAGAAATAGAAGGGGGAAAATTATTAACAGTATAGGTTTAATGTGAAATTGCTGGAGCGAATTAATAATGCAATAACCATTTTTAGCAGCTGTCTATCAGTTTGTGGGCCAGAGTAATTCAATTAGTCAGCAAAGGGCCGTTTGGCTTAGACCGTGGGGAACGAGTGCCATTTTGTCTCTCAGAGGCTCTGTGGACTTTATTTCCCCAGGTTTGGGAGAGATTCGTACAAAACACTCCAGGTCGCTGCACAGAGCCAATGCCTAGGGAGCATTGTGCCTCCTGGTTGGAACAAATGTATTTGTTTCCCACGGCCCCTTGAAAATAGTCCCAGTGACTCTGCTTGGGGTTAAATTCTTGCAGAGGCAACTCCATAGTGTCAACACCCTTAATTCAAAGCAAACCATCTGCCAAAGTCAAGAGTTCTAGCTGGACTCGACAGAATTCTGACTATGTCCCCTTCCAGCCGCCTAACACCATAGCCGCACCGGCAGGTAGCCTTTTCTATTCTCTTTTCCCTGACTGTGATCATGAAGACTTTTCTCTTGAGGATGCCTTCCTAGTGTCTGTTCACTAAATCCTATCAGTCCTTTCAGGGCCAGCTCAAATCTGATCCGCACAAAGCCTTCTTTCTCCCAAACAAAGCCTTCTAGTTTCCAGGTCCTTTCCAACTCTGCCCCTTCCTCTTTACCTGTTAACACGGATAATATGGTGGATCCAACTGGAAGGTAACGAGGTTCAGGTGAGAAATACCAGAATTGCAGGCAGTAGGTCTAGCAGAAAGAATACAACCTTTGGACCCAGACATACTTGAATTCTAATTTTGGTTCTGCCACTTAATGGCTGCGTATTCTTGGGTACTTTGCTCCACCTCTCTGTGCCTTAATTTCCTCATTTGTAAAATAGTGCTAAGAATAGAGATAGGATTTGCTGGCTTCTAGTAAGGATGATGGAGGACGTATGAAAAGCCCATAGCACATAGTAGGTGCTTTAAAATGGCCATCATTGTTATTAATGTACTTACCACAGTGTCAGGCTTATAGTAAATATTGTTTGTTTGTTTTTTTTAACCTTTCCTAACTCATTCCTTTGAACCTCCACAAGTCTTTGTGTGTTTCTGAGAGTGTTCTAGTGGTCAATTCTTTTGACATAGTTTTTTTTTTCTCTTTTTCCCTCATCTCCCTGTTCCTTTGTAAAGTCACCAAGGGTATGATTTATGTCGTATAGAGTTTGTACCAAGCGCCACCCAGCTCTTGGCCTTACACATGGGAAGCTGGAGTGGCTTCTGCAGAAACTGGATGTATGTATAAGGTTAGAAGAGGAAGAGCTGTTGCCATGAAGGTTTGTGAGTAAAAGTGAGTTCGGGGATATGTGACTACCCATTAGTATTCAAATCTGTATGTGCAATTTTCCTTGAATAGCTAAAAAATATTAATCAGTGTTTCTACACGAGGATAGTTAGACTGCTAGACTTTGGTGTCAGTCACAGCTGAGTTTGCATTTCAGTTATTTCTCTTAGGCTTGTAAAGTCCCTTCTCTGAGCCCCAGTTTTTTTACCTGAAAAATAGATAGTAATCGACCTACTTAATGGACTGTTGCAAGGATCCAGTGAAGTTCTGCATATAAAACATCTGCCGCATAATAGGTACTCAGCATATGCTAGCTGTTTCAGCATTATTTGGAAGAGAGAGGCAGTTGGGAGACCTAGGAAAGTGATAGGGAGGGAAGCTGAGACTGGTTGTAGAATGTCATGGGAAATGCTGAACTATAGCCAATCGAAAGCAAGGAAGAGATATAGTGGGTTGTTGCCCAAGCATGAAAGGGTACGTGGAGAGAATTATGGCCAAAGCTAAGCTGGTGTGGTTTCCCAGGGAAGGAAAACACACCACAGGGGGTTGTCAGCACTGAGAGTCCTTTGTATGTAGCAGTAGGGCAGTACAATGGTATTTTGAATCACTCACTCATTCAGTCCAAGAACACTCCCTAAGCATCTCCCACAGGTGTGATCATGGAATAGGGGCTAAAGATGCTTCAGAAAAGACCCCCACCTTGAGATGCTTCTATCAGAGTGGGAGATAGCACTTGGGTAAACAAGGGGGTTGAACCAGCTGGAGCCCGGGCACCGTTCCTTGGGAGCCCGCAGGCATCAAAGGGAGGACGGTCTGGGACAGATTTCTGTCATAACTACATATTCAGTGTGGCCGAGACAATTCTAATAGATGGAGCTGATCAGTCCAAATCAGTACGCTCTATGAATACTCATGAGCATGCTGGTAGGCAAGTGAGTTACCGAAGCTTGCTGAAGAAGGAACCCGAACACCGGCAAAAGCCAGGAACACAAAACCCACCCACCAGTTTCCCATTGGTAACAATAAATGTAAAGGTAATAAACAGCCCCATGACTGTGGGCTTAACACAGCTCTACATCTATCACTGTAGGACCATGTGAGAGCTACATATGCTAAGGGCTCCGCATGCATTGTGTCCTTTAACTGTAGAAATCAATCTTTGGGGAAGTAAGAAGCATTGTGCCCTGAGGAGAGGTTCTGATGAAGGAAGCAGGGGAGACCTGGCCCAACAAAGGCAGAGGAGCTGATGGAAGGGGACAGAGACACCCTGCCACCTACACTTCCCAGCTAAATGCTCAAGGTTTTCTGAACTATCCACAAACAATAAAAACGAGTCTTTGGTATTCGTGTGCAGCCCGCTCAAGGATGGACTGTTCAGGCTAACCTCTTCACTGTAACACAATTGATTAGTTTACCCCAAACTTGTAAACCACATTTCATTGTTCTCAGACTGCCTGCTCCGATTGTTTCCAGTTTCCTTCCTGCTCTCTTATAAATCCAGGTTTTATTTCTAAATAATGGTCTCGTGGCTGTCTCCCTGTTATATAGTAAACTGCATGTGAATAAATATCTCTGGGTTATTCTGTGATCCAGAGCTTGGGCTTTGGAGTCAGCTGTGCCTGGGTTCACATCTCAGCTCTGTTACTCTGTGGGTGATGTAACTTGCATGAATGACTTGACTTCTCCAAGACTTGGTTTTCTCATCTATAAAATGGAAATTTAAAAAAATGTGCCAGCTCATCGGTTCTGTGAAAGATTTAAATGAAGCAATCAGTAATCAAATGCCTTATTTAACTTATTATCATCAACATAGTCTCAGACATATTGTTACAAGAGTTGATCAAACATTTCTTATGACACTGATGAAAAATAATAGCAATGTAAAATCACTGCACTTGTTTTTTGAAATGGGACCTAGTAACCTGAAGACAGGGGACACAAAGAAGAAGAGGTAAGTAGAGGTTCCTGTAAGAGCAGATGAAGCTTCCAAGGCTATAGGTGGTACCGGAGGGAAACGTGCACCAAAAATAAATCTCTATGTTGGAGGGCGGGGGATGGGTGATAGCAGTTCAGGCACCTGCATAAATTGTTGGGATCAATATGTATTTTGAGGCAATTTTTGAAAATGATCCTAAGAGCTCTGATGAGAGAGAGATTATTTACAGCAGGAATGCTAGGAACATCACTGCTGGTTTCATGGACATTGTAGTATTGGAACTGGGCCTTGGCGATTGGACAGGGGATGGCATTCCAGCCAGTGGCACCGTCCGAGAAAGGGCTGAGATGGAGTGCACAGGAGGCCGCTTTGGATGGAGAATGACAAAAAATGGAGGAAGTAAGGTTGGAAGGAAGCAATGAGGCTTAATCATAAAGGACCTTATTTCTAGGCTAGGGTGTTTCAACTTTATGGACAAAAAGGGGACCTTGGACCCTTTTGAATATGAATGTTCATGCCTGAGTGTGTGGGTGGGAGGTGTGTGTGTGTGTGTATCCTTGTGTATAGAGGGAGGAAAGAGGGTGGTATAGGGAAGGAGAGATACATATGATCCAAGCTGAGAAGCAGAAGCCATGGTCTTCCTTAATCATTAATCATGACCTATAATATGTGCAAAAAAATATATATATATAGGTGCAGCAGGGCCAGGTTTGGGTCTGTTTGAGAAACTGGGACTGTAGATAATTCCCCTTGAGAAGGCAGCTCCTGGAGTCAGCCCCGAGCTCCCTTTTATGTATCTGCGTGTCAGGGACCGGTATAAACACGTGTGTGTGTGCATGTACATGGGCATTGCCTTTTCGGCAGAGGAAGAGCAGCCCCACTCTGATACTAGAAGCCCCAGATGATGAGATCTGGCAGGAGGAAGCACATCTTTTTTTTTTCGTTAAGAAGCTACTTGAAAGACAACTGTCATGATAGGGGGCCATTCCTTCTGATAGTGGGAGATTCCTTGCCCCTCTCCACAAGGTTCTTAAGAAGCAGCCGCTCAATGTAAAACACTGGACGGAATCCCTAAGCACATAGTGGACACTCAGTGTATAATCACTATTACCGTGATGGTGGTGGTGGTGATGATTCAGTAGGGGCTGTAGCTCTGAGCAGAGTACTTCAAAAGAAGTGTCTGATATTTTGGTAATTGGGATTGAGGGAATGAGTCCTTATTTCTTTTCATATTAGGAAGCAGAGTATTCTTCTAGCATTGAACTGAGGGTCAAGAGACTTGGATTTTAATAAAATGTGCACTCTCTGGACTTCATTCTTCCCATCTGTGAAATGAGGGATTCGATTCTAAGGAATCTCTCAGGCCTCCTAAGTACCTTCAGTGCCTTATCCTGAGACATACACTAGGCAGGGCCGAAGATTCTGGTCCCTTTACCTCAGAGCCCTGCGGATGAGGTTCAGGGGAAGCAAGTCTCAGCACTGCCAGCAAGTGCATTCTCCTAGTGAGACCTGTTCAACAATGGAGCACACTCCTCTGTGAGGTAGTGATCTCCCCGTCACTGGAGCAGAGCCTGGTGGTCACTCTGCAGGGAAGACCCAGGGAGATTCCCTCACAAGGGTCAGAAGTTCGGTTGAATCACCTCTGCTAAGGTTCCTCCCAAGTCTGAGTTTTAAGGATTCTAATTTGAATTCTTATTTCCCACCTTATGACTCCTTCTGAGATGGCCCATCCCCAGTGCAGACCAGCCAGGCATCAAAGACCCTGACGCAATCACCATCCCCAGGAACGAAAGCTGTGGATGTCTCTGCCAAACCTGATCAATGAACGTTGGGTCTAATCACCAAACAGGAACTGTTTCCTACAGCTCCTTCCTGCTCACTCACCTCTTCTGAAAAAATGCAGAGGTACCACTCTTCCCTCCTTGGAAGTCTGCTTTGCAAAGACAACTCAACTCCATCTCTAAAGACAAAAGAGCAAACGAAGCCATGTAAGTGCTGACTTGGACCCTCGAGGAGTGACTATCTCATTGTAGAAGTATGATCAGCTCAGACCTGGGGGCAGAGAAACAAAAGGCAAAGCCCTTGCCCTTGCCCTTGCCCTTGCCCTTGTCCTTGTCCTTGTCCTTGCCCTTGCCCAAGAGCAACTTGGCTGGCTGGGGTGATGACCTCCAGATGAGAAAAGCAATGAGAGGGAGACACAGCACGGGAGGGAGCTTCCTGGCTGCCTACCTCCAGCTGGGTGAAACCGCAGAGGGCTCCACGTCTCCATCCACAAAACGGACTTTGATTAGAATCTTGGTGTTAAGCTCTTGAAGAGGATGAGCTTGAGATTTAGACAGGCTGTGTTTGAGTCTGAACTTTAATGTCCTCATCTATAAAGTGGCACTGCTGATCCTTACCTCTGAGGGTGTGTTATGAGGCGTAAGTGAGGAATACAGGCAAAGACCTCAGCCCATCTCTGGCAGCTGGCAAATACTCAGTGAGCCTAAGCCCCATCCTGCGCTGCCTCTGCCAGTCTTCATGTCCTATGCATCTATTGTTTTAGGTCAGCACAAAAATCTTAAGACGCATTTTCAGAGGAGAAAAGCAGAAATGTTCACTCATCAAACTTACATCCCACTCCAAAAGTAGCCACTGCTTAGCAGTTTGAATGCAGATTCTAGAACGGTTGACACGTGTTTATATAGGGAAATTTTAACTATATATTTTTCCTGAAACTTGCTTTTTTCTACTTAATACAATGGTTTAAAGATGACTCCATGTCGGTTCACCCAAATCTACAATATTCCTTTTCATAGCCGATTAATATTCCATAGCACAGATGTATCATGAGCTAACCATCCACCAGTAATAGGCCTTTAAGTTATTGTTGTTGTTTTTACTAGTATAAGCAGTGCTACAATGAACAGCCTCATGCATGAATTTTCATGACTATGTTTGAGGATTTGTAAGTTGGAATTATATGATAAAAGAAAAGATATTTTAAATTACGATAGGCAATGCCAAATTGCTCCCTGACACTATGATTCCAAGGCTTAAACTAATCATTACTGAACATAAATTGATTAAAAACCCATTATGAATCAGGCATTCTTGCAATACACAAAATAAATCGTATACAGAGACTTCCTTCAGAAGCTTATAACTTGCTATGGGCACACACTTTGCAAACAATAACAATACCAGGTATCGAGTACTCAGACACTGCTCAGGGTAATAATAAGGGGCCTTCTGGGGAAGGTGGCTTTAGACTTGGGAAAGGATAGGAGGGCTGTGGACTATGTCACTCCTAGGGGAGTCCTACCTTCCAAAGAAGTGATCAAGGAGGACTTCCAGAAGGAGGTGGCCCTGGAGCAGTCACATGAAAGAGGAAGGAGCCTTAAATAGGGAGGTAGAGGGGGGTAGGCATGGTTGATGGGCACAGGGACTGAAACAAAGCAGGCTTTGAGGCCAGACAGACCTGAATCCTGGGTCTACTTCCTATCAGCTGCATGACCTTAGACAAGTAGCTTAATCTCCAGGAACTCCAATTTATGCTTTGTAGAATGGAGGTCGTAATCCTAGTAGCCTCAGAGCGTCATCGTTCAGTGTATCACCAAATACTTAATGAACACATACAAGGGGGCTTGGTGTGTTGTCCTAAAAAATGGGGGTGCAACAGCAAACATGCCACATAACCCACCGCTGTCCACATGGAGCTGACATTCTAGTTGAGGGTGAAGTGAGGCCATGCATGCTCAAGAGCTTAACACCGTGCACAGGACATAGTGAAGCATTTTCATTTAAGCTGCTAAGGTAAGCAAACGTCATGAGCATGAACAGGGCTTGCAAGAGACCAGTCGGATGTTGACCCAGGATTTTGTAAGGGATCCTGAAAGTTGATTGTTCCCGTTCTTCCCTTTCTTTTTACCTTTCAGTCTTCCTCATGTGCGTTCTCCTCTTTAAATTTTTCCCAGTTAACCTTCCTCTTATAGGAGGAGCTGGAGAACAACTCTTTGGCTTTTATGCCACCAGATTGTTTAGAGCTTTCATGTAGAGCAGAGTCAGCTGGTCTGGCTCCTCTGACCATGACGTGTCGACTGGGGTGGGGGGCTGGGGTTGGGGGAGAGGGGCTACTTCTGGGACAGAGCCATGTGCTCAGGAGAAAGGTCCTCCTTCATCTACTGAAACTGTTGCTGTCCTTGCGAGGAGGAGACTGTTGGAGCTCAAAGCCTTTTTTAGAGAAGAATCTGATCCAACCCCCCACCTTCACTGTACAGTGTTGGGAGAAATAGGAGGCAGTATTTGAAACAAGACTTATCAACTTTAAGAACTGAATTGCAAAGAGCAAGGCAGTGTATGCTTGACAGCCGAGAACTGGGGACTCCCCCCCCTCATGCCTAACATATCAGCATGGCATTCTTTTCATGATTTGCTTTTTAATTGTATTGAAGTATAGTTGATTTACAGTGTTGTGTTAATTTCTGATGTACGGCAAAGTGATTCAGCTATACACATATATTTCTTTTTTCTCATATTCTTCTCCATTGTGGTTTATCACAGGATATTGAATATAGTTCCTGTGTACAGTGGGACCTTGTTGTTTATCCATTCTATATACAATAGTTTACATCTGCTAAGCCCAAACTCCCAATCCTTCCCTCCCCACCTCCCCTCCCCGCTGGCAACCGCAAGTCTGTTCTCTGTATCTGTGAGTCTGTTTCTGTTTTGTAGATACGTTCATTTGTGTTGTATTTTAGATTCCACATATAAGTGATATCACATGGTATTTGTCTTTCTCTGTCTGACTTACTTTGCCTAGTGTGATAAATCTCTAGGTCCATCCATGTTGCTGCATATGGCATTATTTCATTCTTTTTTATGGCTGAGTAATATTCCAGTGTGTGTGTGTGTGTGTGTGTGTGTGTGTGTGTGTGTGTACCACATCTTCTTTATCCATTTATCTGTTGATGGACATTTAGGTTGTTTCCATGTCTTGGCTATTGTGAATAGTGCTGCTGTGAACATAGAGGTGCACATACCTTTTTGAATTATAGTTTTGTCTAGACATGTACCCAGGAGTAGAGGAGTGGGATTGCTGGATCATATGGCAACTCTATTTTTAGTTTTTTGAGGAACCTCCATACTGTTTTCCATAGTGGCTGCACCAGTTTACATTCCCACCAATAGTGTAGGCGGGTTCCCTTTTCTCCACACCCTCTCCAGCATTTATAATTTGTAGACGTTTTAATGATGGCCATTCTGACTAGTGTGAGGTGATACCTCGTTGGGGTTTTGATTTGCGTTTCTCTAATAATTAGCAATGTTGAGCATCTTTTCATGGGCCTGTTGGCCATCTATATGTCCTCTTTGGAGAAATGTCTATCTAGATCTTCTGCCCATTTTTTCATTGGGTTGTTTGTTTTCTGTTATTGAGTTGTATGAGCTGTTTGTATATTTTGGAAATTAAGCCCTTCTCAGTAGCATAATTTGCAAATATTTTCCCCCAGTCTGTTGGTTGTCTTTTCATTTTGTTTATAGTTTCCTTTGCTCTGCAAAAGCTTATAAGTTTGATTAGGTCCCATTTGTTTATTTTTGCTTTTATTTCTATTACCTTGGGAGACTGACCTAAGAAAGCATTGTTATGTCAAAGACTGTTTTGCCTGTGTTCTCTTCTAGGATTTTTATAATATTATGTCTTATATTTACATCTTTAAGCCATTTTGAGGTTTTTTTGTGTGTGTTTGTGTGTGTGTGTGTATGGTATGAGTGTGTATTCTAACTTCATTGACTTGCGTGCAGCTGTTCAACATTCTCAACACTACTTGCTGAAGAGACTGTCTTTTCTCCATTGTTTATTCTTGCCTCCTTTGTTGAAGATTAATTGACTGTAGATGTGTGGGTTTATTTCTGGGCTCTCTGTTCTGTTGCATTTATCCATGTGTCTGTTTTTGTGCCAGTACCATGCTGTTTTGATTACAGTAGCTTTGTAGTATTGTCTGACATCTGGGAGGGTTATGCCTCCTGCTTTGTTCTTTTTCCTCAGTATTGCTTTCGCAATTCTGGATCTTTTAAGGTTCCGTACAAATTTAAGGATTATTTGTTCTAGGTTCTGTGACAGATGTCATGGGTAATTTGATAGGGATTGCATTAAATCTGTAGATTGCTTTGGGTAGTATGGCCACTTTAACAATATTAATTCTTCCAATCCAAGAGCATGGGATATCTTTTTCATGATCTTTTTACAAAAAATTTATTCAAGTATAATTGATTTACAATGTTGTGTTAATTTAATGTGGCATTTTTTAAAAACAGTGGACAGAATCTAAGCAACTCTAAGAACTGCTCTGTGGTTAGCAGGGGAGGAGGGGCCTTGTAGCTCTTTGAAAGCAAGTATGAGGCCTCCTGACCTTAACAGAGATGGACCTTTATTCATAGGTCAGCACACCTCAGAGGACTAAGAGACATTTGAAAGAGGTTGCAGTATCTGCCCAACAGAATTTTTGGGACTGTTAAAGCATTCATGGTGTGAATTCCAGGGGAATTGAGATAGTGTCTTTTTGACCTGTAACAGGAAGTTCTGTTGATCATGAAGGCTGTGTTCCTCTTAAACATTTGGGGAAACAGAAGCCCAGAGATGGTACAGAAATTACCCAGGTCATACAGCCAATTAAGAATAAAATTAATTCCGAAGTTCAGGACTCCCAAACAGTGACCTCCTGTCTCCAACCTCTGTCCCTACCTCATCAGACTCATCCTGTTCTTTGATCCCAACCTGCACTGAACAGTTAAGCTGTGAACTGATCACAACAATGATACTGCTGTGGTTTTAGTCTTCTCTGTCCTGCCAGGCTCAATGAACACTATCTGAAAACACCCCGTGTGGGGAGCACAATTCTTGGCCCCATTTTAGAGATGAGAAAACTGAGGCTCAGGGAAATTAACAAACTTGCCCAAAATGACATAGTAAATAAATGACAGCAGTTTTTAATTTGTGGTATTTATTTATTTTTTTATTTATAAAAGACATTCCCAAGTCATAAAAAAATGGAAAACAGAAAATTTAAATAAGTAGTTTTAAGTCCCCATGCAAACGTAAATATTGGTTGATACTTCTCGAGTTTTGCTTTTTTTTTTTAACAATACATAGTGTTTTTATTTTTATAAGACTTGTAATGATATGCCTATATGGTTTTTCACCCTACTTCCTGTTATAACCTAAGTGTGTTCCGTGTTATCACACAGTCTTTGTAAACATAATTTCTAATGGCTACATTATAGTCCACATAATGGATATATTAGAGGAATGCTAGGAAAAGCATTGGTGGAAGAGGGAAGAAAACATAGAGGGAGTCAAGAAGAAGGTGGGAAATTGACATTTGGAGGCAGAATGTAAATAAGAAAAGAACAGGGGAGGCTCTCATGGGATTTGGCCATTACTTGATTCACAGGTTTTGTAGAAAGGCTTACAGGAGAGAGTGGATGAGAGACTCTACAGGGGACTAAAGACCAGCTTGCATTTCTAGCCTGGATCATTGCAAGAACCTCCCAAGCCATCTGTCAGCCTCTAGCCTGGTGACATGTGACAAGAAGCTCCATTGAGTATGAAGTTGCCCTCTCTACCCACCACTCCCAGTCACCACCTGTAGGAAGCCCTCCTGCACCTAGATCAATAAGCATCTCCCCACTCTGCTTTGGTAGCTCTAGATGCCTTGCCCATCCAGGCAGGTATAAGGTGTTCTCTAAAGGCAGGCATCATATCTAGTGTGTTCGCGCCAGAGTCATAGGGCCCAGTGTAGTTCTAAGCACATAGTTGGCGCTCAGATAATTTTACCAAATTAATTGGTGAACCAATTAACTGATTTATTACCTTGGGCTACCACAGCCTTCCCTTCTACCTTCCTTTTTCCTTTGCAGTGCTGATCAGTCATTAATATGCATAGGAATCATCTGAGGATCATGTTAAAATGCAGATTCTGATTCAGAAAGGTTTGGGATGGAGCCGGAAACTCTGTATTTCTAACTAGCCACAAAGAGAAAGCTATGCCTCTTTAATGCACAAGTTAGGAAATTCTGTTGTCTCCAGACCCAGGCATTTTAGCATCCTGTACTTTAATGCATCCTTGCATTCGTTCAGAAATGCTCATTGAGCATCTACTCTCTTCCAAGCCCTGTGATTGGAATTGAGGACTCAATAGTGATCCAAGTAAATGTGCTCTCTGCCCTCTTAGAGCTTATGGTCTAGTGGAAGAGGCTGGCATAAGCCCAATAACTCACCAATTAATCAATACTTGGAAACTGAGCTATGTGCCAGAGAATAAAGTAGTGCAACGCTCTGAGAGTTCATTGGGAGGGGAGGGGGCTGACCTCAACATGGGTTCAGGGCAGCTTCTTGAGAAAGTCACAATAGATCTGAGATCTAAATGGTGAGCAGGGTTAAAGAGGGAAAGCGGTGAGGGAAAAGCATTTCAGACAGAGGGAACAGCATGTGCAAAGACTCTGTGGGTGGCAAGAACGTGGTCATCACTGGGGTCTTTGCAATACACAGGAGTCCAAAATTGACATCCTTGTTCCTTAAGCAAAAAATGGCCAGGGAAATATCTTCCAAGAGAAATTAGCACTTTTGTTGCCCAAATGGCTGGAACGATGGCATTTCCCAAGGTAGTGAGAAATCTTGGATCAATGAGAAAGGTGAGAGTGGAGGTGAGACAGATGAGGGCCAAATCTGTGTTTTCTTAGCATCAGAGGTCATGTGGTACAGCCAAAAAGGCTACAGGTTTTTGATGTCAGAAAAACAAAAGACCTGGATTCAAACCTTGTTTCTATCACTTACCATATGTCTTGGGCAAGTCATTTAATAAACCTTTCTAAATTTAATTTCCTCATCTATGAAATGGGGATAGTAATGCAGTACCTACCTTGCAGGGCTGTGATTGGATATTTTTGAGCTGATTTGTATAAAACAGCTACTCAGTCAACTTCGCCTCCTCCCTCCCAACTTCCAAGCTCAGATGCCCTAAAGTGATGTCCAGAGAGCTTCACCAGCTCTTTTCATTGGTGGTGCCCCATTGATAGTGGGGAGAGGTAACAGTATGAAACTCCAGTGTGTAGAAATAAGGTGACCCTCTGAAGAGTATGGTGAAAAATCACCTTCTAAAGCTTGAGTCGACATGCCGGTCAAGTGGTCAAAAGCCTTGTCCCCAAGGAAGAGGTTGGTCACAGCTACAGGGAACCCTTGGCCTTCTAGCAAGTCTAAGGCTGCGGCAGACTTTCGAAGGTATCCGCCCAGATGTTCCCCTTGTGACAATGGCATTGACGTGTCTGCAGAGAGAATGCTTCCCGGGGCTGGAGAGGGCAGTTTGGAAGTTTGGCAGCATGGGGCCTCCTTGAGAAAAAAGTTTGCAAAGAACATCCCAGACTTTGGGGGAAGAGATTGTGGATCTGATCCCTAATTCCAGGCTCCACCTGTGTGAATTTGAGCGCAGAAACACCTAAGGTAGCATCCAGAGCCTTTATGCAGGGCCAGTGTGAAGCCGAAGCCCCACTGTGTCACAGGCTGGTTTTATGACATTGGACTAGTGATTTCTTTTTACAGAACCATAGTGAACAGGGATCCCAGGATCTCCCTTGAAGGGCAGCGGAAAGGATGAAATTAGCCAGTGGACATTAAAGATTTCCACCGTGTTCTTTGCTTTAGGAGGTGCCATTTTGTCGTGGCAATGGGACTGGCGAGAATAGAGCAGCTGCCAAGGCGGGCATGTCTCTTGGCCCTGCCACTCAGCCCTGGATGACACAAGTACGTCCTCTTACCTCTGAGCTCCAGATGTGAAGGGGTGATAACCTCTGCGTGATGGGCTTCTGATGATCAAGACACATAATAAAGAATTTTACAGTGCCTGGCACAAAGTAGGCCCCCAGTAACAGGGAGCCTTATTGCCTTATTATTATTATTATAAAACAATAGGGACTGGGATAACCTTAGTTTAAACTTGACCTTCACGGCCAGAAGAGAATAAAGACTCAGGAATTAGTTGTGTCCCGCTGAAGTTCGGAGCTGCTGTCCTTCAAACTACTAAAGATCATCAAAGAATATACTCCCCTTTACAGATGAAGAACGGAGGCCCAAGAAAGATATGTCTTTCCCACGTTCACATAGTTAGTTAGTAACAGCCCGAACTGAGCCTGACTCCCAGGCCAGGGCTCTTGGTACCAACCTTAGGGATTCTCATTCAACATTTCTTGGCATTAAGAACCTCATCACCACGGCCCATGGTCTTCTTCCAGCCACATTCCCCACGCCTTCCCTAAAAAGATCTCCACCGCAGCCAGGCTGCTCTTCTTACTAGTAGTTGAAAACACCCCCGATTGTCCAGACTCTGCACCTTTGCCCATGCTGTTCTTCTCCAGAATGCCCACCCCACCTAAGGAAATATTTCCACCAATCTGCTCCTTTTCTTGTCTTCGGGGCCCCGGAGGTAGAGGTGCACCCACAGAGGTATGCCATGAGGGAATGTGGATATTACCAAAGCACGAACCACCCATAATTTCCCCGAGGAATGGATGTGAAGACACTTGGTCCACGTGGCTCCACTCACCTTCTTGCACATGCCAGAGAGTTACGAGCAGTATAGATTATTTTAATGACAGCATTACTTCCAACTGCATCTCTCCCATCTGTTCTTCCCCAATTTCGAATACAGAAACACAGCATGTGTCTCCATTCTGGCAGTAGAGAATGAAATATAAGTGCTGTAAAGGGGAGTGTATTCGTTGAACAATACAGTTGGCACCTGTGAAACTTGCCTTGTGTTTCAGACTCTCCTGCATCTTTGAGAGGGAGCCAGAGCCTCCTTAAGAAAATGCCACAGCATGCTCGAATCATCCGTCCCTTCACGCAAATTTAGGGCAACTGAGAAATGACAAAGCCAGCAGGGTTTTGTCCAAGAAAGAGACTGGGGTTCTCATGGAAATGGCCCAAACCAAAGTGAGAAGAAAAAGGAATAAATGGGGAGTCTGTTTGTCACATCCAATGCACGAGGCAGGGGCTGAGGCTGGGAAAGATTAGGTAAGGCAGGTTCTACGGGTACAGGCAGAACTTGAAGACCCAGAAGCATGCCAGGCAAAGTAACCAAGAGTGTTATCATTCCCATTTTTGTACACGAGAAAACAAAGGCACAGAAAGGTTAGGTTACCTGTATGAGCTCACACAGTAAGGACATGGCAAATCTGAGTTCAAACTCAGCTCTAATAAGAAGTCGATTCATAACCACCACACAGGTCCTAATAAGGTGATCCCACCTCCCAAGCCGCAGCCGCAGTTGAATTGATGCCCCTATTTTTTGCATACCCATAGCTACTTAGCAAAACCCAAACTGGCATCTCTCACCCCTGCCACAGCAATAGACGGGATTAGCTGCAGAAAGGAAAGTAAAGAGAGGGCAGCCAAGTCCTAGATTTCAGAAAACATGTCATTCTCCGGGCGAAATACACTTCAGGGAGGAAAGAAATCCCTAAGTGTTTTATTAGAGGAATTCAACAACTACAAATATTAACAGCAAGGCTATGAATTATTTAAAATTCAACTACCTAAACCAGCCTATAAATCAGACATGAAATGTTCTTGTCAGAAAGAAAGAGGCCGGGTTTGCTCTTGGTTCTGAGCTCTTAAGAAAGAAGCCTGACCTCATGTTTATTGAGCACCTACTGCGTGCCAAGTGTTGTGCTTTTCTCGGTTTCCATTTGGAGTCTCACGTGAAGCCTGGGTCAGGGAGAGATTATGTATGGGCTGCAGTTTACAGATGCAGGAAACCGAAGGTTTGAGGTGCAAAGTGATTTCTCTACAGACACATGGTTAGTTAATAGGGGGGCTGATGCTGAACCAGCTTTTGCCTGGATTCAGAGTCATCCCTTTGCACTGTACCAGGCTGCCTCTCGGCTGGAGGACACATGTTGGCATAAAAGCAGAAAGCAGAGGCCTTAGACACGTCATGTTGAAGACAGGATAACTACCTCCAGATCCCAGTGGCCGGAACATCACAGACAAGCAAAGCTCCTGGAGTCAGAATGCCTGGGAATTAGTCACATCTTTGTTTTTGTTGCTGCTGCTGCTACTACTACTGCTGTTACTGTCGTTTCTAGGGAAGTTTTTATTTTGGACTCATTTTAGATTTACAGAAAGATTGTAAAGATAATACCCAGAGTGTTCATTGGCACCTCACCTATTTTCCTCTAATGTTAACATCTTACCGTGACACAGTTGTCAGAACTAAGAAACCAACATGGGTACCTTACTCTTCATGAAGCCCGAGACTTCATTTGAATTTCATCAGTTTTTCCAGTAATACTCTCTTTCTGTTGCAGAATCCAATCCAAGATATAACATTGCATTGAGTTATCATGTCTCCTCAGCCTCCTCTGGTCTGAGACGGTTTCTCAGTCTTTACTTGGGTTTTGTTTTGTTTTTTGACCTTGACAGTCATGAGGAATACTGGTCAGGCATTTTGTAGAATGTTCCTCGATTTGGGTCACACCATCTCTACCAGCTGTGTGACAGTGGATACATGACTCACACTTTCTAGAATTCTCTTATCTTGCTGAGAGTATTGAATGAGATGAGGCCTGGAAAGCCCCCACTCAGGGCCAGTGTGCTCAGCCATCACAACCGTTATTTATGGGACTGATCTTATGCTCTTGTGAGTGAAGGTGCCACGGAGTAATTCTGCATGGTAAAGTCTAGGGCATCGGGTTGCTTTGCTCTATAATCACAGAATCCCAGAACTAGAAGGCCTAGTAGGATCCTGTGGCCTGTGCAGCTTGAATGCCTATTACAGGGCACATTGCTCTGGCAATGAGGCGTGCACTAACTTAGAAGGCACCCATCCCATCCTCGAGCCGCCGGGACTGGTCTTCTTTCTCTATCCCACTTCCAGTCCGTTACAAGGCTTACAGGAACCCTAGTCCACTCACTCTTTTACTCTGCAGAGTGACTACTTCATTCCTTCCCTTCTTGCAAAACTCTAACACAGCCTCCTGCCCTCACGCTCTTAGTGGAGGCCCTTGCTTTTTATGGCACTGAGAAAACACAAGTAATGAGAAGATTCAAGTCTATCAGTTTACTGGTATCTATACCCTAAACTCTGTCTTGCCTTCTTTTCTTTTCTTTCTTTATTTTTTTTGCAGATTCAAAACATTTTATTATTAAAATATAAACATGTATAAATTACCGAATACCAAATAGTTTATTATTGAACATTAAAGGAAAGAAACTGGCCTTTATTCTTCAAAAGTGTCACTGGCATGAAAGACAAACACAAACTGAGATTCCGGATAAAAAGAGACTAAAGAAACATGAGAACTACATGTAATATATGGTCTTGGAACAGGTCCTGTGAAACCGTGCACCTCAGATTGGGACTCGAATCCCTGTGCCGGGACTCGAACCCAGCCTAAACCCAGGTTGGGACTTGAACCCATGCGGCCGGGGCTTGAATCCAACCAAAACCCACTGTCTTCCAACTGAGATCACACGCCTGGTTTCAGGACTTAATGAAGCTCAGGTTCTTGATGTCTCATCGCAGAAAGAATTCAGTGAGAGACAAAGTGATAGGTAAGAAGTGGATTTATTTAGAGAGAAACACACTCCCCAGACAGAGTGTGGGCCATCTCAGAAGGTGAGAAAGGTACCAGGGTATGGGGTTGTCAGTTTTTATAGGGGTGGGTCATTTCATAGGCTAATGAGTGGGAGGAGTATTCCAGCTATTTCAGGAAGGGGCGGGGATTTCCAGGAGTTGGGCCACTGCCCACTTTTTGATCCTTATGGTCGGCCTTGGACCTGTCATGGCGCCTGTGGATGTGTCGTTCAACTTGCTGATGTGTTACAGTCAGCATATACTGAGGCTCAAGGTCTGGTGGAAGTCGATTTGTCCGCCGTCTTGGACCCATTTGGTTCCAATCAGTTTATGTCATGTCCTCGGGCTATGTCATTCTTTCAGAGGTTGTGCCCTGCCCCCATCCCTCCTGTTTCACCTGTACTGGATGGAAAATGGAAAAGACAATTATAAAGGACATAATTGGGTCAATTGAAAAACATTAGAGTATGGAAGTTAGATTTGATAAAAGTATCATATCCATGTGCAATTTCCTGAAGTTGACAACTATTCTGAGGCTATTCTTGTTTTTAGGAAATACACAGTGAAACATTAAGGGTAAAGAGGCATGATGTCTGAAAACTATTGTAATAGCTCAGGAAAATAGATAACAATATGTGTGTGTGTGGGAGAGAGAGAGAGAGAGAGAGAGAGAGAGAGGGAGGAAGAAAACAAATGTGTCAAAATGTTACAAATTGGTGAATCTGGATAAAGGATGTATTTGCCTTCTTTTATGATGGGTGTTCTCCCTGCTCCAATCTAAGTGCAAGCCCTCAACTCAAGCAGAGGTGGGTTTGTCAGAAGCAAAGGGAGCCTAAGCTTCAGAGACCTTTATTTGCCTGGCGCCTGTCAGTGCTAGAGGTTTCTAGGGTTTGTAGATATTTGAGGTGGAGATTGTGACCACGTATACATACTGTTGTATGTAAGCATTTCAAGTAAATTATCTAAAGCATATGGTTCTCAAGGTGGTGGAGGGCAATGTCTCAGACATCGTGAGTTGTCAAAATTGGGGGATGGCTGCTACTGGCATCTAGTGGGTACACATCAGAGATTCTGCTAAACATCCTACAATGCACAGGACAGCCCCCTCCAGCAAAGAATTATCTGGCCCAAAATGTCAATCTTGTGCAGACTGAGAAATCCCGGCCTAAAGAAATCTCAGAAGAAAGATACGTGCATCTTTAAAGTGTTGTTGATTTGCTATGATTTCTCTTCTCGGACTAAGTAAATATTCATGTCCATAACTGATTTTGAATTCATGATTTTGAATTCTTTTTCTCAAAAGAAGCCTCTTTGGATTGCATCAGCGCAGGTCCCACAGAATTTGGACTGTCCCTGAACTCAGGCACTGGGCTCCCTTTCCGCCATTGTAGGCTTTGCCTTTGCAGTTTCTCCCCTCTCCTGGATCATGTCCATCAATATGAACGTGTTTTCAGATCTCTCATTTTACAAAACAAAACCAAACCCTTTCCTTAACCCCTCCATAGGTATTGGGCTCCACTCCAATTCTCTGCCCTCTTCTTATAGCACAACCCCTCTAAAGAGTTACCTGTATTCACCACCTCCAGTGTCTCACCTTCCTTCTCTCTTGAATCCGCTTCCACCGGTCTCTCACCCCACCCCTTCCCTCCCAGCAACACACTCAAATCTCATTGTCAATGTCCCCAAGTGACCTTCGTCTTGCCAAATTTCAATGACCATTTCTCAGTCTCTATTTCCTGGACCCTTTTGTGTAACATAGCTAGTCACTCCTTCCTGCCAGAAACATCTTCTTTACCCTAAGACAACACTCTCTCCTGATTCTCATAGGCAGCTCTGACACACTGGCCTCTGCTGGATCCTCCCTGCTTCACCCCAGCACACTCCTCACCTTCTCCCTCCCACACTGATTTCATTCAGCGCCCTGGTTTTAAATGCCACATAGCTCAGCCCCAACCTCATAAATGCCTCCATTTGAATGGTTAATGGGCATCTCAAACGTTGAATGTCTGGAACCGAACTCATTATGTCCTCCACCTGCTCTTCCCACAGTCTGGCCCATCCTGGAAAAGGCACCGACGCCCACGTGCCCTGTTACTCAGGCGCAAACACTTGGAGTTATCCTTGACTAGTTCTGCCTCTCATGTCCACGTCCAAACTGTCAGCACATCCTGTTTTGAGAATATACCTTGAAAGTACATCTACCTTAAACTATACCCACCTTGAAGATATATCCATTATTCAAAACTGTTTCAACACCCTCGGTTGACCTCCGAGTTGAAGCCAGTATCATCCCTCACCTGGGACACGGCAGAGCCTCAAGACTGGCCTCTGCCCCCCTGCCTTGCTCATCCCCACCAAGTCCATTTTCCACATAACAGCTGAAATTACCATTTAAAATAAAAATCATATCATACCACCCCCTGCTCCAATGCCACCCCCGATGACATTAACCATCTAAGCATACTTAGAATGAATCCAGCATCCTTTCCACTATCAACCCTTTCTGAGCTGGCCTCTGCTGACTTCTGCTATTTCCTACCACGCCCTCACTCACTCCCTCCATCCCTGGCCTGCTTGTTCTCCTTCTAGCACTCCAAGCTTTTGGCCTCACTATTCCCTATGTGTAGAGTACACATCTCCCAGATGTTTGTGTCTGGTTCCATTACTTCACCCAGGTCTCTTGAATCCACTTTGTACATGCATATGTTATTAATGTGTAATGCATGTATAATGTTACACATGATATGATTGTGTTGTTTTCAGTTCTATATACCCAGCCGCTAAAACAAGAAACAGTGGCTCCTTTGAACAAGCAGAACAGAGTGTGCCAAGTGTGTGCTAGTTACACGGTGCCTTTTCCCCACGTCCTGTTGATCCTAGCTTCCCTATGGGGCCACAAAGAACAGGGCTCTCCGTCTGCTCTGCGAGAGCCTTTAGAGAAGTGAAACCACCAAAATAAAAAGAGAGAAAGCTTCCTTATCCAGGCTGAGGATGGCGACGGGGATGATGACGATGATGTGTTCAACGGGGAGGAGGAGTATGTGGGTGATAGCCTCTGTTTATCAAGTCTTTTATTTTATTTTATTTTATTTTTTAACGTTTTTATTGGAGTATAATTGCTTTACAATGGTGTGTTACTTTCTGCTTTATAACGAAGTGAATCAGTTATACATATACATATATCCCCATATCTCTTCCCTCTTGCGTCTCGCTCCCTCCCACCCTCCCTATCCCACCCCTCTAGGGGGTCACAAAGCACCGAGCTGATCTCCCTGTGCTGTGCGGCTGCTTCCCACTAGCTATCTGTTTTACCTTTGGTAGTGTATATATGTCCATGCCACTCTCTCACTTTGTCCCAGCTTACCCCTCCCCCTCCCTGTATCCTCAAGTCCATTTTCTAGAAGGTTTGCATCTTTATTCCCGTCTTGCCCCTAGGTTCTTCTTGACTTTTTTTTTTTTTTTTTTAGATTCCATATATATGTGTTAGCGTACGGTATTTGTTTTTCTCTTTCTGACTCACTTCACTCTGTATGACAGACTCTATGTCCACCCACCTCACTACAAATAACTCAATTTTGTTCCTTTTTATGGCTGAGTGATATTCCATTGTATATATGTGCCACATCTTCTTTATCCATTCATCTGTCGATGGACACTTAGGTTGTTTCCATCTCCGGGCTATTGTAAATAGAGCTGCAATGAACATTGTGGTGCATGACTGTTTTTGAATTATGGTTTTCTCAGGGTGTATGCCCAGTAGTGGGATTCCTGGGTCATATGGGAGCTCTATTTTTAGTTTTTTAGGGAGCCTCCACACTGTTCTCCATAGTGGCTGTATCAATTTACATTCCCACCAACAATGTATGAGGGTTCCCTTTCTCCACACCCTCTCCAGCATTTATTGTTTGTAGATTTTTTGATGATGGCCATTCTGACTGGTGTGAGATGATATCTCATTGTAGTTTTGATTTGCATTTCTCTAATGATTAGTGATGTTGAGCATTCTTTCATGGGTTTGTTGGATTTCTGTATATCTTCTTTGGAGAAATGTCTATTTAGGTCTTCTGCCCATTTTTGGATTGGGTTGTTTGTTTTTTGATATTGAGCTGCATGAGCTGCTTGTAAATTTTGGAGATTAATCCTTTGTCAGTTGCTTCATTTGCAAATATTTTCTCCCATTCTGAGAGTTGTCTTTTTGTCTTGTTTATGGTTTCCTTTGCTGTGCAAAAGCTTTTCAGTTTCATTAGGTCCCATTTGTTTATTTTTGTTTTTATTTCCATTTCTCTAAAAATCCTCAACAAAATACTAGCAAACAGAATCCAACAGCACATTAAAAGGATCATACACCATGATCAAGTTGGGTTTACCCCAGGAATGCAAGGATTCTTCAATATATGCAAATCAATCAATGTGATAAACCATATTAACAAATTGAAGGAGAAAGACCATATGATCATCTCAACAGATGCAGAGAAAGCTTTTGGCAAAATTCAACACCCATTTATGATAAAAACCCTCCAGAATGTAGGCATAGAGGGAACTTACCTCAACATAATAAAGGCCATATATGACAAACCCACAGCCAACATTGTCCTCAATGGTGAAAAACTGAAACCATTTCCACTAAGATCAGGAACAGGACAAGGTTGCCCACTTTCACCACTATTATTCAGCATAGTTTTGGAAGTTTTTGCCACAGCAGTCAGAGAAGAAAAAGAAATAAAAGGAATCCAGATCGGAAAAAAAGAAGTAAAGCTGTCACTGTTTGCAGGTGACATGATACTCTACACAGAGAATCCTAAAGATGCTACCAGAAAACTACTAGAGCTAATCAATGAATTTGGTAAAGTAGCAGCATACAAAATTAATGCACAGAAATCTCTGGCATTCCTATACACTAATGATGAAAAATCTGAAAATGAAATTAAGAAAACACTCCCATTTACTATTACAACAAAAAGTCATTTATTTTTATGTCAGGCTCTGTGCTAAGAATTTACAAACCGTTAATCCATTTAATATTCGTAATAGCTCTGTGGGGTGGTCTTTATCCCCATCTTCCAGACGAGGAAAGAGGAAAAAGGCCGGCTTGGAGAACTGCGACTTTCCTGAGCTTACAAAGCAAACAAGTGTAGGGGTGGGTACCCCTCCCCTAGTCCACTTAGCTCTAAAGTCTCTTTTTGTCTTATCCTAGTGCCTTTCATCTTTCTTTCCCTTTTTGAAGTTGTTAACTCCAAATTTACTAACCTAGGGAATTCCCCGGTGGTCCAGTGGTTTGGACTCCATGCTTCCACTGCAGGGGGCACAGGTCCGATCCCTGGTCGGGGAACTAAGACCCGACGTGCTGTGAGGCGAGGCCAAAAAAAACAAAGAAAGGCAAATTTATTAACCCACATGATCTGTAGAAACACTGGGACGAAGGTCCATCCAGCCCCGTAGCCAGTGTCCGTTCCCTGATCCCGCACGCCTCAGCCTGCACACCTTCATGCTGCAGTTTTGAAGTTCCACAGCCAGAGGTCCCTGCCTCTCAAAAAAGCGGGTGGGGGGGGGGGGCTGATGCCATCATCACGTGGCTAAGTACTCAGTTCCGGTGTCCTCGAGGCTGAGATCAGCCTAGTCTGTCGTTGGGTGTGGTCGCCCCCAAACAGTGCCTCCTACAGCCTTGGGTATCTGAGCAAGACAAGACCTCTGAGGGGTTTGATGGGGAAACTGAGGCCAGCGAGGGGAAGGCTTGCCCCAACCTTCTCTGTCAGTTCGTGGCAGAGCTGGGGCTTAAGGACCCAGTCCTCTGGACCCAGGGATGAAGCTCCTCCTGCAGCCCAGCATTTTTCTGTAGTGCGTACCTCTTCACCTCGGTATCACCCTCCTTCTTCCCTCCCCTGCCATTCCTCACCACCCCCACCACATTTTGTTTTCTAGTTCAAATGGTACTGGTCTTACTCTTACAAAGCTCCTTTCTGCCAAATAGATCCCTGCGCACAGTACAGGTGTTGGTAAAGGATATTGCCCACCATCCGTCTTTCTTAATCACGCTCTGCTCCTGAAATGCCGCCATTTCTAGGGTGAAATACGGCCCCTATTTAGCCGTGTGTAACACCAGTGGGAAAGCCTGTGAAGGCAGGCCTGCTTCTCTAGACGAAGCACACACTCCAAAACAGAGGTTGGAAGATTTTCTTGGGTCTGGGCTTTGGGCGCGCTGTCACCACTTGGAGCCTGCCCAGAGACCTTTGTGTGGGGCTGCAGCTCACTCTCTGGTGCTCTTAGGGACCCAGACTAAAGGCTGAGGTATCTTTTGGGCCCCGAAGAAAGCCTGGAACTTAGGTAACTCCAACCTCCAGGCTCTAAGCAGCAGTGAGAGCAATACATTACCCAGCTCTGTGACCACGGGGCCAAGGAGAAGGGCGCTGGTCCTCAAATTACTGAATTTATCACCTACTCTTATGAAACAGTCAGTGAATGCATACCCCGGGTTCCAAGGCACATTTCTCCACTTCGCGGCCGAATGATCGTGAACAAGCCTCTTAACCTCTCTGAGTTCTCAATTTTCTCATTTACGTAAAGGGAATCAGTACAGCTGAAAGGGTTGCTCTGAGTGTTAGATGAGAAAATGCAAGCAATGCTCTTATAGAATGTAAACAATATTTAATAGTTGTTTAGTAATTGTTAGCACTTGTTACTATAAGTCAGTAAGAAGATTAATGAAGAAACGCTAACAGACAAATGAAATAGAAAAATACCAAGCAGAGAAATTTTCAGGTTTATAGATATTGTTATATTTATTGATATGATAATAAGGCTCTCACTTGAAGGTATTTTTAGCTCCTTACTGATCCTTTTTTCTCTCCAGTTTCTGTCTTTCCTGAGAATTCTCACCTATATTTTTCGTTACTTTTTTTTTTAACATCTTAATTGGAGTATAATTGCTTTAAAATGGTATGTTAGTTTCTGCTTTATAACAAAATGAATCAGTTATACATATACATATATCCCCATATCTCTTCCCTCTTGCGTCTCGCTCCCTCCCACCCTCCCTATCCCACCCCTCTAGGTGGTCACAAAACACCGAGCTGATCTCCCTGTGCTATGAGGCTACTTCCCACTAGCTATCTATTTTACATTTGGTAGTGTATATATGTCCATGCCACTCTCTCACTTTGTCCCAGCTTGCCCTTCCCCCTCCCCAAGTCCATTCTCTAGTAGGTCTGCATTTTTATTCCCGTCTTGCCCCTAGGTTCTTCATGACCATATTTTTTGTTTGTTTTTTAGATTCCATATATAGGTGTTAGCATACGGTATTTGTTTTTCTCTTTCTGACTTACTTCACTCTGTATGACAGACTCTAGGTTCATCCATATCACTATAAATGACCCAATTTTGTTCCTTTTCGTGGCTGAGTAATATTCCATTGTATATATGTGCCACATCTTCTTTATCCATTCATCTGTCAATGGACACTTAGGTTGCTTCCGTGTCCTGGCTATGATAAATAGAGCTGCAATGAACATTGTGGTACATGACTCTTTTTGAATTATAGTTTTCTCAGGGTATATGCCCAGTAGTGGGATTGCTGGGTCGTATGGTAGTTCTATTTTTAGTTTTTTAAGGAACCTCCACACTGTTCTCCATAGTGGCTGCATCAGTTTGCATTCCCACCAACAGTGCAAGAGGATTCCCTTTTCTCCACACCCTCTCCAGCACTGTTTGTTTGTAGATTTTTTGATGATGGCCATTCTGACTGGTGTGAGATGATATCTCATTGTAGTTTTGATTTGCATTTCTCTAATGATTAGTGATGTTGAGCATTCTTTCATGGGTTTGTTGGATTTCTGTATATCTTCTTTGGAGAAATGTCTATTTAGGTCTTCTGCCCATTTTTGGATTGGGTTGTTTGTTTTTTGATACTGAGCTGCATGAGCTGCTTGTAAATTTTGGAGATTAGTCCTTTGTCAGTTGCTTCATTTGCAAATATTTTCTCCCATTCTGAGAGTTGTCTTTTCGTCTTGTTTATGGTTTCCTTTGCTGTGCAAAAGCTTTTCAGTTTCATTAGGTCCCATTTGTTTATTTCTGTTTTTATTTCCATTTCTCTGGGAGGTGGGTCAAAAAGGATCTTGCTGTGATTCATGTCATAGGGTGTTCTGCCTATGTTTTCCTCTAAGAGTTTGATAGTGTCCGGCCTTACATTTAGGTCTTTAATCCATTTTGAGTTTATTTTTGTGTATGGGTGTTAGGGAGTGTTCTAATTTCATTCTTTTACATGTAGCTGTCCATTTCCCTAGCACCACTTATTGAAGAGGCTGTCTTTTCTCCACTGTATATTCTTGCTTCCTTTATCAAAGATAAGGTGACCATATGTGCGTGGGTTTATCTTTGGGCTTTCTACCCTGTTCCATATTTCTGCTTTTGTGCCAATACCATACTGTCTTGATTACTGTAGCTTTGTAGTATAGTCTGATGTCAGGGAGCCTGATTCCTCCAGGTCTGTTTTTCTTTCTCAAGATTTTCTTTACTTTTCTAAAAAGGATTTCAAGCATCCCACTAACTGAATGACCTCACATAAGACCCTCCACATTCGGATTCTGTGCTGGCATCTCTCCTTTGATCCATTTCAACACACTCCCTAAGCGACCACTATATGCCAGACTCTGGTGTATAAAAAGGAACAAGGTCCAAGGTGCATCTCCTAGAAGCTGACAGTCTATGGCGGGAAGGGGTGGTGGTGCGGGGAGGGGGGCATGGGGGAGGAATGGGCATGCAAGCAAATCATTCTTCCTGTAAGTGAAGAGGTTGTACTAGAGCAACAGTATTAAGGATGGGGCTGCCCAGACACCTGATATTGTAAGGTGGAGAGGCAACTGGGGTCCTCTGCTCACCAGAGAGAAAAGAGAGGGAAGAGTCTGGATGCATCCATGTCCTGCCCCCACCTGCTTCAATCCAAGAGAGCAGCTCTGCTTTCTTCAGTTTTCTGTACCCAGATCCCGGGAAAATTATAGCTTGAATAGAATGTTTTGCTGCTAGTTTTTTTTTTTTTTTTTTTAACATTGAACAAAAAGCTTCCTTTCGTCCCTTTGTGGGCTGACATCCCGGGATTTGCTCCCAGATGTGTCTGCTTTACACATCATTCACTTTGATCCTTATCATGTGTGTTATTGAGTTAGCTCACGTGGGCCTGGCAGGCCGTCTCCTTGTGTCGCCTGTGAGCTCTGTGGGGGCAGGGTCCCTGCAGCCTCCCCTGGTTATCCCCAGCCTCCGAGCAGAGCCAGCCATACAGGAGGTGTCCCCTGGACTTCGGCTGACATCTGAGGGTTGGCTGGTCAGTGGAGAACAGAGATCTGCTTTTTCTGTGTGCCTGTGATGGATGGGAGTGAAAAGCTGTAAAGGATGAAAGAAAGCTCTAGAGAGACAGGTTTAAGTTCAAGGGCAGATAGTATTTCCTGCATGTCTCCTCACGAGGACGTGTGATTCCTAGACCCTTAAAGCAAAACAGACTGGGCACACACTCAGTTCCACGTTCCCTTGCCCATGCCTCTGGATGCTCTGGGCATTGTGAATGGTGAGGTACCACCTCCTCTTGCAAGGAAGCTGAATTTGAGCCTCACCTTCCAGGTTGTTATGAAGGCACAGGTCTCCCCTGCTGTCCAAAAGTAGAGCATGCCTATGAAACCTTTCATAAGCTGAAATGGTGTAAAGTGGAGAAGCGATCACCTTAGGACACATGTTGCTAACGGATGCAGAGAATAAATCACAGATGCTCACAGTCACAGTTCAAAGCTCTGGCGGCTTGATGCTGAGATGCTGAGTGTAGCTCCAACATAAGGAGCTTGGTGGTGCCTGTCTCACTGCTCAGGGTGCGAGCTGCTTCTAGAAGGCTCCCTGCAAAACAAACACTGAACGCTGTTTTTGCTTTTCGCCTTTTGCAAAAATGAAAATCCTCTTCGGATTTCTTTCGATTACTGAAAGGAGGTACGAATGTGGGTCTTTCGTAAAAGCGAACTGGCGTAAAGCGAACTTTTGAAAAGCAGGGGACACCTGTATACTTGTCAGTTGAGTAGGATAAAACACATTTATTGAGTGTCTTACTTTAATGTATAACTTTCTAATGCTTCGTCTCATTATGCCCGGGTTTCCAGCTGTCCTCTTGAACGTGGGGGTGGGCAGGTCTGCTTAGGAAGACAAGGCGAGCACCTGAGTGGGAGGCCTGGCCTTGCACACCTGCACTCACGCAGAGTTCCCTTCCACACGAGAGGAGGCAGGGGCCCCCGGGAGAGGAGAAAGACTGTGTGTTGGGGTGAGTGAGGGGCCATCCAGCATTCAGGGCGCATCGCTTGCCTGGTGGATTCACGGAGGCTTCGTCTCCTTTTATATGCTGTGCACGTCTTGGTAAAGTGCTAAATGTTTTGTGCCGGCACAAACGCCCCTTTTGTGTCACTCCAGCTCCTGCTGGTGGCTCTTCGCAGCCCACAATAAGTGGTACATTTATTTCCGCTAGGACTTTTCAAAAAGGAACATGCGCTCTGCTGTACAAGAAAAATCTGTCTCTCCCACCTACCCACACCCCCTCCCCCAGAAGTGAAGCCCAAAGATTAGCTCCCTGGGTGGTCTTTTTAGTCTCCTGAAATAACCCGGACTCCGAGGAAGGAGGTGGTGTTAGGTGGCTTCCAAGGTGGGGAAGGTTTCCGAAGGCTGGGCTTGCTCCCCATTTTTTGCAAAAAGAGGGCGTAGAGGGGTCTTTAGAGGGCTGGGCGAGAGTTATCTTGGAGGACAGTGCTGGAGACGTTTGGCTTGGGCCTCGTAGTCTCACTGCAAACCCAGAGCTCTGACATTACCTCCAAATTGAGTTCTGGAGCATTTCTCTGACATCACCTCCAAATTGAGTTCTGGAGCATTTCTCTGACATTACCTCCAAATTGAGTTCTGGAGCATTTCTCTGACATCACCTCCAAATTGAGTTCTGGAGCATTTCTCTGACATTACCTCCAAATTGAGTTCTGGAGCATTTCTCTGACATCACCTCCAAATTGAGTTCTGGAGCATTTCTCTGACATTACCTCCAAATTGAGTTCTGGAGCATTTCTCTGACATTACCTCCAAATTGAGTTCTGGAGCATTTCTCTGACATTACCTCCAAATTGAGTTCTGGAGCATTTCTCTGACATCACCTCCAAATTGAGTTCTGGAGCATTTCTCTGACATTACCTCCAAATTGAGTTCTGGAGCATTTCTCTGACATTACCTCCAAATTGAGTTCTGGAGCATTTCTCTGACATTACCTCCAAATTGAGTTCTGGAGCATTTCTCTGACATCACCTCCAAATTGAGTTCTGGAGCATTTCTCTGACATTACCTCCAAATTGAGTTCTGGAGCATTTCTCTGACATCACCTCCAAATTGAGTTCTGGAGCATTTCTCTGACATTACCTCCAAATTGAGTTCTGGAGCATTTCTCTGACATTACCTCCAAATTGAGTTCTGGAGCATTTCTCTGACATTACCTCCAAATTGAGTTCTGGAGCATTTCTCTGACATTACCTCCAAATTGAGTTCTGGAGCATTTCTCTGACATCACCTCCAAATTGAGTTCTGGAGCATTTCTCTGACATTACCTCCAAATTGAGTTCTGGAGCATTTCTCTGACATTACCTCCAAATTGAGTTCTGGAGCATTTCTCTGACATCACCTCCAAATTGAGTTCTGGAGCATTTCTCTGACATCACCTCCAAATTGAGTTCTGGAGCATTTCTCTGACATCACCTCCAAATTGAGTTCTGGAGCATTTCTCTGACATCACCTCCAAATTGAGTTCTGGAGCATTTCTCTGACATTACCTCCAAATTGAGTTCTGGAGCATTTCTCTGACATTACCTCCAAATTGAGTTCTGGAGCATTTCTCTGACATTACCTCCAAATTGAGTTCTGGAGCATTTCTCTGACATTACCTCCAAATTGAGTTCTGGAGCATTTCTCTGACATTACCTCCAAATTGAGTTCTGGAGCATTTCTCTGACATTACCTCCAAATTGAGTTCTGGAGCATTTCTCTGACATTACCTCCAAATTGAGTTCTGGAGCATTTCTCTGACATCATTACCTCCAAATTGAGTTCTGGAGCATTTCTCTGACATTACCTCCAAATTGAGTTCTGGAGCATTTCTCTGACATTACCTCCAAATTGAGTTCTGGAGCATTTCTCTGACATTACCTCCAAATTGAGTTCTGGAGCATTTAGTCCCAGAAAAGCACTGGAGGACTGAAAGATGTTCATCACACGGCCTGGATCTCGAGTTTCTTTTTATAATCCTGTTTGTTATGTGAATTTTTGAAGAGATGGAAGAGGCCCAGACCTTTCTGCTGTAGAGAACGGATATAGATCCTACTCAACAGGCAGATTGATAACAGACACTCCTTAGCACTTAAACTATGCCAGACCCTGTTCTGAGTGCTTTCCACATATTAATTGGTGAAATCTCTGCAATTCCAATGCCTGGGGGAGGTGATGTCATTATTCCCATTTCACAGATGAGGAAACTGAGGCCCAGAGAGCTTAAGTAACTTGTTGGAGGTCCTACAGCTAGTAAGTGACGTAGCCAAGATGGAGGAGCAGGCAGTCTGGCCCCCCAGGATGAGGTCTCAACCACAGCATGGCCTGGACTCTTGGAGATGAACAGCCTCACCCCCTCAACCAGTGTCTGAGTAGAGTCATGCTCTCCCACCTATCACCTCTTGGTTATATCCCAGACTCTCAGGGTCCTAAGAAGAAACCATCATACGGCCACATAAGAGTACCTGCCCCTACAACATAGGAGCCTCATTCAGCCTTAACCCTTGGTGCTCCTGTGTCCTGGAGAGACACAGATTTCCCCCAGTTATTCACATCCTTGTTATGTATGCCAGGCCCTGTGGTAGACACTGGAGCTTCAGCAAAGGCACGAGAATCCCTGTGCCTGTGCTCACCTCGTGCAGGCCAAGCAGAGGGCTGGAAGGCACTCACCTTCTGGTGTGATGCTGGCCAGGATGGTAGAGGGATGGGTGCCCTGGGGCACGCAGCAGAAATCCCACCCATGGGAGGCTGATGGGGGCTTCTAGATGCAATTAATAATTAATTAATTAATTACTGAGACTCAAACAGTTAGCAGGCACTAGTGAAGCCAAAAGCAGAGGGAGGGAGGGTGGCGAACAGTGTTCCTGGCAGAGACCCGGAGGCAGGTGAGAGCCTGTCCCTTCTTGACTGTCAGCCATGCCCGTCCCCGGTGAGCACATCCACAGGGGCACCTGCCTGGTCATGCAAGCAAAGAGGCTTTCGAGACTTATTTCCTTTGGGCTCCAGACCTCTGCATGGAAGGAAAAGAATATCAAACTAGTCTTGTGACTGTCCCATACCACACCCTGATCTGAACTCTCTAACTGTGTCATCTCATTTAACCCTTCTCACAAGGAACCTGAGGCCCAGAGAGGGAATTTGTCTCCTGTCCAGGAAGAGGAAGAGGTGGGCTTGGCATGGAGGTCGGGATATTGCCAAGCCTGGGCCTCTCACACCAGTGCCCTGACATCCGACCTGCCTTTGAGGAGTGATTTCAATGCTACCAGGAAATCCCTGACTGTAGAATTCCAGTTTAGTCCTGGTGGTCTGGCTGAGGCAACACCGTTCTCCTGATCAGTTATTTTGTGCATTAACCTGTATATAACTGGGCAAGGTTCAGTGCGGGTGATTCAGCCATTCTATGCAAGTCAGCTGGAGTGGTTCACCTAGGGCGAGAGGAGCTCCACTTTCAAGATGGCATTCAAGTTGGTGCTCGCTGCCAGCTGGGAGCTCAGATGGGGCTGCAGGTTGAGGGACCCAGTAACTTCAACTGGGCCTCTCCATGGACTGCTTGGGTTCCCACACAGTATGGTGGTCGAGTTCCAAGAGAGCAAGGTGCATGAAATGGCATTTTATGACCTAACCCTGGATGTCACAGAGCATCATTTCTACTGTACTTTATTGGTTGACGCAGTCGTACACATCAAGCCAGTTTCAAGGAAAAGAGACAGAGAGCCTAGCATTCAATGAAAAGAGTGCCAAGGTCACCTTGGAAGAAGTGCGTGTGGGATGGGAGATAGTGTTGTGGCTATCTTTGGAAAATACAATCTATCACAAATATTTACTATTTACTAGGCACCACTCTAGATGCTAAGTATACTCCAGAAAAGAAAACAAAGACCCCTGCCATCCCGGACCTTATATTCAAGCAGAGAGGGGTCGGGGGGTGGGGGGAGACAGACAATAACATGACAAATAAATAAAGCATGTAGTAAGTTAGAGGTGATAAGTGCTGTTTAAAAAAGAGCAGGATAAGGGGGTCTGGAGTGTGGGGTGAGAGTAGCAATTTTTTTTTGTATAGCAAATTCTTATTAGTTACCTATTTTATACATGTAAGTGTATATATGTCAATCCCAATCTCCCAATTCATCCCACCACCATCACCACCCCACCCCCCTTGGTGTCCATACATTTGTTCTCTACATCTGTGTCTCTATTTCTGCCTTGCAAACCGGTTCATCTGTACCATTTTTCTAAATTCCATTTATATGCGTTAATACATGATACTTGTTTTTTTCTTTCTGATTTACATCACTCTGTATGACAGACCCTAGGTTCATCCACATCACTGTAAATGACCCAATTTCGTTCATTTTTATGGCTCAGTAATATTCCATTGTATATATGTGCCATGTGTTCTTTATCCATTCATCTGTCAGTGGGCTTTAGGTTGCTTCCATGATGTGGCTATTGTAAATAGTGCTGCAGTGAACATTGGGGTGCATGTGTCTTTTTGAATTATAGTTTTCTCTGGGTATATGCCCAGTAGTGGGATTGCTGGGTCATATGGTGAGAGAGTAGCAATTTTAAATAACATAATCAGAGAGGTTTTCCCAAGAATATGTCATTTGAACAATAAATTGAAATGAGAAGAGAGAATGAGTGTGTATATATCTGGGGAAAGAACATTCCCAGAAGAAGGAACTACCAGTGCAAAGGCCCCGAGGCACAGAATGCCTGGGGTATTTGAAGAATGATGAGATCAGTGTTCCTGCGTAGGAAGTGAGAAGAGCTGTAAGAGGGGATGTGAAAGGAGCAGTAGGTGGCCAGGTCACAGAAGAACTTTAGCTTTTACTCTGAAAGAAATGGAAAGCTATTGGAGGATCCTGAAAAAAAGAGAAACATGATCTAACCAAATTTTCAAAGGGAACACTGTGGCTGCTTTGTTGAGAACAGACCGTAGGTGAGGGAGGTCGGAGGTGAGGAGGACAGGTAGAAGGCTACTGCAGTAATCCAGGTGAGAGGTGATGGTGGCCTGGGCCGGGTTTAGATTCAGGAAGCATTTTGAAGTTCGTATCTCCTTAAAGAGTGAAAGGGGCTCTTCCGCCGTGGCGTTGCGCGGAGGCGGAGGCTGGGGTGCACTCAAGGTTCAGCTCCACCCGTAACCCACCGCCCTGGCCGAGGAAGGCATTGCTGCCGGAGGTGTAATGGGCGTTAATACTGCGCTGCAAGAGGTGCTGAAGACCGCCGTCATCCACGACGGCCTAGCGCGTGGAATTCGGGAAGCTGCCAGAGCCTTAGACAAGCGCCAAGCGCATCTCTGTGTGCTTGCATCCAACTGCGATGAGCCTATATGTGTCAAGCTGGTGGAGGCCCTTTGTGCCGAGCACCAAATCCACCTGATTAAGATTGATGACCGCAAGAAACTAGGGGAATGGGTAGGCCTCTGTAAAAGTGACAGGGGGGGCTTCCCTGGTGGCGCAGTGGTTGAGAGTCCGCCTGCCGATGCAGGGGACACGGGTTCGTGCCCCGGTCCGGGAGGATCCCACATGCCGCGGAGCGGCTGGGCCCGTGAGCCATGGCCGCTGGGCCTGCGCGTCCGGAGCCTGTGCTCTGCAACGTTAGAGGCCACAACAGTGAGAGGCCCGCGTACCGCAAAAAAAAAAAAAAAAAAATGACAGAGGGGGAGACCCCATCAAGTGGTTGGTTGCAGTTGCGTGGTGGTTATGGCAAAGAGGCTCAGGCCAAGGATGTCACTGAGGGGCACTTCCAGTGCAAGAAATGATCAAATAAAAAAACTGGGCTCTTGTTCCTCAAAAAAAAAAAAAAAGAGAGAGAGAGAGAAAGGTAGGTGTCAAGCACGATTCCATTGCACACCCTTATCTGTCCTGTGACATTGGCTAGTCTTTGCAGAGGGAAGAAGGTGGGCTTCTTGTCTTGGCTCACCCTGAGCCCCCTTTCTTGAGAAACGATTCTTATTCTTTCAGATAATTTCATTGGACTCTTTTTTGTTCCCCGCAACTTGTACTTTAAGCAGTTGGGTGCGGTGTCCTACCCACTTCCTGGGGAATGGTAGCCCTATACAATGCTCTGGGACTGTGGTTTCTGTGGTGTATCAATGGGGAAAAGGCCGCCTTTATTTTTTTCCCCTTCTGAATATTTACAACGTGCACTTCCTCTGAAAAGTCCTGAAGTAAAGACCTTGTTTAACTTAGTTCAGCACATCATTTCTCAAATATATTTGACTCCAGGAACTTTTTCCATTAGCATACTTCCTCGGAACGATTTGGGAAAGGCTGATCTTATTTCAGTGACCTTCCTCCAAGGAGGAGATCATCAAAGCAGCCAGGTCTCAGTTATCTGCGTGACTTGGAGCTGCCTGTCCCAAACCAGTTTGCCAGGCTGCTCTGGCCTTTCTGGCCTCCTGCCTGCAGTCTCCTCACCTTTGAGGTCCTGCAGAGGCTGCGCTTTGCTGGGACAGTGCTGCCCCATCCACATCGCTGTCTGCAGTGAGATGTCCTGTGCAGGAACGCTTAAGAGTCAGCACCCCGAGGTTGTCCCTGACTCTCCCATTTGTTCCTACAATCATTTATGGGCACTTATTCTATGATGCTGAGCTGTTGGAAGATGCAGAGATGGATCCAAGCTGGCTCTTGCTCTCAAGGTGATTCAGGTACATCAGTAGCAGTCATGTAAGGGGAGCTAAAGTAAGAATTGCTATAGGAATAATGCAGCTTTAAGCACACACGCACGCGCGCGCGCACACACACACACACAATATCAGTAACCAAAAGAGGGTTTGGGATTCAGAACTTGCAAATTATAGCCACTACGTTTGACCTTGGACACATTTTTTCACACTTCTATCGTGGTGTTCAAGAAATCCATAAGAAAAATCTTCATTTGATGTAGTAAATAGTTTTACCGCCTGGCCAGCCAGGAACTCGCCTAAGGCAAAGAAACCCTAAAGAATAGAGCCGGACTGCTGGTTCCCTCAGAGTGTGTAATAAATGTACTGTCCCCTCCCACTTGCTTCCTGTGGAGCCTCAGAACCTAAAGGAGGTGTGGGTGGAGGGGAGAAGAGGAAGGAGAGACGTGGTAGAGGGAGGAGGGGGCAGGCAAGGAATGCTTAGGCTGGTGGTGAGAGACTTTTCCTACTGGAGACTCACCCTTGGGACTTTGTGATGGAAACTATTCTAGAAACTGCTGGAGGCTCCTACCCTCCCCAGCTGGAGTAGCCTTAAGGGGTTGCACTGGTGGCGAGATGTCCCATCCTCTTCCTCAATCATCTTGTAGGATTAGCTAGTATGAGTGGTGAGTCTCCTGCCTTAAAGAAAGGATCATTTCACAGGGCTCTATTTTTTTTCTCCGATTGTGTTTAAACTTTCTGTTTCTGAGGATTAAGCCCAAGGAATACAGCTCAGGAAAATCTCTGAAGATGAGTTCTCTCTCTATAAATCAATAACAAGAAAACCGTAGACCCTCAGAAGCCAAGAACATGATAAGGGAGAGAGGTGTCCAAAAGCAGAGCCCCTAGAAAATGGCGACCCCCACCCCTCCCTGTTAACATCCTTCCACACTCACTGAGCCTTGGTTTCTTCATCCATAAAATGGGAATATGGATGCTTAGTTCTCAGGGTTGCCCTGAGGATTAGATGAAAACCCAGCATGGTCCCTGGTAATTAATGTTGCTCTGTAAATGGTAGTTGTCAGCATCATGGTCATTGTTGTGGAGGGAGGAGGTATCCATGAAGACTACATGGGGAAAATGACATCAAGAAAAATAGGATGTAGACATGTGAACATTGTGGGAAAAGATGGAATTCCAGGCGGAGGACTAGCCTAGTAGCAGCACAAGGTCCTGAAAGCTTAAGGCACTCTTACAGAAGATGCTCCCCTGCGCTGACAGCTTCGCCTGTGTGGACTTAACCCCGGCAGTTCTAACTCAGGGTCATTGAATGACACTTTGACTTTGATCCCACTGCTGGTGTTGTCCTTGTGAAGTGGCCCCTCTTTAATACTCATTGATACCCACAAAGCAAGGTAAAGGACGTGTTCCAGTTCAGCTGAAACCTTGCTCGGTTAAAACCCTGACTGACACTATGACAATTAGAAAAACTTTAAAAAAACTCATTAATTCTGAATCCATTAAATCAGTTTCCTGACTCCATGAAGACTAGGAAGGGACTTCACCTTTTAATTCATTAAAGGAGTGATTTTTTTTTAAAGTGTAAGAAACAGCAAGAAAATGCATGTCCTGTTTTCCAGGGCGCAGGAAACAAATAATACGTGAAAGTAAATTATGCCCCAGACAGGAGACACTATTGACTACTTTTTGGCGCTCAGCTTTGCAAAGTCCATTTTCCAACTGGGGAGTCAGAGACACTCAGCAGAGAGGTTATCTGCTAGGATTACTAGGTCTGATTCCATTTTCCAAACTCTTTCCACGTTATCATGTTGTCTTCTGTGATAACCAGACTGTGTACTAGACATTTCTCATTTCTAGAGTTGACTGTAAAATGCATGATTCGATTCTGCTTTTGTCAATTAGAACAGTATCACTAAAGCTAAAACCACCCTGACTGTCCCACCCACATTCACCATTGCTAGTCCCATCCTTTCTTTATTTCTGAGTTTCTCTCCTCAAAATTAGCCACTCGTGTAAATGCGGTTTTAATCTTTCCAACATAACTTTAAATGAGTTTGTTGTCGCTTTTCGGTCCTTTAAAAATACTTTTCCATATATGTCACCTACCCAAAGGAAAGCTCTGATGTGTGCATGTTTTCTTAAATGGTGTCATGCTATATATAACATTCTGCATCTTGCTTTTTCCCTCAGAAATATTTTTTGAGCTCTACCCATGTTGACACATATAGAGTCAGTCCATTCCTTTTAACTGCAGGAGAACATTCCAGCACATGAATATACCATTTTTATTCCACAGTGCCCTGACTGAAGGTTATTCAGGTTGTTTCCAATGCTTTGCTGTTACAAACAGTGCCTCGGGGATCACCTTGTACACCTGTATCTATGTGTGTTATGTTTGCACCCTTGAAAAGCTGACACTTAAAAGCTAACAAGTGGAATGCTCGTTATAGATCATGTTTATCTGTGTGAGAAGCAGTTTCCTGAAGGGCCTCTGATCCTGGGATCTGGGTTGACCATCTGGTTTACAGAGTTACTGACACTCAGTCTTGGGGGGAATGTAAAGATTCAGACCTCTCCTTTTAAAGTTAGATTCTGATGCCCAGAGGGACGAAGGGACTTGACCGTGGTCGCAGTACCCAGAGCTCCTTCTTGCATGCGCTCGGCGAGCTTTACTGTTTACCTGTGTCCTTCCCATCTCCTCTTGGCTCTCGGCAGCGGTCACCTACATCTTCAGGTATGCGCTACACCTGACTCTCTCTGCCTTCGGGCTTTAGAAGAAACTTGGGAGGGGGCAGTGGTAGGAGTAATACCCTCAAAAAATTGCGCAACCCTCAACAAATGACAGACAGGAAGCTGGCGGAAAAGTACCCCAGGTTCCTTGCCCCTTGGTGGAAAGATTCTAGGTGCATCCTACCCAGCCTCTGACAGACTCCAGCAAGACTGCAACCATTTCCCATATGGTGACCCACTTATTAACACACCCTTGTTAGCTTTCCTCCCTCCCTTGTCTCTCTCACTTCCCAGCCCCTCACCTGCTTCCTGGGATCACCTCCCAAATCAACTACCTGCACCCAAATCCTTGTCTCAAGGTCTGCTCTTCACGGAACTCAAAGACTGCATCTGTATGCCAGGGTCTGTGCCAGGCAGAAGGGGATACAAGAAATGAATAATATATGATTCGCTGCTCTTAATGAGTCACAAGCCAGTGACCCAGGTCTTCTGACTCTCAGTGCAGTGCTCTTTGTGCTGTGCATATCTGTGCATTTTAATTCAATGGCATTCTTTAAAAAAAAAAAGCAACCAGTCTTCCCAGCAATCAGTCTGACTAAATGAAGTTTTATTGTAATAAGTTAATTCCACTGCTTTTTTTTTTTTTGATAGTAAAGACCTGACTAAAATATTAATCCTTAAACTCAGACCTTCACTGGATACCAAGCAGTTTCCCCGACACGCTATTGCCATCTCCATTTTTCTGATATATATGTTTCTCCTCCCTCTGTTCTTAGAAAATGTTGATGTTCAGTTCACCCTGATCAGTGTTTAGCTCTTCTGGTCAATTTATCTTATTTATTGACCTGAGCAGAAAATCAATGTAGTCTTTATTTGCCGTCCTGTTTAATTCGGGAGAATTGGATTCTGTGGAAACTGTGCCCAAACTACTAGAACCTTGATAGGGTACCATCTACTCCAGAGAGCCTTCCAGGGTCCAGCCTTAACTGACCTCCTCTCCTACCCCCTCCCTGTTTCCACTCCCACCCCTTTAAAAACAGAGACAGTCAAGACCAGATTTGCGTGCTTAGTAAGTACAAATGGATGTAAAGTTTGCTTTCAGAACGGACTGGGTCTCCGAGATCTCTGCCCAAAGACTCCCTTCTCGCGGGGCCGCTTTCATAAATGCACAGGAAGGCAAAATGCCTTTGCCATAAATAAATAACGTGACCAAGAACACTTCTGAAAAGCTGGTTTCTTTCACATTCTAACAACTGCTGGGGAGCCTCAGGTCCAAAACTGCTGCAGGAGTCTTCGTTTCAAACAGACCTCGAATCCTAACCCCAGCTCCTCCCTGATTAACTGAGACTTTGGGCAAATTACCTTCCCCCTCTGAACTTCTGTTTGCTCCCTGTAAAAGGAGGCATCGAGGATATTGTTGTCAGAGTAACAAAAAATACCCCCTGACACTCACATCAGGGCACTGGACTCCTACTGGGGTTTTTTTTGGTTTTGTTTTTGTTTTTTTTTGCGGTACGCGGGCCTCTCACTGCTGTGGCCTCTCCCGTTGCAGAGCACAGGCTCCGGACGCTCAGGCCCAGCAGCCATGGCTCACGGGCCCAGCCGCTCCGCGGCATGTGGGATCCTCCCGGACCGGGGCACGAACCCGCGTCCCGTGCATCGACAGGCGGACTCTCAACCACTGCGCCACCAGGGAAGCCCTGGGCTCCTATTGTTATGTGCTTGCTGCCATTTGGCTTTTTTTCCTTTTTTTAATTGAAATGGAGTCATTGTATTTTTAAAAAGAACTTATATTTCTTTTGGTCACCTTCAAATATCAGTGATCATTCAACACATGTCCCTACTTACCATTTTCTTTTGAAAACCAAGAGTAAAGCCCAATTTAGCCCCAAATCCTGGGCAGAAAGGGGGCCCACGTGTTTTCTTTCTAGAAACTGGCAGGTAAATGTCTGTCTTGGCATTGGGATCCCCCTTTAGCCTGTGTCTGAGCAGAGCCTGCATGGAAGAGGCTTTTGGTCAGTATCTGACTGAAGTAAGGAAGTAGGGATGGCTGGTTGTTGCTGCCCTGGAGTGAAAAGTATGAATTTCTGGAAAACAATGAACAATTGCAATATTTGGGACACATTATACTTAAAAAAAAAAAAAAAAGCTGTTTATTTGAAATTCAAATTTACCTGATGTCCTGAATGTTTATTTGCTAAATCTGGCACCCCTAATATGAGGTGGTCATCCAATGACATTGAGCTGGTGACATTTGAGCCAAGAGGCTGTCTGGGGAAAGAGCATTTGTGCTTGGATCAAGGATCGCACGATAACAATTGTAGCTCTCTCTAGGCAGCAGGATTAACGGATTTGTTTTTCTTTTTACTTTTCAGTGTTTTCTAAACATCTTAAAACAGCAATGTATGACTTTTCTAATTAAAAAAAAAAAAAAATTGAGGGCTTCCCTGGTGGTGCAGTGGTTGAGTCCGCCTGCCGATGCAGGGGACACGGGTTTGTGCCCCAGTCCCGGAAGATCCCACATGCCGCGGAGCAGCTGGGCCCGTGAGCCAAGGCTGCTGAGCCTGCGCGTCCGGAGCCTGTGCTCCGCAATGGGAGAAGCCACAACAGTGAGAGGCCCGCATACCGCAAAAAAAAAAGAAAAAGAAAAAAAAATTTTGGTTGAAAGTCAGTGAGCTGGATAGGGTATAGCCTGGCCTGACCAGGATTGACATATAGCTTTATCCATCTTCTCTCCTTTGCTTCCTGCAGACCAGGCCCTCAGTCACCCCACCCAGTTTAACCAGCCCCCTCCCCTTTGCCTCTTTAACAAACCGTCTACCCTCCGACCACGTAACCGACCGTAAATGTCTGTATATGAGGGCAGCACCTACTCCACAAATTCACCCGACAAAGGAGGCTGTCACCTTGAGTATGGCTTTCTCACACATAAAGGGTATTTTTGCAACTAATTTCTTTTAAACAACAATGGCTTAGGGGAAGATACGTTAGACTAGATCAGGAATTATAGGTGAAGAGTTGGAATAAAGTAGTTTTGTTCAAAAAGAGTAGGCAAGAGCAGTAATTCTAAATGTATTATTATGTGCAATAGGAGATTTTAAACAGGTAGGGGTATTACTAAAGTAATACATGAAATACTCTAGATATGTGACTGGTTCATTTACAGTTCTAAGTCAAGTTTATATTTTCAGGCAAATCAAATAACTCTTCTCAGGAAGGTGGTGGTGAATTTCCTTATATTCAGTAATACGTGGGGAGGGGCTTGCTAGACACTGAATACTGCAGACTTTTCCATCTTAGCTGTTACAGTAAATAACAGCTAAGGGACTTCTAGTGGTTAAGGCTAGGCGCTCCCACTACGGGAGGCACGGCTTCCATCACTGGCCTGGGAACTAAGATCCTAGTTTTTTGCCACATGGTGCAAAAACAAAAAATAACAGCTAACATGTCTTGAATACTTACTTTGTGACCAGTTCTAAATGCTTTGTCTGTGTTAATGCATTTTATGCTTAGAGCAACCCCATGTCCAAGGTGATATTGTTACTTCTGTTTCACAGTTAAGATCTTAGGCAGTCTGGTTCCAGAGCCTGTATTTATATATATATATATATATATATATATAAAATATCAAACATATATAAAAGTAGCTGGAGTAACCTCACCTTATAGCTCAGAGCCCAGCTGTCAATCAAGTGGTACCATATTGCTCATCCCAGCCTGCATTCAAATTCTAGATCCTCCACTTCCTTGCTGTGGAGCACTGTGCCTGTCCCCAGGCCTCGCTATGCCTCAGTTTCCTCATCTATAAAAGGGAGGGTAAGGAACACAGGTGCTGTTTCATGGGTTTGGGGTAAGATAGCACATTTTGCCCCGCTCCCTTTTTGACACATAGGAGACATAGCATTATGGGATTCATGTTCATTTCCTGACTCTAACAGAAGCAGCCAGAGGACCAGGCTGACTGAATACCACTGACCACTGAACAGTAGGTACTCAGTAAATGTCTGTCAGGGAGAGTGAAATTTCTTGTCTCAGCCCCAAAGCTCCACCGCATATGGCTCCTTGTCTTTAAGCAGAGAAATTTTCCTTCCCAAGTTAATAGTTAGAACTACTCGGAACCTTTTCAAAATCGAACAGTCTTTAAGAGAAATTGTATACTAATGCAAATATCAAGGTACCTCTGGCTACTGTTAGCAAAATAAACTGAGCAGTGAATACAAATACAGTAGATGCAGCAACACCAGTCGTGTGGATTCTCGGAACTTTGCTTTGATGACTGGAGCCTACAGAATTGTTTCTAGAGAGAGTGGAATTGCTTTGTGTATCTGAAGGCTAGCAGAGAGCTGAGTTCTTCCTAGGCTAACCTCAAGGCCACTGGCACCAAATGGAATTTTGGGCCAGGCAGAGAGGTAAAATCACTAATAAGATTAAGAGAAATTGTCTTTCTTTGAGCAGCTGCGTCAGGCAGAACTAGGTTGATCTCATACCTCTGCCACTACCAGCTGGGAAAAGGTCACTTCCCTTCTTGGAGACATGATTTGCTTGCCTGTAAAATGGAGATAGCAGTCATGGGGCTGATTCATTATGAGACTTAATGAGATAATATTACAAGTGTGTCTCCCCTCTTTAAACATGCTCTTGTCTTCTTTAGCAACAGCGCCATTCACGGTGTATCCACATTTTTCACGCAAGAAAACTGAAGCTCAGAGAGGTTAAGTACCCTACTCAGAGTCACACAGCTTTTACAGGGGACTTAATTTCAAGGTCTGCATGCCAACGAATGATTTTGTAACTAAATGCTTGGGTATCATTTATTTAAAGGTGGGGGGTGGGTGGGAGGGGAAGCAATAAATGAAATCTTCTTCAGTTCTGTGCACTGAGCCCGGGGAATTGGGCCCCCTTGATTATATAATACAGAAATGGGAAGATTTCCTTTAATTACCATGTTGAGCTATTGCTAGCAATTTGAAATGTTTATGTGTGTCCCAGGCAGCCAGTCATCTGGGTGGCAGGTGCAGTTAGAAACATGGCATAAGAAGGGAGTTTATTTATAAAGGGCCTGATGAATCCCTAAAATGAACTTGTCAGTCAGCCCAAGAAATGTAACTGTGAAGGAACAGGAAATTAATGACTGTCCCCCTTGGCATAGACAGGCACTCTGCTATCAGGGCTATGATTTGCTGGCTGTCAGCACATTTCTCTCTCCCCCAGCCTAGTTGCTAGTTATTTCTGTCAATAGAAACTCAGAAATGTTGATCAATAAGCTTAGCATTTGCTGGTTGAAATGAGCTTCAGCATTGCCTGGAAAAGAAGGAAAGAATTGTATTCCTTTCTCTCCCTCCTCCCTCCCTCCCTCCCTCCCTCCTCCCTCCCTCCTTCCTCCCTCCCTCCCTTCCTCCCTCTCTTCCTCCCTCTCTTCCTCTCTCCCTTTCTCTCTTCTGTAGATGTTTTTTACACCAACCGCATCAGAGCCTGTGTTAATCTCTGAGGTTATACAAGTATTGGGTGGGCCGAAATGTTCGCTTGGGTTTTTCTGTAAGAAGTTATGGAAAAACCCAAATGGACTTTTTGGCCAACCCAATCAATGAGAAGAATGAACACTGTGAGTAAACATCATACTCATGTGTCCCTCAAGGTGCCCCAGGAGGGATGCATCCGGGATCCAGGAGGGTAGACAGGCAGTGGACAGCAGTTCAGCCCAAGTGGCACGGTGGAGGGAGGGCTCTTGGATTCCAGGAGGCGAAGAGTGCGCTGGGCTCCGGAATGTGAATAGGAGTCCACCAGACAGCAAATGAGAGGACGGTTATATCCGCATATTCAGAGATACAGTGGTGAGAAATGGCACGCCGCTGCTCCCTCATGCTTACTTCTGCCTCCTCTTTTTTTTTTTTCTTTTGCTGCTCCCTTCTCCTCAAGAATGAGCCTCTGGTGAATTGTAACACTGTCGCTTTGGGGGCAAGAGACATAAAAATACGAATGCTGTGCTATTCATATAGTATAATATAATGCAATGTAATATATATTAGTTCATGTCAAGTGATGATAATTTATGAAGTATTTACACTGTGCCAATAGAACCATCAGAAGGTCCCCAAGGGCAAGAAGTAGTGGCTGTCTCCATCTACGCTGCTGTATCTAGCAGCCTACACATAATAGGCATGCAATGAATACGTTACTTTTAGAATGAGTGTCACATCATTTGCCCATGCTACCTCTGATCTCATGATACACCAAGATGAATAAGATGAATAATATACACTATACACGGAGAAGTCAGAGTTATGCTTTTAAACTGTAAATCAGGTCATCATACTCCCTGTACAAAATCCTCCAGCACCTTTGCTTCGTACCCATAGTTGAACCCAAAGCCCCTGCTGTCACCTCCAAGATCCACTGGCCCCTACTGCTCCTTTCAGGGCCAACCCCACCCCTGCCTCTGGGCCTTTGCACCTGCTGTTTCCTCCCGTTGGGACATGCTTTCCCCAGCCCTGTTCTCTCCAGCACTTCCTCCCTGCTTCTGTTCAAAGGTCATCTCCTCGAGCCTTGGAGGTCCTTGGTCTCCCCACACCAGGAATCTCGATCTCGGCCTTTGCCTTCTTTTCCGACCTTCACTCACCACTCTGACTTTATACTATGCATTTATGTGTTTGTTTATGCCAGTCTCCCCTGAAACATGGCTGGCTCTCAATGATCCCTTATTGAATGTGTCATATAAATTTCTTTTTACATATTTCCGAATTTCATCTACTCAGCAACCCTATGAAATAGGCATTGCTGTCCCCACGTTCAGAGAAGGAATTTAGAACGTAATTAACAATAACACTAACAGCAGTAATTCCTTGAGCACTTGTTCTGTACCAGATGCCGTGCTCGTCTCTCTGCATTCATTACCCCACGGATTATCTCCATGACCCCACAAGACTTCCCTGGCATCTTAGTAAACCAACACACCACCCCTCAGCCCACCGCCAACACTCCCTAGCCTCGTTCTGTCACAGTCACTGTCCAACACTTCAGCCATTTAACTCTTTAATCCTTTTTAATTTGTTTGAAGGTTCTCTTCCTAGTAGAATATAAATACCATGAGGGAAGGGTCTCTTTTTTTATACACCGCAGTCTTTACTATATGTAGAATGATGCCCAACATTTGATATTTCTAAAAGAGCAAAATCTTTCCTCCACCAAAAAAGAAAACACGATTTGCAGAAGAAGCCAGTTCCTTCACATGCTTGTACACCGTCTGCACTTGAGTGCTTCGCGGACCCTGGGACTCGCCCGTAAGCACGGTCTCCACCTCCTTCCTCCCCCGCACTCTGTCTTTTCTATCCACCCAGCCCATCAGGCCAAACAGTGGCCTTGTCTAGAACAAGACAGGCAACGCGGGCCTGTGGGTGGTAATTGCATCTTCCCCTGTGCTGTACGTCTCTCTGTCAGCCAGTCTGTGGCTCTTTACTGCCTGATGTAGGTCCACCCAGATCCTTAAGAAGCAGAGACAAGGGGATAAATCCAGAAGGGAGCAGCCCACGGCTCCCCCACACTCCCTGATCAGTACCACCGAGAGCCTCCCCATCCTTTTGACATAAAGAACCAATTTTCCTGCATATATCTAAATTGGTAGTACATTCTAGTTAGTAGACATTCAATAGATATTTGCTGAATGAATGAATGAATGAATGAACATGCTACCAAATGAATGAGCAAATTATCCTGAGGCTCGGGAAAAGGAAAGTGCCTGTCCAGGATCTTTCACCTGAGCAGCAGAGCAGAGGACTTGAACCTACTCTCCTGGGTTCCAGGCTCAGTGGCTTCCTCTGTACTTCACGGCCTTCTAGGTCCCCAGGCTCAGGCCCCGGATTCATAAGAAACAGGGCCTCTAGATAAAGCCTGCCTGACTGGGTGTGAGACTGAATTTAGAAGCAACTCTATTACCATTGGTCTCAAGGTGCCTTCTCTGCTTTTCCTCCTTCCCTCCTCCTCTGCGCTCTTCCAGATGGCGGCAGGGCTGTGATTGAGGCCTCCCTTCCCCTGTCTTCTGCCCTCTGCTGGTCTCTCTCATAAGGCACAAGACAGACATCCCTCCTGGTCGCGACTGCCTGAAGCTCAGTTGTCCTCTCTCAATGCCCTTCTCCAAAAGCCCTGAATCTTCGTCTGGATCTTCTGTTGCCAAAACTCAAGACACACTGAACCAGACTTAGAAGCTCTGAACTGAAGTGTTCCTTAATTATTTGTAGACACATCTCTATTTATGTCATTCCCCTGTTCAGAAACTTAGAATGGCCGGCCATTGCTTGTGACAACAGTCAGCAAACCCAAGTAGACCTGCCACAGAGGGGCACCTTGAAGAACTTCCAAAGGTGCATGATCATGGGTAGTTTACAAGCAATTGATTTCCACATCCTCAGCCTTCATGACATTCTGCTTAAGATTCAGACTCCCAAGAGTGAGCCTCTGCTTGGCCTAGTTATCAATCCCCTCCCTCACCTGTATGCCAGAATAATCTACAAGGCTCTACCCATGGTGTATGTGTGTTTGGGGGAGTGATGTACATTTCTACAACGCTAAGGGGGTGCTTTTACCAGAAGGGGGCATAGATATTGTATGAACAAATCTAAGGGCTGTCTACTGCATAGTTTCACCCCTATTATCACACATCCAACCCAGTGAAATACCACAGCCTCCGTGAAGTGTCTCTTTTTGTTCATTATGCATGCATGTGCATTTGTGTATATGTAACGTTTTCTTGATTTTTGGGGGAAAAATAATATCATAAAGGTTTTCCATATCATTAGCTATACCTAGAAAGCATAATTTTAAATTTTCGCATAACTTATTATATGAATGGATCGTATTGTCACTGTTAGATATTTAGATCGTCCCCACTTTTAACCCCATTATGAATGATACCACGATGAACATCTTTGAACATATCTCTTTATCTGGTGGCTCTTTTTTCCTTTACAATGTACTACTATAATCACTAGGCCAAACTGTATGAACACTTCAGAAGTTTGGTAGATTTTGCCAAATCGCTTTCCATAAATGTTGGCGATTTATACCAGCACAAGTAGAATAGGAAGAATATCATTTCACTCTACCCTCGTCAGCACTGAGAATCATCATTGGACAAAAATATTTGCCAACTTGATTGGTGAGAACTGCTACATTCTTGTCAATGCCTTTTGCATTACCACCCATGGTGCAAAAGCTCAACTCTAATGACCTATTTTCAGTCCATAATATTTCTCTTCCTCTTCCTCCTCTTCTTTCCTCCTCTTCCTCTTTCTCCAGTTCTCACTTATTTTTTAAAATAAAATATCTCCTTATTTTTGAATAAGCATATACATGCACACAGTTCAAAATTCCAAAGATACAAGAAAGTAGAAGTCTTTCTTGATCCACACACCCAACTACCACCCACTCCCCTCATCCCAAACTGGAAGTAATCTCCTCCCCTTCTGACTTCCCGTGGACCTTTCTGCTGTGTCTTCTCTGTTCTTCAATACTGCTGGCTTTTTGGAGGGCAGAGACCATGGCTTAGTCTTGTCTGTACTTCTGACTCTTCATAGCACAGGGGAGGGTATAGCAGGTGCTCAGTAAGTATCTTTGTAATGGATGGTTAGATGGAACGATGGGTATATGAATGGATGGATGGACGGATGGATGGATGCTTATTTTGTTGATCCTGAAGAAATTAGGAATCATTGTTTCAGGCTTTGGTACCTAACAGTCGTGTAATTATGATCAGCCGGCAATTACCTAGCGATTTCCACCACATAAAAACTCCATTCATTAAATTGTGCTACAGGTAACCCTGATGCTTCAAAGTAGCAATATTTCTTTTCAGTAAATGAATTAACTAGTGTTTAATTACCATAACTCAGTATCCACTACTATATATTTTGGCAAGTAGCTGATAGACACAGGCTTTTCCTGCGTGGAATTTACATTTTTATAAAGTAATTGTTTGTAGGCTGGTAGAGGTGCCTCGTGTTCTACACAAGCTGGAGACTCTTGAAAAATGGCATTTTCTTCTAACCTGTCACTACCATGCAAGGGCAGCAGGCACCCCAGGTGCTGACTGAGAAGGGCAGTAAGAGGGACTTTACAATGGCTGGACTCTTGCTCGGTGCTGGACAACATGTGGGTGCTTTAGGTGGTTTATCTCATTTCGTTGTCACCTCTGTCCTGAGAGGGAGGTGCTATAATCCCCATTTGACCAATCAGGAAGCCGAGATCAGAGACACCAAGTGACTCTCTTGAAGTCACACAGTGAAGCTTCCAGGCAGAGCTGGGTTTCAGGCTCAGAGTCCTCTCACTGGCATCCCGAATGCTTTCTGATGTTTCAAATTATTCTCTTTTCACATTTCTTTCCTTCCTTTGTTCTAACAATGCTTGGAATGTTATTTCCTCCCTGCACCTATGTTATAGAATCGATTTCCCTACTTTATGGGATAGAATTGCACTCTCCAGGCTTCTTTTCCCTTCTCTGGAATGTTGTCTCCCCCACTCCCCACACACATTACCCTCTAACGCCTGTGCTGTCTTTCTTCTCGTTTCCTTTTCCTCCTCATCTTTGTCCTCGTCTTCCTTCAAGAGCCAATGTATTGCTACTCCCTCCAAGAATCCTTCCCCAACCGGCCCAGGAAGAATTCCTTGCTTCCTTTTGGAGATCTCATGTATTTTTATGCATCTGTGCTGTAAGTATTCACTCCACTTTATAAATCTTGTTGTCTCTGGCCGCAGTCTATGCACTTCTTGAGAGTGGGGCTTTGTCTGGGCACCTCTGAGTGCTGAATATCTAGCAGGTGGCTTGCTACTCAGTAGGTGCCAGTGCATCCCTGTTGTGGTACATTCAGCAGCTCTTAAGTGTGAGTGGCTGCAAAAATCTTGTCTCACCCTAGAAGGTATAGAAGGGGGGCATTGAGGGGTAGCACTCGCCTCTTTGCACAAGGTGCATTGCCTCGTTTATTTCACCCCGTCCCCCAGGCACTGAGGGAACATTGCAATGATGCATTTATAGAGGAGGAAACTGAAGTTCAGAGAGGGAGGTCACTTGGGTGAGGACACACCCTTAAGAGTTTAAAATTTTCTTTTTCTGAAGGCAAAGTCTGTCCCCCTTTCCCCACACCACATATGCCCCACGAGGAAGGAGTGATTTGGGTGTGATCGTAACTGAGTTTTAATTTCCTGTCTCTTCTTATCTGGACCCAAGCTTCTGGTTATATTCACAGATCGACAGATATTCGGGGAGAAGCTTTCTGTATCAAAGTCTAGGCAGAGGCTCTCAATCCAGGGTCTGTGCTGGTCCATGAAATCCCCTAATAATAAATGTTCACTTTCACCAACTTCTCACTGAAATTTAGCATTTCCTTCTATTGCAGACATGGGTGTGTTAAGAGCACCTGTGACTTTTTTGCCAAGAGAAATCACATGTAGTTTTATATCATCTTAAGTTTGTTGTTTCATTTGTTGCATATGTCTTAAAACATAGTTTATTCTCTTCACTACTTCCAATTTACGGTCATTATTACATCTGTTCCTAGACCTTTTTATTTAATGTGTCAATAAAGAAGCATACATATCATTATATGCCAGTTGGCTTTTTTAAAAAATGTTTTGATAAGTGGTTTCTTATGTAACGCTTTTTGTATTTGATCTTGTGCGTTTAAAAACATTATTCGAAGATGTGGCCCATATGCTTCTCTAGACTGACAAAAGGGTTACAGGTTGAGTTAAGAACGCTTGTTTTCCCAGCTTGGAGTAACTTTCAGGGTTTCAGCCTGAAAAGCAGGCTATTGTCAGTAACAACCACAACAATAAAAGCGAGGGTATCCGTGCAGTGCTTCACATACATTTTCATCCATTCACTCACTCATTCGCCCATTCATTCATTCATCTGTCCAACAAAAATCTGGGTACAATGTTCCAGGCACTGGACTGCAGTAAGCATGACAGAGCCCCTGCCTTCACGGAGCTTTTATTACCTCATGTCATCCTCACGTAACCTAAGAGGGTTATTATCCATGATCCATGCATGGGGAAGCTGAGCTCAGAGAGGCGGAGTGACCTGTCTTCTCAGCTAATAAGTGGCAGGGTCTGGGTTTCAGCCCAGGGCTTCTTCCTGGTAGCACAGTTGTATTTATTTCTCATTTCCCTGCTGACTCTATACGTCCCTTGATTTCCTTAGATGCAAAACAATGGAAATATTGGATATGATGGATACAATGGAAACCATGGCTATTCTCTCTCCCTCCCTCCCTCATTCTTACATTTCCACCTATCCATCTTGGGAAGTCACATAAGGTTACTAGAAATCTGAGCTGGAGGGACCCTTAGCAATCATCCCATCATTGTATAAATGTGGAAGTAGAGGCCCAGAGAGGGTAGAGGGTTACCTGGGGACACATAGCAGTACAAGGTAGAGCTAGACCCAGACCCCTGTCCTCCAGCCTCCAGCCGGAGCCTGTCCTGCTGGAGGATGCAGCCCTGTTTACTCCCTAATGGTGGGCTCTCCTCTGCCCCTCTCAGGCAAGCCCCTCTGCCCTCCCAGGACACCAGGGTCTCCCACCATCGCCGGGCAAGAGGGCTTCTGGAGAACACGGCGCCTTTCTACCTCTCGGAGCCCACCTTAATGAGCTTCCCTATGAGATCAAGCCTCAGCATTGTCACTGAACCTTTTTGATTTCTTTTGAATATAATGATGGGATTTGCAAGGGGCAGGAGAAAGGGGGGGCGGGTTGGCAAGGAGGAGGCTTTCTATGAGTGAGCAGTCAACGCAGGGAGGGGGAGGTAGCTTTTTGCCAAAGAAGGGTGGCCTCAGAGATCAGGTGGACTCCAGGGTCATTGTGTGTGTGCATGGGCCACACATTATCCCAGCACCCCTGGGGAAAGCCCAGATGTGACAGAACTTCTCCAGGCCACTGGCTGGTTTTGCTTCAGGGCCTGACACTCCCTGGGGAAATATGCTCCCCCCGACACCCAACTCCCACCCCCAGTTCCCTAGGTTAGATTGTCCCCTCTGCCATATGCTCTCCTGGTATCCTGTATTTTGTAAGCGTCTATCATAATTTGTAATTATAGATATAGACACAGATGTAGATGTAGATACAGATACGGGTATAGATACAGTGACAGGGACTTGCTGGGTGGCTGTGTTCCATTCACTGAGCTATAAGTTCCAGGAGAGCAAAGCCCATGTCTATTTTGCTCTTTTCTGTATATTTAACCTCCAACCTCCATGGTGGTGAGTGCTGGGTAAATATCTGTGACATGAACAAATGCATTTCCGAGATACAGCAGCCCCTTGTCTGTATGGGCCTAATGATGGTGAGGGCCTTCTACATCTTCTCTCTCCTGGAGTCCTCACCACGACCCTGTGAGCTGAATTTTATTGTCCCTATTTCACAGATGGGCAGTGGCCACACAGAATCATTTTCTCTTTGTCCCCAAGACCACACAGCTGAAGGGCCTCATTCATCCCTCCGCCTCTTCCTTGCTTATTCAGTGAGCAGCTGCCACATACCCAGCATGCAGGGGGAAGCGAGTGAGGAGGGTCTCTGCACGCAGGAAGCTGGCAGGCTTCTCAAAGACACAGGCGCTCACAAGAAGCTATGAGACCACTCAGCGCAGCGATATGTATTCCTGACCTAAACTAGTGCAAACCATGATTGCTAAAGGAAGGGGAATGGTCAGGGTCAGCTGCAACACCAGTCCCAGAATCTCCAGGTGGGAAGGGATCCTTAGGAGGAAGGCAGGACCCTACTGGGATTGGAGACGGACACACCAGAGCAGAGCCACGGTGTGTCACAGGGCAGGTCCCCTCACCTCTGTAAGCACCAGGCCCTGATCCGAGTGTGTGCATCTCTGTTTTAATCAACAAAATGGAGATAAGAATGGCACCATCCCATAGGGCTATAGCAAGCCCTACGATCAGATAGGGACTTCCCTGGTGGTCCAGCGGTTAAGACTCCACGCTTCCAATGCAAGGGACACGGGTTCGATCCCTGGTCGGGGAACTAAGATCCCACATGCATGTGGCCAGAAGAAAAAAATAAAAATAAAAAAAAAGAAAGAATGAGATAACCCATGTTAAGTCAAGTTCTCAGGTTGTAAGTTCTCCATAGATAGTAGCCATTGTTGTGACTCTCACTATGATATTGTACTGCCCTCCCCCGGAAGCTTGACTTTCCTCCACCCCAATCCCAGAAAATGGCCATCCCTCCTCAGGTTGCATTCCTGCAGTGACCAGCAGCAGCAGGACCTTGGGAGATAGTGTTCCCATTGCTCAATAGCTCCAACTTTAAAAAAGCCCAAATCTGCTTCCCTGTGCCATATGGCAGCTCACCCCGGCCCAGAAGCCATCTACCAGCTAATCTTGATAAAGCAGATGCCATGTGCCAGCCACTGTCCTAACACTGTTCCTAACATGATCTTCAGCTGGTCTCAAAACCGCTTAATCCTCAAAACAGGGACTTCCTTCCTTCCTTCCTAAAACGGGGATGAGCATATCATTTGCATCACTGTGTTTCATGTGGATTAGGAAGGCTGACACTTGTCATGCTTGAAACATTTCCTGGCATATTATGAACGTTCAATAATCATGAACTATCATTACTGCTGTTGTCGTTATTGCCATCATGATTATATAAAATCGTAGTCTGTGTTATTAGTCTAAATAAAAGCAGAATCTGCTTCTAGAACCCTTGGGTGGATGCGTGCAGCTCCCAGGGCGAAGGGAAGGATCGTCGAGGCCTGGCACACGGAACCTTGTCTAGCTTGTCTCCCGGCAGCCTCTGCCATACCCCATCTCCTCCTCGACACTCCAGCTTCCCTGAATTGCTTGAAGTTCCCCCGATCAGGGGGAACTTCTGCCTGGAATACCCTTGTCTCATGCCACCCTCCTTCATGTGGCTAATTCCTGCTCAGCCTTTCTGCCTCAGGTTCAATACTGCCTCCTCCAAAAAGCCTCGTCTGACCCCCCACTACCAGAGTCTGGGTGGATGCGGAGGCCTCTTTATAGTCCTGTGGCCCCAGTTATGTTGTGAGGTTAATTGTTTTTGTTTTTCCCTTCCTCCTCAGCACATACTATGTCATATCTATCCCTATATCCCCCCCTCCCCCCAGGAACCAGCCCAGGGACAAATTAGGTTATCAATGAAAAAATTTAAGTGAGTAAATGGATACTATGAGGCCCCAGGTCTTCCTTTTTTCTCCTGCATTGAGCTCCTTACAGTCTCAAGTCATGGCCTTTGCAATATTGCAGGACAGTCAGATGATTCTAGTTTTAGCTGGCTGTCGGGCACCTTCTGATAATATTTTGCATATATTATCTAATTTATTTCCCTCGCTAACTCTGCCAGCTAGGTATTAATATCCCCATTTTTCAGACAAGAAAATGGAAGCTCAGGGTTTAAGGGACTCACCCCAGGTCTCATGGTGAGGGAAGCTGAGGGACACACCTGCCGCGTATCACTATTCTCCACAGCTGCTCCTGCCGCGGGGGCTGAGGAGCCTCCCTGAACGCGAGGCCGGGGTGGGCAGGGTGGGAAGGCAGCTTGCTTCCTGACAAGCCCTGTCCTCGGCGCCTCCCTCTCTGGGAGCTCAGGAAACAAGGCTGCCTGTTGTCGTCAGAGAGTGATCAGTCTGCACCCGTGGGGGGCTTGTCACTATCTGGGCCCTAAGTCATCCATTAGCACCTCTCTGTGAGTGACACAGACCTTTCCTGGTGTTTATTAACAGGGGGCCATGTCAGCATCTGTTCCCAGCCGCTGGCATGGGGCTCAGCTGACTCGGCCCGCCAAATGGAACCCAGGTGATGCATTCACACTTAAGGAATCAGCCAGTGAGGGGATGGCAGCCTCACTCAGCCTGGTAGGGTCTGGCTGACTCTGTTTTGAAACCAGTATTATCAGAACAAAAAAAAAAAAAAAAAGAAGAATTAGAGTGTCAGAACTGGAGAGATGCTTGGAAGCATCTTAGACAGCGGCTGGACTTAATAGATGCAGAAATACAGGCAGAGTGGGGCCAATGGAGAGACGTAATAATAACCAGTTCAGTACCGGGCATGCAGTAGGTGCTCAAATATTTGTTGAATGAATGAATGATAAATGTATTTGCATTGGGTTTTTGAGTTTGTAAAACATGATCCTATGCATCTTGTCATTGCATCCTCACAATAATCCTAGATGGTTGGGAGCTAGAAAGATGCTGTTCCCATTTTGCAGATGAGAAGAGTGAGGTTCAGAAGAAAGAGTCTGTAGACGGGGGTCCGCAGCCTGTTAGAAACCGGGTCGTACAGCAGGAGGTGAGAGGCGGGCAGGCGAGCTAGCGAGCAAGCGAGCGAAACTTCATCTGCCGTTCCCCATCGCTCCCCACCGCTCCCCATCGCTCCCCACCGCTCCCCACCGCTCCCCATCGCTCCCCATCGCTCCCCATCGCTCCCCATCGCTCCCCATCGCTCCCCACCGCTCCCCCCGCTCCCCATCGCTCCCCACCGCTCCCCATCGCTCCCATCGCTCCCCATCGCTCCCCATCGCTCCCCACCGCTCTCCATCGCTCCCATCGCTCCCCACCGCTCCCCACCGCTCCCCATCGCTCCCATCGCTCCCCATCGCTCCCCACCGCTCCCCACCGCTCCCCACCGCTCCCCATCGCTCCCATTGCTCCCCTTCGCTCCCCATCGCTCCCCACCGCTCTCCATCGCTCCCATCGCTCCCATTGCCCCCCACCGCTCCCCATCGGTCGCATTATCACCTGAACCATTCCCCCCGCCCCCCACCTCCCTGTTTGTGGAAAAATTATCTTCCACAAAACCCGTCCCTGGCGCCAAAAACGTTGGGGACCGCTGATGTAGGAGAAAGAATGTGGGTTCTGGAGTTGGACATACCTCAGTTCAAATCTAAACTCCAACACTGACCTGCAGGTTTCCCCATGTAACACAGGATATGGCAGTCCAGTCTGCTGTGTCTTTTTGTAAATACAATTTTATTGAAACATAGTCGTGCTCATTCACTGCATTTTGCATGTCGTCATCGCCTATTTTCTATGGCTGCTTGTGTTCTATAAAAGCAGAATTGAGCAGTTGGAACAGAGACGATATGGCTTGCAAAGCCTAGGATATTGACTATGGATTTCTGTATAGAAAAGTTTGCCAACCTCTGTTCTGCCTGGGGTGTGTTAGGTACTTAATTAATGTTGGTCTTTTCTCCTCTCAGATGAAGGAGAAATGGCTTTACTGGGATCCTTTTTCTAAGACTTTACAGGCCTTGTAAATACCACAGTGTAACACACAGGACCTGGAGTTGGAAGGTGTGGCGTGAGGAACACTGGCGTTAAGAGTCAAAGACCAGGGTGTTAATCTCGGCTTTGTCCTGCCGTCCTGCTCAGCTTAAGGACGTGTCTCTGAGCCGTGAATAGTGGGTTGAGTAGCATCCTCCCAAAACTCGTGTCTACCCAGAACCTCAGAACGTGACCTTATCTGAAGATAGGGTCTTTGCAGATGTAATTAAAATAAGGCCATAATAGATTAGGATGGGCATTAAATCCAATGGGTGGTGTCCTTGTGAGAAGAGGAAAAGACACACAGACACAAGGAAGAAGGAAGAAGGCCATGTGACAGTGGAGGCAGAGATTAGAGTGAAGTAGCTACACGCCAAGGAATGCCAGGTGTTGCCAGGAGCCACAGGAAGCTGTGAACAGGCAAGGAATGATTCTCTCCTAGAGCCTGTAGAGGAAGCATGGCCTTGCTGACACCTTGATTTTGGACATCCAGCCTCCAGAACTGTGAGAGAATACATTTCTGTTGTTTTACGTCACCTGGTTTATAGTACTTGTCACGGCAGCTCTAGGAAACCAGTACACTGGTGTTGTCCTCTTTTATTCCAATTCGGATTGAGGCTACTGTGACATGTACATAGGCCAGGAGGCGGCACTGGGCAGTGTGCAAAGGTGGCACAGGCTCTGTTCTTCCAGTTCTTCCTCCCCTAAGACACAGAGGGATGGGTATAGATGTCTACCAGCTTTACAGTTAGGAGAGCTCTGACTTGCCCAAGGGCACAGAGCAGGTTGGACAAGCTCAACGGTGGCCTGGAGAAAGCTCACGACCTGACGTCAGGCAGACTTGCATGCAGACCCTGGCCTCAACACTTCACATCCATGCGACCCAGGACAAGTGCCGTCTCTCCCCAGTATCCCGTTTCTCCAGCTGTACAGGGGGAGTAAAAATGTATACCTTAAGGCTATGGAGACAGCATGGGAAAGGAGCCTAGCACAGTTCTCCCGTAGCAGGTGCTCAGGAAGTCATAGATGATGGAGATGATGTTGGTGATGATGGTGATTTCTGGCAAAGCTAGGACTCTCACCGGGATCTCCTCATCACCCCAGCCCACCTCCACCTCCAGGGCTGTTCCCTCCATCCCTTTGCGCCCTGCTATTGGGGCAGCTCTGAGCTCCAACAGACCCCAAATCCCGCATTCAGCAGCTGGGATGAGGGATTGAGTCCTGAGTTAAGAAAATGTCAGCGTCTGCCTTAGCTCCCTCTGTCACTTCCCAGACCGACACAGTCACTGCTCTCAATTCAGTAACAGCCCCTGTGTCAGGGCTTTGTGTTTTAAATAATGTTCCCCTAGTATAACTGATGTTTATACAGAATCAGTGCTTTCAAAAGCTAACAGCCTCCTTATTTGTATAGCCTGAGCTGTCGCCAGGTTGCCCTGGAAGGTGAAAATTTTTGCTTGTTTTTCTCCCCTCTTCCTTTGTTTCTCTCCGTTGTTCTGTCTCTGCTCTTTCCACTCATACAGTATCTTTCTCTTCACTTTCATTCTCTGTCTTTCTGTGTCTGTCTCCTTCCCCCATCCCCTTCCTCTCTCCCCCCCTCCCCTCCCTCCCTCCTCTCCACCTTCTCTATACACTTCCACATTTGTTCTCCTTACCTTGGTATTTTCTCCTTTTTTAATCTCTGGGTCTTACTCCTGTTTCTCCCTTGCTTTCTCCTGATCTAGCTCTGCATTTTTTCTCTCTTTACACCCTTTGCCTCCGTCTTCCTCTCTTTTAATCTTCCTCTCTATGACACTCCTGGGTGTGTCTCTCTAACTCTCTGTCTCTCTGTCTCTCTCTCTGTGTATCTGTCCACATGTCAATTCATCCATCCTTCCATCTATCCATCCATCCACCTTGTTCTGGATGAGGATGTTTCTGCCTCTCAGTTTCTCTTCTTTCTTTCTAGCACATTCTCTATATGTTTATCTCTTTTCTTGCTCTCACACTCTCTCAGATTGTCTCTCCCTCCGTCTTTATCTCCTTCCCTCACTTATCACTTCTTCTTAGGGTATTAATATTTTAATAGCCTTAATGTCTTTCCAGGACCCTCAACCCTTTCCATGATTCAAAAGTGGCGGATCTCCCAAGAGCTTCAGTTCAGGGACTGTTGATTCTCTTCCTCCATCTACCTGTTACCCTGACCTCAGTCTATATAAAGTTAGGAAGTGATGGGTAAGCTTGCAGCTCTCTTCCTCACATATTCTTTTTTGTCCCTATACAACAGCCCTGAGCATGAAGGATTTGGGATGGGAACCCAGAGTTGGGGGTAGGCAGGGGAGTGTCCTCTTTGGAGATACTCTTGGTAAAATTACCGATTGGTGGCAGTGGCATCCATGCCTTCTGGTGTTTTCTTTGTTTCACTTGAAAAACATTTACTTAACACAGGTTCTTACCAGGCCTTGTGCTGGGGGCTAAAGTGGAATGACTAAGTCATGAGCCTTTCACTCAAGAAGCTTACAGTCTCTTTGGGAAACCATAGAGTTGTTGATGAAGATCAGTAAGATAATAGATTTAAACAATGGACTCAAAGGGAAAAGGAGTTAATTCTGCTTGGGGGAAGTAGAGAAGGTTTCACAAAGGAGGTCACATAGTAAACACTCAATAAACATTTGTAATATATGAATAAATGAATGAATTTGAATATGAACTTGAATTTGAATAATTTTTAAGGATTCTTAGGATTTCACGGGGGAGAAAATTTGGAGATGAGCATCCCAGGCAGTAAAGCATGGTTAAGGATTCAGAAAGGTAAAGGTACATACTGTCCTCAGATCCCCTCTTCAGGGCTGACCCACCCATCCTCCAGAATGTGGCTGAGGCTCACAGCTCTGTCCCTCATTGGGCACTGCCTTCAGCCACAAGGAACTGCCTCTCCCAAGGATACCCCCTTCCAGATGGCAGCCATACCAATGACTGGCTGACGTGGTGTTGCAGAGGCCTGGATCCCTTGCCTCCATTCAGGGTGTCCCTAAAGGGCCATCCAAGCTCCACAGCTCCCCTCAGGACCAACTGAGGCTTCAGATCTACATGGCATCAGCCACATGGCAGGACAGCCTCTCCCCTGCCCAGTCCTGCCTTGCTTACTTCCTACAAGGATATCCCAAGAGGGCTCCTTGATAAACCTCGTATATGCAATGCTCTGTTTCAGAGTCTGTTTGCAGTGAACCTGACCTAAGTTTGTGTGTTTAGGGAATGAGAAGAGACCTGGGGGTATCAAATGGAGACTCTGAGGACAGGTAAAATGTAGCCAGGCGGGTAGGCAGGAACCAGATTATGAAGGACCTTGAATGCCAATGAAACCAATTTAGATTTTCTTCTGTAAGTAATGGAGAACTATTGATCCATGGGGTATCTAATTAGAGCGGGGACTTACTAAGTTCACTGGCAGTCAGTATGAAAGATGGGCTAGAAGGGGATAAGGCTGGAGTCAGGGAATAAGCTAGGAGACTGAAACCTGGAGCTCCAAGCCTGAGGAGAGAAAGGATGGGGGAAGGGATGATGGATGGTCCAGAGACATCAGCAATAGTGCTCACTGGCCTCCTCTTACGACATGTACATGTACCAGCGTCTCCCTTCTTTCAAAATTCCAGATTCCATGAGGCATACAACATGGAAGAATATAGTGCCTCTTTTTACTGCCTGTAGTGTCCCTTTAATAATATCTCCTGCAAGTGTAGGCATCATAAATAATCCAGTGCTACGATATTCCTTATTTGGGGCCCTTTTTCCAGAATCTTCCATTTGAATCTCTCATGTAATAGAATTTTGGCAGATCCATGGATTGTGGTAGCTAGTCTAGTCTTGTCTCTTCTGAACCTCATTTGGGAGGAGTCATGCATTTGCCTAGAATCTTATCACCTTTACAACAGTTGATGCTACCATTATTGATGGTGTGATTTGTATGCAACAGTCTGAAAAATAAAGTTCTAGGGTACGAGGGTCAGACAGTTCTGTGTTTGTATCTTGGCTCTGCTGTTACAGGCTGTGTGATAATTTGGGGTAAGCCCCATACCTCCCATAGCTTCAATTTACATGCACAACGTTGGAATAATAGGAATTTTGCAGAGTTGCAGAGTTGTTATGGGGAGGTCTGGACTCTGTAAAAACATGTATAATGCAAGTTAAGAGTTGCGTAGTGGGAAGAACTTTCTCTTTGGACCCAAATGGAGCTTGGCACGGACTTTAGTTCTGCCACAGTACAGGCTTGGTGACCTTCAACAAAACACTTCGCCTTTCTTTTTTTTTTTTTTTTTTAATGAAGTATAGTTGATTTACAATATTGTGTTAGTTTCAGGTGTACAACAAAGTGATTCAATTATAGACATTTTTTTTCGGATTCTTGTCCATTGTAGGTTATTACAAGTTATTGAACATAGTTTCCTGTGCTCTACAGTAAATCCTTGTTGTTAATCTATTTTATATATAGTGGTGTGTATCTGTTAATCCCATTCTGCTAATTTATCCCTCCCTCCCTTTCCCCTTTGGTAACCGTAAGTTTGTTTTCCATGTCTGTGAGTCTGTTTCTGTTTTGTGAATAAGTTCATTTGTATTTTTTTTAGATTCCACTTGTAAGGGATATCATATGGTATTTGTCTTTCTCTGTCTGACTTGCTTCACTTAGTATGATAATCTCTAGGTCCATCCGTGTTGCTGCAAATGGCACTATTTCATTCCTTTTCATGGCTGAGTAATATTCCATTGTATACATGTACCACTTCTTTCCTCTGTTGATGGACACTTAGGTTGCTTCCATGTCTTGGCTTTGTAAATGATACTTCACCTTTCTGAGCCACAGTTCACTTATTGGTAAAATGGAAATCTCATGCCTACTTTCCAAAATTATGAGGATTAATGAAATAAAGGGTACCAAGCTCCAAATATATTCCTCTTTATCAAAACTAGACAACCATCGGAAATTCCACGGCGGTCCAGTTGTTAGGACTCGGCACTTTCACTGCTGGGGCTGGGGTTCGGTCCCTGGTCAAGGAACTAAGATCCCACAAGCCGTGAGGTGCAGCCAAAAAAATACAACAACAAAAACCTAGACAGCCGTCATGTCATATGATGATATATCTATCGAATTTGTTTCTTTTTGTTTTTCTTTACTTCTTATTTTTTTAAATATGTATTCCATTTTCTTCGTTGTAAGTATAATAAGTGATGAGCTCAAAAGTAATAAATGCACATTAAAATTATTTTTAACCCAATGATACAGATGTCTCTGGAATTTAACCATCTCCTTTCTCTCCAAGGGAAGAAGCCATGCTGTCCACATACTTTGAAACCATCAATGACCTGCTGTCCTCCTTTGGGCCCGTCCGTGACTGCTCTCGGAACAATGGGGGCTGTACTCGAAACTTCAAGTGTGTGTCTGACCGCCAGATGGACTCCTCAGGATGTGTGGTAAGTGCCATTGGCCTGTGAACATGGTGCTGGCCCAGGTGCCAAGGCTACATGCTGGAGGCCCCTCCCTGTGAGGGGCAGCTGGTCAAGGAAGATCATGCTGCTCATAGCACCTACCTCTGTGGCCTTCAACACACCAGGCTGCCTTGGTTTCCTCATCTGTGAAGCGGGATAATTGAACTTACCTCCTGGAAGTGTTGGAGGAATGAAATGAGATATTAGAGCATTAGTACCCAATAGGTAGGTCCTTGAGAGCTCCTGGCCTCTGGTTCACCAACACCCCAGGCCTTGCCCCTGCCCTGCCCCGCCCCACCAGTACAAGATCCACCAGTCCGCTGCAAGCTCTTAATTGGATTAAGGGTCTGAGGGTGTGGTCACTCTCAATCCCCAGGTAGAACAATGAACACCTTTGAAGGAATTCTGTTTACAAATCTCCAGAAAAACCTCTGGATAGGATCATGTATAAAGGTGCTCAGAATGGAAATGAGTTGGGGCCTTAGCCCTCCCCAGTGTATTCACACTGGGGTTTAGCCTTCCACGAAGCTTACAGTCCATTTGAGAGTGAGGTAGGGCCTGCCTCATTTCTGTGCACTCAGTGGGGAACATGTCACCTGTGCAGAAGAGAAGTTTCAGCTGAGACCTAAGGTTTGTAGAAGGCTTCCTGGAGAAGTTGGTGTCTTAACTGTCTTCAAAAGAGGGGTCAACGTACATTAGGAAAAGAGTGGGGATGGCCAAGGCAAAGCCATGGAGGGAGGGTGGTGGCCTTGTTTGCATGGAGCTTTAATATCAAATGTGGGATAAGGACACAGAAGAAGATATGTGAGGATCATTGTTGCTTATAGAAGAGGGTCCTTAACTGGATGATTTGTTTTATAGGAATGACCAAGGGTGCTTGTTTAAAATGCACATTCCAGGTTCCACACTAGAAATTTTGATTCTATAGACGGGTTTCTGTCCCAGGAATCTGAATTTGTAACAATGTAATGAGTGTGTATATGTGTGAGACATGGGAGTGTGTTGGAAGCACACTTGGGAAACATTGTCCTACAAGCTGAACACCTTAGCCGGGTATTCAGTGCCTTCTTGATCTGGCCCCTTTCCAACCTCGCCATCACTTTACTTCATTCTCCACTAGAGCCAAATGGAGCTAATTAGTTGTTGTTCCTGAATATACTTGCCACCAATGTGGGAAGCAGAGTGACTTTCCAAGGTCTCACCACAAGGGGGCAGGATGGAGGCCCAAGAACATGTCTCCAATACTCTCAGTGTTAGAGCCACTTTGGGCTGCTTTCCTGAGGAGCTGAGAAGAGACAGCAGCAGAGAACCTTGGAAAGAAGGCTGGTCTGAGTGAAGTGGGCTTACGCCCTGACTTGGTCATTGGCGAGCTTTAAAATCTGTGTTGACCTCATTAGCCTCAGTTTCTTAATCTTTCAAAGAGAGCAGTAGCTCTTGAACTCACAGGTTTTCTGAAAAACCAAAGAATGTAACTGGAAATTGTTTGAGATTTACCCAGTGCCATTTGTGTGTGATATGATGAAAGCCACAGCTACTGATGTATTTATATAGGGGATATGATATGATATTTGGGGCCACAAAAATTCAAGAGCACCGTGTATTTAATTTCCTATAGTGCTTCTACAACTGAATTTTATTTATTTTCTGCTCCATCCATTGTCAGCGGAAACGTAATTCTAGTCAGTTTAGGTGTGCTGCCTCCTACCACTTCCTGAATGTCTAAGTTCAAGGGGACTGAAGTACTTGTAAGGCATGGGAGTGAGGGGATGCTTGATGCTGGACCATCACCTGTCAACTCTAGTACCTGCTGTCTCATCTGGCCCTTGTCCATCACTCTCTTTCCTTTTTGGCATAAGCCAGGACCTCCCTGTTCCACCTGATTTATAGGTGCATGGTCCATCCTGGCATCTGCTGCTGGTTCTCTTCATCCCCACCACTCGTCATTTGAGGCCATCTGGTTTTAACCATTAGATAGCTTACCCACCCTATTGAGGAAATGAGGAATGTCCAGCAGCTCTTCTACACAACCCTCAGGACATGAGGGTCTGAGGGGAGCTGGCCGAAGCCCTCTTAATCCAGACAGACCATGAAGGCATTTGTAGGTGGAAGCTTTCATGGCAGAGCACTCGACCACATTTACCATCCACTGGACACTATCCAGCAGGTGAGACACAGACCCCCCTTTGCCTTCAGATCCTTCAAACCCACCTGATTTTCTACAGCCCTCGTCCTTTCCAACCACCCGTGTCATTAGCCTGGTGGGAATAGAGACAGGGTCTCTTTAACAAGGTCATCTTGCTTGACTTCCAACATTGCTCTCTTCCCCCCAGATCAAGTAGTCTTTATGGGTGGGAGGGAAGCCACTTCTCTAACAGATCACAGATTCTCCCTATTATTACTATTATCATTATTCCTTCTAATTAGACCTCAACTTCTGAAACCCAAAATTTAAAAAAAAAAAAAAATTTCCTTCTCTTGCTTGGTGCTCTGATTCTGCTGTGCTAACCTGCTCCTGGGATAATGGGTCCTCAGGCATGCAGCTGCCCAAATTGGGGAGGGTCATAGGATGTGTGGTAGGCAGAATAATGGACCCCCAAGGATGTCCACATTCTACTGCCTAGAACCTGTGAATATGTTACTTTCCATGACAAAGGAGAATTCAATTCACATATGGATTTAGATGCTAATAAGCTGAATTTTGAAGAGAAAGATTATCTTGAGTTATCAGGATGAGCCCAACGCAACCAAAGTCCTTAAATATGGAAGAGGGAGGTAGCAGAGGAATTCAGAGCGATGCCGCATTGCTGGCTTTGAAGACGGAGGAAGGGGGTTATAAGTTAAGGACAGTCTATAAAAGTTGGATGAGGCAAGGAAATGGATTCCCTCCCCCCCAACTAGAGCCTCTAGAAAAGGAATGTAGCCTTGTTGAGACCTTGAATTTAGCGCACCAGGCTTTTTTTCTACTTCTGACCTGTAGCACTGCAAGATAAATTTGTGTTTCTTAAACTGCCATGTTCATGGTAATTTGTTACAAGAGCAGTAGGACACTAATGCAGGTGAGCAATAATATGGGAAGGGAGGTTGATCCTGGAGATAATATATAAAAAATTATCCTGTTATTTTGATTTTTAATTATTTCCAGGGAGACCCTCACCTCTTGACCAGGGATAGAGAAAGTAAAAGTGAATGAAGCATCAAAAGAAGGAGGGAGGGAGTCTTGTGTTCCCCTTCAATGTGCTAAAGAGTAAAAAAAAAAGTTATCTGCTAGAAGTGGTCTAAATGTGACAAACATAATGATGTCAGCAACGCACAGCTTGAAAAGTCAGCTATGGTTCCATTTATTCTGTGTGGCCGTATAAACATTGCAAAATTCTAATCAAGATAGAGGGCAAAACCAAAGAAAACCGTAAGCACTTAATCATGATGATACCCTGTGGAGGATGTGCCCACCGTCTCTGAGTAGCTGCTGCCCCCTGAAGCATTTCACTGCCGCTGTTCCCTTGTGTTATCCTGGTTTTCCCAGCTCCAGAAGGAAACTTTTATTGGACTCAACCCCAGACAATCTGGTGATCAAAACGTATCCTCCTTAGCCCCTTTAGAAATGTCAATTCACAGCTCACCGTCAGTGTTCCAATTTTCTGTTATTGTGTAATAAACCTGATTTGCGACAACAGGGATGGACCTAGAAATTATCATGCTGAGTGAAGTAGGTCAGACAGAGGAAGACAAATATCATATGGTATTATTTATATGTGGAATCTAAAGAAATGATACAAATGAACTTACTTACAAAACAGAAACAGACTCACAGACTTAGAAAACAAATTTATGGTTACCAGAGGGGAAAGGTGGGGCAGGGGTGGGATAAATTAAGAGTTTGGGATTAACATATACACACCACTATATGTAAAATAGATGATCAACAAGGATCTACTGTATAACACAGGAAACTCTACTCAATATTCAGTAATAAACTAAATGGGAAAAAAATCTGGAAAAAAATGTCATATATATATCTCGTATATATGACATATATATCATATATATGTCATATATATGGATATCACTTTGCTGTACACCTGAAAATCACACACTGTAAATCAAATATACTCTGATATAACATAAAAATTAAAAAGAGAAGTTCTGTTGAACAGTGGTTATCTAGAACACAGTTTATAGTTCTCATTTTTTAAAAATATGGCTGTATAAAGATCATACCTGATTTTTAGAGAATGTTAGTAATTTGAAAAATTAATTACATTAAGAAAAGAATGAGTTAAAAAAAAAACAAAAACAAAAACCTCTGGCTTAAAACAACTAGTTTGTTTTGCTCACAGTGTTGTGGGTCAGGAATATGCAAAGGGCTCACCTGGGTGATTTGTCTCTGGTCCATGGCAGGTAGTGTATCTGTAGCTGGAGGATTTGCTTTCCAGAGGACCCCTTCACTTACATGCCTGGTTCTGGGGCTGGTGTGGCTTACAGTTGATCCTGGCTCTGTTAGACCTCAGCTGGGTCCATCTCTAGAGCATTTGCCCATGGTGTCTCCATTTGGCTTGGGCTTCTCATGCCATGGAGGCTGGATTTGCAAAGGAAATATCCCAAGATCAAGTGCTCCAAGAGCCTAGGCAGAGGCTGTACGTCTTCTTAGCACCTAGCCTCAGAAGTTCCAGGACATCATTTCTACCACAATCTATTGGTCAAACAGGTCATTGATTTCAGCTCAGATTCAAGGGAAATGAACTGGACTTCACTTGTCCATGAGAGGAGTAGCCATCTTTAATCTACCTATTTTCCTGCAGCTTGGACTCACAGACCAGGAAGGGACCCTGGAGATCTTCTTACCAAGCCAGCACCTCTCCCACCATACAGACAGGAAAACAAAGGGCTAGAAAGATGCGGGAGTCGCTCAAGTTCATGTAGGGAAGCAGTAATAGAATCAAGATTTGATCACAAAACTCCTTCCATGCAGTTGTACCTTCCTAGGTCATGGTCTTTTAGCATCATCGTTGCCACTGTAGCAGTCCAAATATTGACTTGGCAACACTGTATCCAGCACTGTGAATGTAACAGAGGATACAAGAACAACAGCCCTGCCTTGTTTTATAAGCTAGTTCAGAAGGCAAGGTGGACTTCGGCAGGGCTGCAGCGTGACCTTCACGCTGCAGCGTGACCTTCACGCTGCAGCGTGACCTTCACGTGAACAGGTCACTTTGTATCTCTGCACAAGAATATCCATCAGGGCTGATATGAGCACCAGAGGGAAGGGAGGGGATGTGGGAGAGAACCAACACTCATTGATCACCTACTGTGTGCCGTTTCACTTATGTTCATGGCAGTTCAATGCTTATAACCACCCCCCTAGATGGGTAGTATTGTATCCATTTTACAAAAGAGAAAAACTAGTACTATAAGAGCAACCATCCTCACAGTGACTGCGTGCCAGACATGATTCTAAGTGATTTGCTTATTTTAACCAATTTAATTCTCACAGTCATCCTATGAGCTAGGTTTTATGATTATCTCCACTTTACACATGAGAAAAAATGACACTGTCTGGTTGGGAACGGGAGTATGGGGAAGAGCACAAAGGAGTGTGGGAAAAAAGGACTGTGCTAGGAGCCTTCATAGAAATTTAGGACTGAAAGAGGTACAGAGATTTATACACTTGCTGGACCCTATAGAGTGGTGGTGTCTTTTAGGAGGTGTGTCTAATGTCAGTTTCCAGCCCTGCCTCTGAATTCCAGACCAATCCCACTCTACCCCACCCCCTGCAAGTCACCCAACCACGTTCCCACTTCCTCTTCTCCCTCTTTTTTTTTTTTTTTTTTTCCTCCACTTTGACCTAGAAAGCCATCTGGCCTCCCAGGTATTAGGAAGGACCAGAAGACCCCTGATTGCCCTTGAAATGCTGAGAGGCAACAAAAAAAATGCTGCCTTTTAAAAAGCCAAGATGAGTAAAGTTACAAATTTTCATTTAGTATAGGTCAGGCCCCTCTTTGGCACCACTCAGGGAAGCAAAGACTGACATCTGGTTCAGTTAGGGAGAGGGAGGCTGCTTCTTTCCATTCCTCATGTTTTCCCGTTTCAGTGACTCAACTGGACTGTAATGAAAGGAAACAAAACTCAAGAAGAGCGGGGAGCACAAGTGATGGGAATCAGAAGAGTGAGAAATCACTTTGAAACACAGCCCAGGCCCTGCTGACTGGGAAGCCCACCCCAGTGTGCCTAGCTTCCTGCCCTTCTGTACGGGCAGAGCAGGGCTGAGCCTTGGTGGGGTCTGGGCCCTGCCAAGTGGGTCTTCCTCCCCAGAAATGGACTCTCCATCCCTGCAGGTCAGCGACAAGGGGGTGTGATGGATTCATGGTACAAGCAGGATAGGTTTTGCCAGGGTCCAAAATAGGAGGAATGACGCTTGTCACATTTTTCTTATTAAACATCTTCATAAACATGCAGTCAAGAGGCAAAGCATCTTTATGCAGACTCTTTCAGAGATACTTGGTCTGGGAAGCAGGATTTAAAGGTTGAAGCATTTTTTTTGCGGTACGCGGGCCTCTCACTGTTGTGGCCTCTCCCGCTGCGGAGCACAAGCTCTGGACGCGCAGGCCCAGCGGCCATGGCTCACGGGCCCAGACACTCTGCGGCAATGTGGGATCTTCCCGGACCGGGGCATGAACCTGCATCCCCTGCATCGGCAGACGGACTCTCAACCACTGCGCCACCAGGGAAGCCCTGAAGCATCTTTTATATGGTATCCTCATCAAAGTGCCTTCTGCTCAAACAGGTCCATAGACAGATAATTTTCTTTTCTTTTTTTTGTTTGACAAATCATTTTATTATTGTTTGTCTCAACAGTATACACTGCCCAGAAAGTACCATATGCGTATATGGTGTGGTGCGTGTAAAGAACCTCTTCTTTAATGGCTTCAAGGAGACACTTGCCTTTTTTTAAATCAGTTTTATTAGTTATCTGTTTTATACATATTAGTGTATACATGTCAATCCCACTCTCCCAATTCATCCCACCACCACCGTCTCCCACCGCTTTCCCCCCTTTGTGTCCATACGTTTGTTCTCTACATCTGTGTCTCTATTTCTCCCTTGCAAACTGGTTCATCTGTAACATTTTTCTAGATTCCACATATATTTATTAATATATGATATTTGTTTTTCTCTTTCTGACTTACTTCACTCTGTATGACAGTCTCTAGGTCCATCCACATCTCTACAAATGACCCAATTTTGTTCCTTTTTATGGCTGAGTAATATTCTGTTGTATATATATACCACATCTTCTTTATCCAGACAGAGAATTTTCTGTATGCACCTTTATCAGTAATACTAGTACCGATGGCATTAATTAATAAAGAAATCATTGCTATCAAATATGTCAATGATAGTCTCACTGATGGAGATGCATCTAGAGAGTGTTTGAGTGCTGATTATAGACCAGGCCCTGGGATAAGTGCTTAAAATGCGTCATCACAGTGCATCCTCATAGCTGCCTGATGAGCTGGGCATGATTACTACTCCTGTCTTGTCCGTGGAAAAAGGGATTCGGAAAGCATGAGAAATTTGACCAGAGCATAAATTCAAACCCAGGTCTATCTAAATCCAGAGCTACTCTATTACCTCATCAAATGCAATTTCCAGAGGCTGAGGACAGCTCCTCAAGGATAAAGCAAATGTCCCCATGTCAGGGAGCATACAAGGAGGGGACACTTCCTTCTCCCCACGCTCCATCAATGTCCAGGGTTCCTTCTTCCTCGTATGTATCCAGGAGATCTGGAGGAAGAAAAAGGGAGTGAGTATTGGAAAAAGGGAGAGGCAGTGAAGGAAGTTTCCAAAGAAGGAAATTGGAGCCATGCCTCTTGACTCAGTGCCTGTACACAAGGCGCAGACTTTGGGAGGTGAAAAGGAAGGGTGTTCTCTTTCAGTTGGGAGCTGTGCCTTTGCACCTTTTCTTTGTGAACTTCAAATAAAGCCCTCCTCCCTTCTGCGTATGGGGATGAGGGGGATGCAGTTTGGGGTTTCCAAGATTATAATGTGTGGCATTCTCTTAAAGCCTGTGCACCCTTTTATGACATTAAACATTATTCCTCCCATGACATTTGAAGCTGTCTCTATTTTTTCCCCCTCATTTTATTTATTTGGGACCCAGATTTGCTGGGTCTGATGGTATTTCTGGTAAGCTAGTTTTATTGCGTGGAAGTCATTATCTGTTAAAGTCAAGGAACAGCCCCCGCCCTTCCAAAGTGATGGGTTTTACCCTTTGCTTCCCAGAAGGATGGTGTGGAGGAAAAGAGCCCCAAATTGGAGGCAGGGGATAGAAGCTTCAGTCCTGGTTCTGCCACCTGTTGGCTGCAAGCTGGAATAAATCCCTTCAGGAAGGCGGTGGCCACCTGTGTGGACCGCATGCCGGACCCAGAGAGGAAGCTTGGGACCAGCCTGGGGAGGGCCCGAGGAATTGCTAAGGGCCCTGAAATCTCATGACATATGTTCCCAGAGGGCAGTGATTCTAGCATTGAAAAGATCTGAGGGCAGGGACAGGCAGCATGGGGTGGAGGCCAGGGCTTAACTCATTGGCTGGTGGGGAAAACAAACACAGAGAGAGGGATGGTTGGGGGGGGGGGCATCTCCATCCCTTTGCTTCCCTTTTGTAAGCATCTCTGGAGTCATCATTGACATTTTAATTGTGTTTCATGCACCTGCATCAAACACCTTTTCACCTTAGGAAGGTACCACGAGAGAGAATGTATTTCCTCCTACCATCACCTCTGCCTTCAGGAGGTCACAGTTTCTGGCATCAGAGAAACCTGGGCCCAAAACTTGCTCTGTCACTCACTAGCCGTGTGACCTTGGGACAGATTACTTAAGGCCTCTGAGTCTTGGGTTCCTGTTGAGTAAAATGGGATAATAATACCTGGCAAAGCTGCTATTAAGGCTCACTGAGATAATGTATACACAGTGGGCCAGCACCTGGCTCTGAGTAGGCATGAAGCATCATCACTGTTATTATTATTATCTGATGTCTCACGTAGGGATGATGAGGGTGGTGGTGGCAGTGATGACGAGAGCTCAAATTGTCTGAGTGCTCGCTATGTCCAGAGCCCCTGACATGGTCTCCTTCTTGTCCCTTTCCTTATAGGTGGGAAAACTGAGGCAGGGAGAACATAAATAACTCAGGTTCACACAGCTCTTAAATTCTAGAGCAGAGGATTTCAGCCACGCATCCTGATGCCAGAACTCTCATCCTTAACCGAGGCAGATTCTTCATAAACATCATTTGTAGTGGTTGCCTGATTTCTGTGGACAGGAATATTCCATCATTTATTTTTGTCTTATTGTTGGACATTTTGAGTGTTCCAACTTTATTATAAACAATGTGCCCTGAGCATCTTTGGGCAGAAGGCTCCTTCTGTGTTTTATTTTTTTCTAGAAGTCTGTAAGGACGGTTTCAAATTGCATTCTTGCTCCATGATTTTGGTGAAGGTATGGGATGGATTAAAATAAAAAGGAGGAGCTGTCTCTGGTTTTCTAACCTTTTCCTGTTTTGGGTGCTGTATCCAACTCAAGGGTGTTTGGTTTGGTTTTGTTCTGTATCCAACTCAAGGGTGTTGGGCCAAATGGGCCCTTGACGAAGGGAGTGATAGAATAAAAGTAATAGGTTAGGAAGTAGAGCCTGGTGAACTGTGCAAAAATGCATGTGGAAGAGAGTCCCAAAGCAGAGGAATGGTGCAGACAAGAGTAAATGAGGCAGCAGGGCTGTCATCTCGTTGAGGACATGAGGGGGCTCAGAGGCAGTGACTGCAAAGTTCTTAGTGGCCATGCTGAGTGCTTGTGAGGAAGGATTCCATAGCTGTTGGAATGCTGATAATTAGACAGCTTTTTCTTAGCTCTGAAATGGAAACCTTTAATAATTGTGTTTGTCTTAATTATAGTAATAGAATTTTGGCATTTATAAGGTATTTTACCCCATCCAGTTTTCAATCTTCTTTTTATTTTTTTTTAGTTTTCTTTTAAGTAACTCATGCTCATTGTAAAATCAAATAAAACCAATTCAAACACTGATGAAATGTATAAAGAAAAAAAAAAAAAAAACAAGGTCCTCTTTATCACTTACTTTAGAGATAACTGTGCCACACTTTGGGCTATATATATATCTTCCTATACATTTTCCCCCATGCATATGCAAAAATAAATAAGAATTTATACGTGTAAGTTTTTAAATGGAAGCGTAAAAAGTATACAGTCGTGTCCTTTTGGGGTAACTTTATATGTCAGAACTGCATGTATTTACATATGCTTTTCAAAGAGCATTTCCCTTTCTTCTTTTTAAACTGGCTCCCTAACTTGATCTTAACCATATGTAAACCCTTTTCCTTATGTCAAAAATTAATATGAGCAGGCTTCCCTGGTGGCGCAGTGGTTGAGAGTCTGCCTGCCGATGCAGGGGACACAGGTTCGTGCCCCGGTCCGGGAAGATCCCACATGCCGCGGAGCAGCTGGGCCCGTGAGCCATGGCCGCTGAGCCTGCGCATCCGGAGCCTGTGCTCCACAACGGGAGAGGCCACAGCAGTGAGAGGCCTGCGTACCACAGTAAAAAAAAAAAAAAAAAAAAAGAGCAAACTGAGGCCAGAAAACATAAGATCAATGCTTGTCTTGAACCCAGGTGTCCTGAATTCCAATCTAGGACCCTCTCTCTTCCACACATGTAGTATCCTTGTTTTATCATCATTCTTTTATCTTGTATCATGGGTCTTGGGATAAGTGGATGAGAAATGATGTCATCATCATTATTGTTGTTAATTTGAAAAGTTATCTTTGTTTTCCTGTATTCTGCAGCTTCTTCCTGAACCCTGCCTTCATAAGTCTTCCCCCACCAGCCCAGATACTCTTGGAGACCATAAAAGTTGTCCGGGGATGGCAAACTGTTTGGAGCACAGGAAAAAGAATAACTGGACTCCTGCCACCAGCCACGATCTTGAAACCTTTTAGTCTTGAGGGAGCAAACAGTGAGAATGTTTCATAAAACAATCATTAGCCTTTCTACTCACTGAGAAAATAGCACCCGGATAGAGTTATATATGTTTCTTGGGAAGTGGGCTAGTTAATCAGAATTCCAGTCCAGAGGAAGGAGCAGACTTGGCTGTGATACAGACTTGGGTTCAAATCACATCCCTCTCACTGGGAAGTTGGGTGACTTTGGGCAAATTTCCGAATGTATCTGAGCCTTTGTTATCTTGTCTGTCCATAAACTAGGAATGGCCCTTGTGCCTTATAATGTTGTTGACTGAGCCCAGTTTGGATAGCTGGGTACCAGCCAGACACAGTTATGTAACCTCACTTGCCAGGGCCAGTACCAATTGGATAGAGAGGAGCTTGGTGAGCTAGGGACCTGGGATCCTCTTCTGGCTTCCACTGAGTGAAGAATTTTTTTTCAACATCGTTGAAAGGAAAGGTGATTTCAGGAGCCCACTGTCCTGGGGATGGTATAGACCTAGGTTGTACCATGATCCTCTGTCTCAATGTGGCTCTACTTACTGTGCGTTCTTAGCTAAACCCCTTATGCTTTCTACAAACTCAGAGACTTTAACTTGATTCTCTCTGGGGCTCTTTCCTTCCCTGCAACGGTCTGTAAATCAAAGCTGTGCTTGCGTCCCTAGAGGAAACAACCCAAAGATCAGCCTATGCAACAGCCACTGGGACTTGTACCCTTCCCCACCCTCCCTTGGAGAGTTGTTCTTTCGTACACAGTAAACCTTAGGGAGAAGATGGGGTCCTCCACAGGGTGGAATTTCAGGCAGGAGTGTTGTAACCAACCTCCATGATTCTGTTGTTGCCTCGTTTAGATAATGAGGCATCTCAATAAAAAACTTATTTGTTTCAGTTATTAAATTACTGTATGCACATATTAAGAATGTTTAGAATACAGAGGGAGGAAAATGAAGAAAAATATCACCCATAGTTATACCACCTCCAATAATCACCATTAACATTTCAATATTGCCTTTTAGTAGCTTTTCTACGTGATAGAAATTTTAGCATAATAGAAATTTTTGCATAACAGAAAATTTTGCATAATATAATTTAGCAATTTTATTGTGAAATATAATAGACGTGGAAAAATGGGTAGAACATTACGTGCCGTTTCATCAGTAGTAATTAAGTAATACCCATCTACCCATCACCCAGGTCAAGAATTAGAATATCGCCTGCATTCCACAAGCCCTCCCCTAACACACCCACTGTTTCTCTGTTTCCCGTTTTAGCTCCTCTTCCCCTCTAGACCTTCATGCTAATCAGGCCCTTTATATTTTCTTTATAGTTTTCACACCTATGTATACATAGAACAATTTATTTTATTCTTTTGATTGTTGGTGGTGGATGACCTAGCATTCAACACATCTCATTAAGCTAGGTAAAACTGATATTCTTCTTTGGTTGAGGCCAGAATTGGCTATCAGCTGGTTCACAGTTTTATTCAAACTTTAGCTGCATTTACAATGTAACCTCCAAGTACCTACTATATGTAGGACACTCCGTTAGGCTGCAAAGTTACAGCAATGAACTGTGTCTTGGCAGCAAAAAGCTCACAATCTGTTTACCTGGCTAAAAATTGATGCTCTGGTCCTACCATCATGAATCACACGTGGATGCTTCCTTACGGCCCAAACACGCAATAAACGTCCTCCTAATGGTTCCCTCTGCTGTAGACTCTGGCCTAGGCTGTTGCTTCCTGTCCTTTGAATCTTTGGCACCCATATGAACATATTAGTTTTCTTTTTTCCAGCTGGCCCAAAACCTTGCAGGCTTTTCCTAGGGCATACTTTAAAATGTTACATCCTGGGTTCATCCTGGGTGAGAGGAAAAGATTTTAGGCAGGGGATGGGGTTAGAGAGAGAAAAAGAACAAATGTCTCTTAAGCTGCTTGTAAGTGTAACTTTAGATCTTGGAATCCTCACAGCACCCCAGCCAAATGCTAGCACCATCCCCATGCTAAGAGTGTGGAAGCCAGCTCAGGAAAAGAGGTGGTGTACCCAGTGTCCCTCAGATGGGAATGGGCGGCATTGGGATCAGAACCTGAATCTGAGGGGCTCTGGTAACCTTGATGGAAAAGTTGAGAGCGCTGGTGGGCAGATGGTCTTCCTGGAGCACGGATCCGTGTTGCCGTAGTTGATGACATTGGACAACGAAATGTCAGTGTGCTCACCTGCACAGCTCTGCACTACAACGTGGGATGAGGGGATAGTTCAGTGGGATGGGAATGGTGTGTGCTTAGCCCAGAGTCTGGGTGATATTTAGTACTCAGTAAACAGTAGCTAGAGGACAGAGTCAGACAGACCACTGGGGAGCTTGTGAAATTAAAGTCTTGAAGGATGCTGCCGTGGGACTGGATGCTTAGTGCCCTGCTGTGGGTGGCAGGGATGTGAGAGCATCAGAGCTGACGCTTAGTTCTCAGCGCTTGTAAATTCCCATCGGCCCACCTCCATTCCCGAAACGTTGGATTAGGGAACCTCAGGGTCCAACATATATGACATCTGTCTCCATTCTGGGGTGGATATTTTTCCTCCTTTCTCTTTTTGCTCTCTGCGACACACAAAAAAAATAAAATATGCAAACTGCCCAAAATTACACTCAACATACGCTGAATAAATATATACCCACAGAAGCATATGTTCAATGGCTGCTACCCCCTGCGTTTCAAAGCCAGCTAGCTTATAAAATCATTCTTCACGCAGAGTCCGGGTGATCAATGAGGAGGTGCAGTGCGAGGACACAGCCTTTAGCCGCAAATTGAGTTTTTAGTTACAAAGGATGGGGAAGGGAAAACAGCCAGTGAAACCCAGCAAGTACTGAAAAGTCCGCATTTCCAGCCTGTCCTATCAAGGACCTGGCTGTGGCCCTGGGATGTCTTGCTCTTGACGAGGCATAGGGGTGGATAAGAGGGGATTCGTTGGAGTCAAGCCGTGTGGGTTTAAATCCTGACTCTGCCACTTACCGTGTAGTATTGGGACAGGTTGCCTTAAACCTCTTTGTTTTAGTCTCCCAGTATCGAAAAAGGGGTTATGTAATAGTACCTACCTTTCATGGTCATTGTATGAAGAAGTACAACCAAAGGGTTAAGGAAACAGAACCTGGTGCTAGATTTTCTGTCTCTGCCACCCACTTACTGGCGATGTGACCTTGGACAAGTTAACGAACCTCACTGTGCCTCATTTTCCCTATCTAAGTGTGCATGATAATAGTTTCCACCACCGAGGAAGAGATGAGTTAATGCATGTTCACGGCTTAAAATGGGACCTGGCTCCATACTAAGTGCTCAGATCATGTCCAAGGCCATTTTCCTCAAGTGCCCCCTTGTACACAGGTCTGAAGCAGGCATACCTTGTCAAAATGCCCTTTTGCTCTGTGCCACTCACAGAGGAAAGAGGACAGGAGGCTTCTGAAAACTAAAAGAAATGCAAGCATCTATAGTGTAGACCTGGCAAAAGCCATCTCTCTTCTCCAAGCCTGTTTCCCATTTGTGAGAGGTGAAAATACTAGTACATCCTTTTCTGAGTAGTGGTGGAGACTGTATAAGATACTATACCCTAGCAGTGTGTCTGGCATGTGGGGAGAGCATCATCAATGCCCATTTCCCTCCCTGTGCCCTGAAACCACAAAGTGCCTAAACCCAGGTGTCAGTGATTACAGCCCCGACCTTAACAAGAGGGGCTTCTTCACAGGTCGGGTGGGGGGGGGGCGTCTCGCTGTCAGCCCAGCAGGCGCAGCATTGGGATGGTACAGACCTGAGCTCAGTGTATGAGCCTACGCTCCACCCCACACCCGCTCACCGTGTGACCTTGGCAAGTCCTCGGACATCTCACACCTCAGGGTCCTCTCCTTCCAACTGGCATCTGAGTCTCTATCTTGCAGTCCCATGAAGTTAACACAATATAATGAATGGAAAAGTACTTTAGAAACCTTAACGCACATGTGAAAGGCAGCATAGCGAGACTTGATATCTCAGCTCTGCCACTTACTTACCCTGTGGCCTTGGGACAAGTGACAAAAGTTGTCTGTGCCTCAGTTTCCTTCTCTGAAAAATAAGGAGAGTCGTGTACCTGCACCATCAGGCTGGGGTTAAGAGTAAGAATTAGTATTCATAACACATTGAGAAGAGTGCCTGGCACACGGTAAGCCCTATTAAGTGTTAGCTATTATTATTATTAATGAGCTATACAAAGGCTATTTATTATCATCACTAGACAGTTACTGCATAGACATTCGTCAGGACTCCTGGCAGATTTTCTTGGGAGAGTGTTCCCTGGACCCCCTTCTGTGAGTTCTCGGTACTTCTCTGTACCATATAGAAAACCACAAGGACTGTAAGAATGTGTGCACTTATTTCTCTCCCCATGCCCCCCACCCCGCCCTTTGGAATAGATGCTCCTTGAGAGCTGGGGCTAAGGTTTTGTAGATGTGATGGCCTGGAGGACAGCAGGCTTTGAATAAGCATTTGCTGGACTGAACACCCAGTCCACGTAGGGCCCTGGGGGGCTCCAGAGTTGCAGAAGTCTTGATGACTCCCGCCAGAAGGATGCCCAGGCTGTAGGAGTGAGCTGCAAGCTATGTTCTCAAGCCGCTCCCTCTAGAATAACCTTCTCCATGGTTCCCCAGCTCAGGTGCCACTGACTATCAGAACCTATCACCTGACCTCCCTGGGAATCCCTGTCAGCCGCTTGCAGAGAACCATAGGATGTCCAAGCTGGAAGGGCCCTTGGAGACCAGCAGCCAGCTTTCTCACTGCATAGATGGGAGGACTGAGGGCCAGAGAAGGCAAGTGCCCAAAGCAGGGACCGTAACCTGTGTCTTCTAACTCCCTGGGCTCCTCTGATGGGAAAGGCAGGCGACCATAAATTCATACAGCCAGCCTTGATCAGCACGTTGTGAGCAAACCCAGCCATGCATTCCGCCACTCCCGGCATTCCGCGTTTCATTGCGCTTTGCTCTATCGCGCTTCGCAGATGCTGCAGTTTTTATGAACTGAAGTGTCGTGGCCCCGCTGCAATTGTCAGGTGATGGTTAGCATGTTTTAGCAATGAAGTATTTTCAAATTGAAGTATGTACATTGTTTTTTAGACATAATGCCATGGCACACTTAATAGACTACGGTATAGTGTAAACATAACTTTTATATGCGCTGGAAAACCAAAAAGTTCATCTAGCTCATGTTAGCGGGATATTCACTTTACTGCATTGTTCTGGAACCGAAGCCGCAATGTCTCTGGGGTCTGCTTGTATTGCTATTTCAGAACTGTTCTTTTTTTTTTAATTTTATTGAAGTGTAGCTGATTTACAATTTGTTAATTTCTGCTGTACAGCAAAGTGACTCAGTTATACATCTATATATATTCCTTTTCATATTGTTTTCCATTCTGGTTTATCACAGGATATTGAATATAGTTCCCTGTATTTCAGTACTATTCTTGAGCAAAAACCGAGCATAAGCCTCTCAGGGTTTACCCACTTCCTCTGTGGGTCTGGATGCTTCTTTGTGTCTCCATAGGACAGGGGTGGTGTGGTGAGTGGAGAGAGCGTGGGGTTAGAGTCAGACACACCTGTGTTTGCACCCCAGCTCTACTCCTGGAAAGCTGAGTGACCTGGGAAAAGCACTTGTGGTCCTAAAACCTGTTTCCTCTTCTGCAGAATTAGGCTAATGATAGCAGGCTCATAGGGTTGTCGGCTTCAGCAAAGTAGACTAGTGAAGACACCTCGTGTAGTGCCTGGCCTGCAGTAGGTGCTCAGAGCCTTTGAATTTCCTTTCTCGTGTCTTCAGTTGGAGTGTGTTGAACCTGCACAGATGGCTGGCATGTGGGGAGAATGGCCTGTTGGCATTTCACTGGAACTCAAGCCAAAATGAAACAACATAGCCAGACATTTTATTACATTCCAAAAATATTTACCAAGCATTGAATATTGAGTGGGCATAGTCATAATACCTAAACTTTTGTAACAATGGACATTTTACCCTGTACCAGGCACTATGTAACGGACATTAAATGTCTAACTTTTTATTTCCCCCACAGGCATTCTACTGAGTAGATATAATTAGGCTCATTTCACACTGAGAATATTGAGACTCCAAGTGTTAATGAAGTGACTAATATTACACAGCTAGTTAAATGGCAACACCAGGTGGGGTTCCTGCCTGACCCCAAAGTGCACACGGGGTGTCTTCCTCCCCTGTGCTGGGCACTGGGGCGGTGCTGACAGGCGGAAGCTGTGTGTGTTACATTCTCTGCCCTGAAATAGCACGTAGGCTCAGAGGGAGACAGTCTGTGAACCAGAAACCATCCCACCTGGCAGAACAAAGTTTGTACTAGAAGAATAATTAATGTGGGAGAGAAGGAAAAATGATTCTTGCTGACTCCAGGCATCAAAAGGAAGTCAGAACTTCTACACAGGGACTTCTCATGGCACCAGGTGTTCCTAGCAACACCCAGAAGGCCGTTATTTATTATCAGGTCCATTGTAAAATGGGGAAACCAAGATCAGAAAGGTGTGGTGACTTGCCCGAAGTCACACAGCTAGGAAGTAGCAGCGTCTGGATTAGACTTCCTTTCTTTCTGTCTCCTCGGCATCCTTCTGCTTCTTGAGCTCATGAAGGGATCCACAGAGGGGGGCTGTGTGAGCTGTAACTTAGAGGATACATACGGTTCTTTAGAAAGAGGAGGGCAGGCCCGGATGAGGGCAGAGCATGGACAGAGGTACTGAGGTCGGACCCTGCCTACAACAGGCAGTGTTGGGCATTGGCCCAGGTGGTTTCCAGATGCGGGTGGAAGGACAGATGAGGCAGGGTGGTGCTTTGGGCAGCGTGCCTGGGAGCTTTCCTCGGGACTGAGGCAGGCCGGCTCTGCCTTCTCCACTCGGGTCCGAGGCCCTCTGGTGGTGCCGGCAGCTGCAGACAGACACTACACAGGACTATTATTGATCCCTGGAATCCCTTTTTGCATGCCAGCACCCTCCCTCCGTGTCAGCTTTGCAGCCCAGCACAGATTGAGCGGCAGCTGAATTGACATGAGTTGAATAAAACTCCCAGTAATTATGGGCTCTTGACCGGCCCGGTTGTCCAAATCAATGTCAGCAGTAATAGACAGGCCCTGTTGACAGATTGAGGCTGAGCGGGAGGAGGCGGGGGACGGGGAGCTTTCCCCACTCACTCCCATTCCTGGCGGTGCTCCAGAGGCCTCCTGGGATAAGGAGCAGCAGGCTCACGCAGTCACTAATCAACGGGGCGGTTCTTACTAAAGGACTCAGCGCATGGGATTCTCACTAACCTCGCCAGCAAAATGGGTGTATCTCAGAGGCGCCTCTGAGTTTTGCTGTGGGGATTTGTAGAAATAGCACATGGGAAATATGCAGCCCATGGGAGGTGCTCGATAAATAGCCATTTCATTTCCTTCCTTGCTTCCTTCCCTTCCTCTTCCCAGGCTTCTGTATCTGATCTGTGCACCCAAGACTATCCTGCCAGCATCCTCTCTGAGTCCCCTGGTTAACTCATCATAGGGACCTTCCCATAAGGTGCTCAGAATCCTTGTGTAGCCCAAGCCAGTCTGAACCGCTTGTGACATCACAGGCAGGCCACCTCCATGTGGATCAGGGGAAAGAGCACCTCATTGACAATTTAGGGAATCTTCAGTGGTTGGCACAGCCTGCCTCTCCCTTGCTGTGTGACCTTAGGCAAGTCACTTGGCCTCTCTGGGCTTTAGTTTCCTCATCTGAAGAGTGAATAGGATGATATTGGTCCTACCTTAGCGTTGATGGGAAAAGCAAAAGCTGCCTGTGGTGGTGTTCTCCCTCCTCTCCACATGTAATGGGTCTCCTTCCATTGCTTTCAGAATGTATTTCCTATCTGGGGGAAAGTAATGCGCTATCCACAACAGGAGTTACCGCTTTTTGGGCACCTGCCATTGTGGCAGGTCTGGGGCAGGTACCTGATCTAGTTTGGTTCTCTCACAAGCCCAGAGAGGTAGGAGTGACTCTCTCCAGTGGAGAGGTGTGGAAACCAAGGCTCAGGGAATCCAGGGCACACAGCAAGGAAGTGGTTTGGCCGGATTTCACTCGCAGCTGTGGGGATGCTTTGTAGCTGCCAGCGTGCTCAGCCTTTCATTCACGCCTAAGCTCACAGTTGCCGTTGTCTCATTTAATCTTGACCGTGATCTTATGGGGCAGTGCTACTGTTAGGAAGCAGCGCTCTTCCCAGGAGGTGGTACTATCATTCCACTTCCATTGGCAATGAGAGAGAAAGCAAATGCTTACGGAGCCCTTGGAGGAGGACAAAGCTTTGCCCATGGTTAGGCAGGTTTGGAGGCATCCTTGTGATTTCTTAAAGTGCGCTCCCTCAGTCAAAGGAAATTCTCCATTTTCTTCTGAAATACTTTAGACCTAGTTCTCCCCTTTTCAAGATCCATAGTTGCTTTGGTACAAACCCAAGCAGCTCAGAGCTAAAAGGCTTCTCCAACTTCCTATTGCCCAATTCCTTCATTTTACAGCAGAGGAAACAGACTCAGAGGGTGGGATGCGCTTGCCTGAAGCCATCCAGAGAGTCAGAGACCGACGCCAGGCAGAACTGGAACTCAGCGCTCTGGAGAGCCTTTCCCATGCATCTATAGAGGGCTGGCTAGGATCTCGCTTCTTATCTCCAGCATCCCATCTGCCTCCCGCTTCCACTTTGAGGACAGGCTCAGAGAAGCCTCGCGATGAGCTCAAGGTGACAGCCAGTACGAGGCTGGGTCTAAGCTGGAGCTCTTTCCATTACCCCATGCTGCCTGTCAGGCCCCAGGTTGTAGAGGAGAGTAGAGGTACCACATTCCTGTCTCCCAGGGCCCAGGGAGGGGCAGGACTCATCCTCCAGCACCACTGGGAAACCCCCCAGGCTTATTCACTACATGAGTCAATCCGGCCCCAGGAAAAGTTATTCTGTTTTGGAAAAAAAAAAAAAGTTATTCTGTTTTGCAAGTTGGTTGTTTTTCCTTCTGCTTAGAACAGCTGGTCCACCTTCTAGACTTGGGGGGTGGGGTGGCAGAACAGCTCATTACAAATTTTGTGCTGGGAGCAATTTGCATTCCATAATTAATGAACATTAAAATGCATAATTACAAACAGAAACAAATGGCTTGGTGCTGATGAAAAGTCAGGCTGGGAAGGAGCCAGAGGCACAGGGGATGGAGGAGGAGGCTGGAGAGAGCCTGGCAGGGCCAGCCTGTGCTGGAAACAGCTGGGAATCCCCCAGTTGCCTCCCCTCCACCTGCTAAGATCCTTAAGGCTTTAAGCCTTAGGGACCCAGGCCCAGGGTCTTCCTGTGGGTTCTCTTCTGAGATGGGGCAGAATGGGGGCTGCGGAGCCCAGCTGACCTGAATTAGACCCCAAGCTCTCTCACCTACTTACTATAAAGCCTCAGGCAAAGGAGCAACACTCCAGGGATTGGGGTTATTCTCAGCTGGACCTGCCCCCTTTCTCCTACCCACTCCTTGTCCCCCAGAGCCCACCTCCCAAGGCTCCTTGTGTGAGCTCTAAGAAAGTACTTGGAGATAGCTGAATTCACTTACTTCAGTAATCTCTTCAAAGTAGCAAGTGAAATCACTTATTCCTCTGCCAACAACCCTCCAGTGCCTTCCAGTTATACTTGAATAAACTTGAGATGCCTTCTCATGACAGAAGCCCGGGGTCAGTAACTTTTTTGTATAAAGGACCACATAGTAAAGATTTTAGGCTTTGCAAGTCACACGTGGTCCTTTTGTGCGTGTGTGTCTCATATTCTTCTTTAAAAATCAAACAAAACAAACAAACAAAACAACTTTAAAAATGTAAAGAAACATTTTTAGCTCTGGGGCTGTGCAAAAATAGGCTGTGGGGGGGGAGTGGAGTTCTTTTCTCTGTTCCACTAAAAACAACTAAAAACTCTGGAGGTTATATATAAAACAAACTGTGAGAAGTAGAGAGAAGAGAAGGCGGCAGACCAGTTAGGGATTTTGAGACACGAGGAAGGACATGGTGGTCATTCCCTGGGTTTTCTTTTTGCCTCATAGGTCCCAAACTTGGAGCTCAAGGAGACAGCAACTCAGAAAGGCTGATAGATAAAGACACAAACAAGCGAACAAAAAGAAAAAAAAAAAGCCTGCTTTCTTAAGGCAAAGTATCAGGAAAAGGGCAGCTGACCAAGATAGAAAATTTTAGGTGCTAACCATTCTATTCAGGCCAAACATCACAGAAAATTATAATAATACTAACAAGGATAACAACATGCCTCCTCCCCCACCCATGCTAATAAAGGCCAAGGAGGGAACTAGATGCCATCCTTGGCAGGCTGTACTGAGACCATCTGCCAACCCAGTTCCCTCTCCCTGCTGGGGTGGTGTCAGACAAGGTCAAGTAAGGAGCCAGGACTTTAATCCCCACTGAGAGGTAATGAGCAACCCTCCTCCCCCCATCCAAGGTCCATCCAGTGTCAGTGGAGACTAAATAAAGAGCCTGGACTTCACCCCAACCTTCAGTAATAGGGTACTCTTCCCCTCCCTGCTGAGGTATTGCCAGAGGAGGCCTAGTAGAAAGTCAGGACCATTGACCATTGATCAGTAGTGATGAAACCAACCCCCACCCCGTCCAGATGGTGTCAGTGGGGAACAGTAACTCAGCACACCTAACCATTCCCATCCAGGAAACTATCAGTGGAGTCCTAATAGGGAGTCAGCTTCCCACCCACCCCCCCCCCAGCAGTAATGAGGACCCTTCCCTCTTGGGTATCAGTGGAGGCCAAGTGGGGAAACTGGGATCCTGCCTCCGCCTGAGAATAACAAGGTGTGTCTCCCCTTTCACCTGCTGGAGCAGTGTCAGAAAAAGCCAAATTTAAAAATATATATTTAAGATTCAGAATTTTAAAAATAATATAACATAATGTCCCAAATATCTAGGTTTCCTTTGGGAATCACTTGTCATACCAAGAACCAGGGAGATCTCAAACAGAATGAAAAGAGACAACCAGTAAATGCCGCTACCAAGATAATAGAGATATTAGAATTATCTGACAAATATGTTGCAATAGCCATCATAAAAATGCTTAAGCAAGCAATTATACGCACAAATGGAAAAAAAAAATCTCAGCAAAGAAGTAAAAGATATAAAGGAGAAGCAACTGGAAATTATGTAACTGAAAAATACAATAATTGATTTACAAAATGCAGTGGATTGACTCACCAGCAGAATGGAGAGGACAAGGAAATAATCAATGAACTGAAAGATAGAACAGTAGAAATTACCCACTCTGAACATCAAGAGAAAATAGATTGGAAAAGAAAATGAACACAGTCTCATGGGCCTGTGGGACTGTGAAAAAAGATCTAACATCTGTGTCATTGGGGGCCCAGAAGAAGAGAAGAAAGAGAGCAGGACTAAAAAAGTACTCAAAGAAATTATGGCTACAAACTTCTAATTTAGCAAAATGACTCATTCTACAGATTCAAAAAGCTGAGCAAACTCAAGGATAAACACAAAGAAATCCACACCAACACATCATAGTCAAATTTCTGAAAATATCTTTAGCTTTCCAAAAGAAACAATCTTATTAACAAGGAGAGAGAAATGACATCTATAGGGGAAACACAGTTTGAATGATGGTGGAATTCTCATAAGAAATCATGGAGGCCAGAAGGAAGCGGCACAACATTTTTCAAGTGCTAAATGAAAAAGAGCTGTCAATGCAGAATCCTATGTCCAATAAAATATCCTTTAGAAATGAAGGAGAAATGAAGACATTCTCAGATGAAGGAAAACTAAGAAAATGTTGTCACCTGCAGACTTAGTCTAAATAAATGGCTAATGAAAGTTACCAAACAAAAAGGAAGTCATAAAAGAAGGGATCTTGGAACACTGGGAAGGAAGAAAACACAGTTAGCAAAACTATAGGTAAATGCATTAGACCTTCCTTCTCCTCTTGAGTTATCTTCATTGTGTTTGATGGTTAAAGCCAAAATGATAGCAGTGTCTGATGTGATTCTGAATACAGTCCACCCAATATCCCCAGGTTTCATATCCACGGATTACACCAACCTCTGATGTAAATTTCCCAGCTGGTTGAATTTGTGGATGGGAAACCTGCAGTTGTGGAGGGCTGAGTGTATTTATTGCACCAGGCCATATGAGGGACTTGAGCATCGGTGGAGGTTGGTATCTGTGTGGACTCCTGGAACCAATCTGCTATGGATACCAAGGGACAACTGTATATTTAGAGGAATATTTAAGAAAATTATGTTATAAATGGGAGAGGATAAAGGGACATAAAGAGAAGTAAGCTTTCTTTTTTAAAAAAATTTATTTTTATTTTTGGCTGTGTTGGGTCTTCGTTGCTGCATGCAAGCTTTCTCTAGTTGCGGTGAGCAGGGGCTATTCTTTGTTGCCGTGCACGGGTTTCTCATTGCGGTGGCTTCTCGTTGCGGAGCATGGGCTCTAGGTGCGTGGGCTTCAGCAGTTGTGGCATGCAGGCTCAGTAGTTGTGGCTCACGGGCTCTAGAGTGCAGGCTCGGTAGTTGTGGCACATGGGCTCAGTTGCTCTGCGGCATGTGGGATCTTCCCAGACCAGGGCTCGAACCCATGTCCCCTTCATTGGCAGGCAGATTCTTAACCACTGCGCCACCAGGGAAGTCCCAAGAGAAGTAAGCTTTCTACACATCACTTAAACTGGTAAAATAATGGCACCAGTACACTATGGTAAGCTATGCATACTAGAACGACCACTAAAAACTTTACAAAGAGATGTACCCCAAAATATTATGGATAAATTAAAAAGAATTTCTAAAAAATGTTCAAGCAGCCCACAGGAAGGTAAGGCAAGGAAAGCAGAGAAATGAAAAGCAGAGATGAGAAAACAGAAAGTAAACCAGTGGACTTAAGTTCTAAGCTATCAATAATCACATTAAATGTAAGTGATCTAAATACACAAATTAAAGACAGAAATTGGCAGAGTGGGTTAAAAATCATGACCCAAATATATGCTCTCTACAAGACATTCACTTCACATATAATGATTTAGGCAGGTTGAAAGTAAACAGATCAGAGAAGACATATACATAGCAAACAAAAGCTGGAGCAGCTGTATTAATATCATATAAAGTAGGCCTTAGAGCAAAGAAGGTTATCAGAGAAGGACACTGTATAATAATGAAAGGGCTGCCCACCAGGAAGACATAGAAATCATAGATATTTATGCATCAGACAACAGAGCTGCAAAATGTATGAAGCAAAAACTAATTGAACTGAAAGGAAAAGTAGACTAATCCACAGTTATAGTTGGATCCTTCCACACCCCTCCCCCCACAACTGATACAACACTTAGACAGGAAGTTAGCAATGGTATAGATTAGGTTAGTAACACCTCCAACCAAAAGGATCTAGTTAACATTTATAGAACACTCTGCACAGCAACAACAGAATGCTCATTCTTTTTAAGTACCTATGGGACATGTGCTGAGATGGACCATATTCTGGGCCTTGGTAAAAGGCTCAACACATTTAAAGAATTTAAATCATACAGAGTGTGTTCTCCAGCCACCACAGAATCAAACTAGAAAGCAATAACAGATAACAGAAAAATCTCTAAATACTTGGAAACTACACAACACATTTCTAAATAATGCATGGGTTGAGAGGAAGTCTCAAGGGCGATTAAAAATACATTGAACTGAATGAAATAAAAATACAGTATATCAAAATTTATGGGACACAGCTCACACAGTGATTCATCTTTTCCTTAAAGTAAAAGTCTTTATATTTAATGAGGAGGAAATTTATAGCCATAAATGCATACATTAGATAAGAAGTTTCAAATTAATAATCTAAGTTCCCCACCTCGAGAACCTACAAAAAGGAGAACAAAAGAAGCTCAAAGCAAACAGAAGAAAGGAAATCAATGCAATTGAAAACAGAAAAATAGATAAAGTCAATGAAACCAAAAAAAAAAAGAAGATTCTTTGAAAATGTCAAGAAAATTGAAAAAAGATAAACAAAACAGCAAGACTTTTAAAGAAAAGAAGAGGAAAGACACAAGTTACCAATATCAGGAATGAGACGGATAATATCACTACAGACCCTGCAGATGTCAAAAGGATTAATAAAGGAATGTTACAAATAGCTATACACACATATATTTGACAACCTAGATGAAATGGATCAATTCCTTGAAAAATGCAAAATATCACATCACCCAATATGAAATAGATATTTGAAAAGCCCTATAACTACTAAGAAAATTGAAATTGTAACTTAAAAACTCCCCCAAAAGAAATCTCTAAGCTTGAGTAGTTTCACTGGAGATGTAAACCTCAGTGTAAGTCTCACGCGTCATACAAAAATTAACTTGAAGTGTATCACAGAATTAACTGTAAAACATAAAGCTATAACACTTCTAGAACACACACATACACACACACGAGAAAATATTTGAGATTTGAGCTTGGCAAAGAGTTCTTAGATTCCAAGATATAGATTTTATGATACATAAAAGAAAAAATAACTTGGATTTCATCAAAATTAGAAACATTTGCTCTGTGAAAGCTCAGTTGAAAAAGATGAGAAGACAAATTACAGAGTGGGAGAGAAAATATTTGCAAACTGCATATTTGACAAAAGTCTAGTGTCTAGACTATATAAGGAACTTCCAAACCTTAACAATTAAAAACAAACAATCCAATTAGAAAATGAAAAAAAGACACTGAGAGACATCTCACTGAAAACGATATAAAGGTGGAAAATAAACACAAAAGATGTTCAGCATCGTTAACGATTAGAGACATACAAATTAAAACCACAGTGGATGGGCTTCTCTGATGGCACAGTGGTTAAGAATCCGCCTGCCAATGCAGGGGACACCGGTTCGAGCCCTGGTCCGGGAAGATCCCACATGCCGCAGAGCAACTAAGCCCGTACGCCACACCTGCGCTCTAGAGCCTGCACTGTAGAGCCTGCGTGCCACAACTACTGAAGCCCGCGCGCCTAGAGCCTGTGCGCCGCAACAAGAGAAACTGCCGCGGTGAGAGGTCTGCACACCTCAACGAAGAGTAGCCCCCACTTGACGCAACTAAAGAAAGCCCACGCACAGCAACGAAGACCCACCACAGCCAAAAATAAATGAATGAATGAGTGAAAAAACACAGTGGAGGTATTATTACACACCTGTCAGGATGTGTAAATAAAATGAAAAATATTGACGACATCAAATGCTGATGAGGATGTGGAGAAACTGGATCGCTCATGTTTTGCTGGTGGGGATTTAAAATAGTACAACCGCCCTGAAAAAGTTTGGCAGCTTCCTAAAAATATTAAACATGTAACGACCGTACAACCCAGAAATTATACTCCATGGCTTTTTTTCCCCCAGAGACATGAAAATGTATGTCCACACAAAAACTTGCACACTAACGTTTGTAGCAACATTATTCATAATAGCCAAGAACTGGAAACAACCCACATGTCCTTCATCAGGCAAACAGTTAAACTATAGTCCATCCATAGCATGGCATAATATTCTGCAATATAAAAGGAGCTAAATATTGATACATGAAGACACCTGGATGAATATGAGAATTATGCTAAGTGAAAAAAACCCTAAAAGGTCACAAACTATATGGTTTTATTTATGTAACATTCTTGAAATGACAACATTATAGAAATGGAGAGCATATTAGTGGTTGCCAAGTATTAAGGAAGGGAGTCAAGTGAGCAGTGGGTATGGCTTTAAAAAGGCAAGAGGAGGAATCTATGTAGTGATGGAAATGTTTTGTATCTTGATTATCAATGTATATATCCTGGTTGTCATATTTTGATATAGTTTTGCAAGATATTGAGGAAAACTGGTAACACTCTGGATCTCTCTGTATTGTATTATTTCCTACAGTTGCATGTGAATCTATTATAAGCATCTCAAAATTGTAATATATATATAACTAAAAAAAAAAAATAAGCACAGGCCTCTAACTGGATTTGGCCTACAGACCATAGTGTGCCAACTTCTGGCTTAAGTGATTTGGTCACTTTCTACGTCTCACCCCTTGCCTTGTGCCAACATTGCTTCCCCCTGTCTCACAGAGCTTCAGCTGCATTGGCTTCCTCTGTTTCATGGACAGCCAACACTGTTCCTGCCTCAGGACTTTCATACGTGCTGTTCCTTCTTGGATAACTCTTCCCACTTATACTCACCTGGGAGATTCCACTTATTATTCAGGCTTAGTTCAAGTGTTCAATGTATGCCTCCTTTATCCCCGTTCACTTTTTATCATGTTGCACTTTTGTTGTACCTCTTTACTCTATGAAATAATCATTTTACTTCTTGTTAATTATTTGTCTTCTCCCTAGAATTTAAGCCCCATGAGAGCAGGGTCTTGCTTGTCTTCTTTACTCCTGCATGTCCAGCACCCAGCATCTTTGCTTAGCATTGAGTAGATGTTCAATATACATTTGTTAAATGGTCCAAAGAAGGACTCATATGGATGAGAAAGAAAAGATAAACGGATAGTGCCAGTTAGGTTTTATGGGAGGGAATGGGTTCATTCATTTATCATTTGTTCCACTTACCCATTCATTTATCCTTCATTTATTGAGTGCCTATTGTGTGCCAGGTTCTGAGCCAGATTCTTGGTTGTTTTTTTTTTGTTTTTTTTTTTTTTGCGGTACGCAGGCCTCTTACTTGTGGCCTCTCTCGTTGCGGAGCACAGGCTCCAGATGCGCAGGCTCAGCGGCCATGGCTCACGGGCCCAGCCGCTCCGCGGCATGTGGGATCTTCCCGGACCGGGGCACAAACCCGCGTCCCCCGCATCGGCAGGCGGACTCTCAACCACTGTGCCACCAGGGAAGCCCCAGAGCCAGATTCTTTAGGTTGTTTTCTCATAGGGTCACCAGAAATGCCTCCCAGAGAGGCATTCTTATTTCCGTCTTACAGATGAGAAGCCTGAGGCTGTCTTTGAGGTGAAGCACTTGCCTAGATGCTCAGTGTCAAAGGCCTGTGTGCAGTTCAAGACTAACATCAGTCCTACTGATCCCGTCTTCAAGGTGTTGCCTCCATTTAAGGAAGAAAAGCTGAGGCCCAATTAGGTTCAAGGTCACCGGGCGGGTGAGTGGTGTACCTGAGAAGAGTTCTGATCTTCCTCTCTCTAGTACACCAGAATCTCCGTTTTGCCCCAATGACATTCATCTCTTTCCTCTAAGAAGATATCCCCGACCCAAACCTGCCTACCCCAATATTCCCCAATCACATTTGCAGAATTTCCATTTTCCATTCAAGTTATACTGTGCCTCTTCGTGTTTGCTTTGTAACCAGTGCTCTGGCTGACAGATACATGTATTTCTCATTTCTCAAACTAGATCCTAAGCTTCTTAATCATACCCAGAACGGCAGCTACCATTTGCCAAACACTGTGCGAAGCACTTGTTACATTTATCTCACTGTATTAGTTATCTTTTGCTGTGTAACAGATTATCCCCAAATTGGGCATCTTAAAACAAAAAGCATTTAATATCTCACACCATTTTTTTTTTTTTGCGGTACGCGGGCCTCTCACTGTTGTGGTCTCTCCCGTTGCGGAGCACAGGCTCCGGACGCGCAGGCTCAGCGGCCATGGCTCATGGGCCCAGCCGCTCCGCGGCGCGTGGGATCATCCCGGACCGGGGCACGAACCCTTGTCCCCTGCATCAGCAGGCGGACTCTCAACCACTGCGCCACCAGGGAAGACCCTCACACCATTTTTAAGGATTAGAAATTTAGTAGTGGCTTAGCAAACTGGGTGGTTTAAGAAAATAGAAATGTATTTTCTCAAGGTTCTGGAGGCCAGAAATCTGAAATCAAGATTGTCAACAGGGTCTTCCTGCCTCCAAGGGCTCCAGGGGAGAAAGCATCCTTGTCTCTCCAGCTTCTGGTGGCTGCAGCACTTGGTGACTTGTGGCCACATCGCCCCAATCTGCGCTCTATCCCCACGTGGTCCTTTGCATGTGTGTAATCTCTCTGTGCCTCTTTTTTATAAGGACATTTGTGACAGCATTTAGAGCCACCTAGATAGATAATCCCCATTAATCTCCTCATCTCAAGAGCTTTAATATAATTACATCTGCAAAATAACGTTACCATAGAAGGTAACATTCACAGGTTCCGAGGGTTAAGATGGGGACGTATCTTTGGGAGCCATTATTAGCCCTGCCACACCACCTCATAGGTTTGCCATAAGGATTAACTACGTTAAATTAGATACAGTGTTTAGATTATGCCTGGAATATAGAACATATTGTTTTAAAGAATAAAAGTGGTAGGGAATCAGTGGGGGGTGGAAAGAACTGTGAGTAATACCCCGCCCCAGATATCTCCTGTTACCTGGTGAGAAGTTCAGCCCTTCCTTCCAGCACTCACCCCTACATCTCTGCAGACAGATGACCCAGCCCCAGGTACCAGCACACAGCTCCCAATGACCCCATGACTAGGTGCTTTTCTGTCTGACAGTGAATGTTCTGAGACAAGCAGGGGCCTCCTCTAAGCTTGTATTAATATGTACAGCACTTCACTCCCATAGAAAATTGATTTTTCTTTTTAAGCACAAAGTGTAGCCAGTTTTATAACCTTTCTGCAGCTTGACAAAGGCCATTTATAACCAACTCTCTCTGTCACCCTTCCTGGCGCCAGTCTCAAATGTCTTGAAGAACTCTCTCATGCATCTGTAATTATGAATTCTTCTTAGGCAAAATTTAATTTCTAAGAGAGATGACCTTTTTCGGTTATTGTGGTTTTTGTAAATTAATTTTGGGGTGTGTGTTTTGTTATTGATGTTGTTCAGGATGACGGCTTGGGGAGGGGACGAGGGAGCTGGTTGGGAGGAGAGGAAGGTTGGGAGGGCGTTTTAATCAGCGATGTCCAGTGATAGATGAGGAGGGCCGGGCTCTGGGTGTTAATCTTGGTGGACAGGAAATGTCAGCAGGGTGACTGAAATTAAAACCTAGTACCTCATTTTCTCTCCCAAACGCAGGAGAATTGGAACTTCTTCTCCGTCTGCTGGACTGGAGATGAGCTCAGCCTCATCAAATGATGGGAAACTAAATTAAATAACTAGGTGGTTCTACCGAGGGTATAAGAGCTTCCGTTTACGGAGCACTTAGCAGGTACACCCTTAGCTGGGCACACCAGAAGAGCATTCGACTGAGGTCACTCAAGGTTGGAATTGTTGAGCTTTTAAGGGACCAGAGGGCAACCCGTTTGGTTACCTGGAGGAAAGTTCACATGGCCTGGCAGAGGGTTTGATACCATCTGCAGAGGACCTTGGCTGTCACCTTTAGGAAGATTCGCTTTGTTATTGTTTAGAATTCATTTATTTATTTAAGCTGGGGAGTGATGCTACTTAGAAATGTCACTCTGGAGACCATTAGGAGGATGGTATACAGCAGGCCAGACTGCAGGCCAGCAGACTGTGTAGGAGACCTTTGTGAAGATGCAGGAGTCTCATTTAGGACTTCAGGTACCAGGATGGAGAAGAGGTGACACATTCAAGACAGGAAGGAAGAGAACTCACATTTGATGAGTACCAAATTTCATGCCAAATTCTGAAGTAAGTTATGCAGCCCCTGTGGTCCAGCTTAAGCTTGACAACAAATCCACAGATGCAGGTGCTAGGCTCGTTTAACAGATAAGGAAGTTGAAGCTCAGAGAGGGTGAGTAACTTGCCCCAGATCACACAGGGAGAAGGGGAAGATCTGGAACTTAAACTCATATTGGTAAAAGCTCTTTAAAATATATCTGGCCACCTCCCATGGTGACCCTATTGGACAATAATAATAAACACAATAACGATGATGATCCCAGCAGTATTAGTATTCATAGCAGCTCACTTTTGCTGTATGGTTGCCGTATGAGCCACAGAGTTCTAAGTACTTTGCACACACTATCTCCCTTCATTCTCATAATTTTACAAGATAGATATCGACAAAAGCTCCATTTTACAGGTGGGCACACTGAGGTTCAGAGAGGTAAAGGAATTTATCCAAGGCCACACAGCTATTAGGTGGTCAAATGAGACTTTGAACCTGTCTCTACAGTCCCGACACCTGCCCCTTTTCAGAAGGTGGGAGGAGAGGGCGTGATGAGACCCTCCACTTCTTCAGCTGTAACCACCCTGTTGCTGTCTCTCTGAGCAGTGCCCTGAGGAGCTGAGGCCCATGAAGGACGGCTCCGGCTGCTATGATCACTCCAAAGGCATCGACTGCTCCGATGGCTTCAACGGTGGCTGCGAGCAGCTGTGCCTGCAGCAAACACTGCCTTTGCCCTACGATGCCACCTCCAGCACCATCTTCATGTTCTGCGGGTGAGTCTCTGCTCCCAAGGCCCGGCCTCTCCCTTCACAGCAGTGGGAGGGATGCAGGAAAAAGATCAGGAACTACAGCCTGGCCCAGCTGGGACTGACCTTCAATGAAATGGCCTTTCTGCCTCTGCTTTTTCAGCCCAAGAGGAAAAAGGCAACAATATAACCTTTGGTTGGGGATTGAAAAGAAGAATGGAAGAAGAAAAATAAATAATTGATTAGTGGTTATGACAAATGGAATCCTTGCTCAGGCTACATCCTAGGGTCAGGATTTTTTTCTGCAAAAGTCTCTTGCCCCTTCTGCATCACCCTGTAGCCACGGTCAGTGTATTTTGGAGACAAAAGCAGGCACTGTGAAGGTGTCCCTGAGAAACCAGCAGGTGTGGTGCTTAAGAACATGGGCTTAGCCTGGGCTTTCAACTTTATTTCTGCAGGGATTAAGCAGTGCCAAGTTTAGAGGTTACCCCCTCTTTGTCCTAATGCCCCTATCAGTAATGATAATTAATTGGGGGAGCTGAGGTGGAAAAGAAATAATGCAGGCAAAGCTCAAAGTTCTCGCTCATGCTAAGAAATCAGCTGAGTTTTAAACTTAGTATGAGACTGAAAGAGGGGGTCACGTTAGGACCAACTTGCTGGGTGACCTGGGACAAGTCACCGTCCCTCTCTGGGCTGCAGTTTGACGACTTGTGAAATGAGATCTTCGGACAACGACGCCTAATAGTTGTTCCAATTTATCTTGTTCTCCTTGTTGAAAAAGTCTGCAGTGGGAGTTACCTCTGCCATGGAGAGCTTCTAGCATAGCATTTGGTCCTCAGCAGTCACTCAAGAAAATGGCAGCCTTTTTTCTTCTCTTCATTCCCTTTCTGATGATGTCTTCATATTAGAAAATTTGCTCATTTTTTGACATTCTGTGACTCAGAAAAATAATTCTTTGCTTGGGCAAGATGGTTGGTCATTGAAGGGTGCTCAGTGCTTTACTAAGGTAGAAAAGCAGAATAAAGTGTAAACAAACTTTTCAGTCCTACGTATTACGAAAGAGGAGGTGGGGGAATGTGTATGGGTTTAATCTCAGTTTAACAGAAAATTAACTTTACCTGCATGGTTCTAGTCCATGGGGTCTGGTTTTCCTTCTGGGGCTTATTTCAGGGTCTCCCCACCCCAGCCCCAGTTACACTGGGTGCTGCAGGCGCCCTTGAGCAGTTGTTAAAGCAACTTGCCGGAGGCCCTAGATATGTATCAGTCAGATAAATAAGAAATAAAGTATTGTATGCAGACGTGAACTTATAGGGTCTCTCCTCAGTTTAAGTGACTGCAGGGCAGTGTTGAGTAAATTATGCGTGGGCTTAAATCTGAGACTTGAATAGTAAATCAGCTGTGTTCTTATCATTGTTATTGCACTTGGGGGGAGAAGTGTCCTTCTGTTGCAAATTATAGTAACAGCAGGGGCAACAGCAGTAATGGATTTTGACTTAGAAACTGTCACCACCGTTCATCCCTAGCCCACTGCAGCAGTCCAGGGGAATCAGTAGGCTTGGGTTCTAATCCTAACTCTACCTCTAACTTTCTCTTAAACATCAGGCAGCTCTCAGGACCCCTGAACTTCAATTTCTCCATCTCTAAAATTTTAATAGTATCTACATTAACATACTGATGTTTGTGAAGATTGCAAAGTACATTTATTACTCCGTTCAGGTTAAGTAATGTGCCCAGGGTCACACGGCTGGTAATGTAGCTTACCACCTCGCTGTGTGACCTTAAGCAGGGTACTTAACATCTCTATGCCTCAGTTTTCTCATCTGTAGAAAAGATGATAATAGCATCTCTCTATAGAGTTGCTATGAGGATTAAATGCATTACATTAATTACATCACAGTTTACACTAATATTTCTAAAGTCCTTTGGAACGGTGCCCTGCACTAGTGTGTATTTGTTAAATAAAATAGCTAAAGTGAGTGATACTAATGACAACAGCCCTCCACTTGCTCAGTGACCTGAGGTGCTCAACCTCTTAGTTTCCGGGTCTGTGAGACACGGACAAACTAACCTTCCCTACCCAGAAAGGTCTCTTAAAGTTTTAAGTTAGACTGAATTGGGAGAGGGTGCTATGAGCTGTTGAAGCTCGTCCAAATGCTGATAAACAGGACAAAAAAACGAGAGTAAAACTCAGGTCTCCTTAAACCAGCTGCAATGTCAACATGCTTTGAAAATTGTCTATTAAGGATGCAAATGAGAAGTTAGCCACACTTGTTAGAAGCACTGTAAACAAAACCATTAGCAGGTACTTGTGTGAAAGTTGGTCTAGAGAAGTGGCAGGCTACTGAATTAAACAAGGAAAACAAACCCTCCTCCAGGGGACTTCGTCGACTTGCTCAGAGCTCTGTGCCTTTTCTGAGAGTTTCCTGGGTAGCACAGGTTTAGTAAAACTATTTGCAGGCAGGTTAATAATAGCAGCTAACACTTATTAAGCACTTCCTACATGCCATGACTGTGCCAAGTACTTTGATGACATTAGCCCGTTGAATTCTCATACCAACTCTACAAGGGAGGTACTAGTATTATGATCTCGATTTACTGTCAAGAAAAGCAGGCACAGAGGGGCTCAGTGCCTTGCTCAAGGTCACACAGCTAAATAAATAGGGGCGTCGAGATAGAAACCCAGTCCACGGGGCTCCATTATTAGTCAAAACAGATCTGATATCACTCCTGGCCTCTGGCCACTCCCGGCCATGTGGTTTTGAGCAAATCACTAAACATCTCTGAGACTCTTGTTTCATGTAGAATCAGATGTGATTGCAGCAGCATTGTGAGGGTTAATTGAAATCACGTGTGCATAGAGGCCAGCACGTGTAAGCACTCCTGAATGGTAGCTGTAATTAGTCTGATAGGTATAAAGCCATCTCATTTAACCCTCCAATGACTGAATTGTATGTCCTGTTTCCTGTTCTATCTCCAGCACATTAGAACAGTGCCTGACACGTAGTAGGTGCTCAATTAATAATTGTGAAATTAAGCTCCTCAATTGACACGGCTAAGGAAGTTGTTCGCAGTCTGGCCTTTTCAGCTGTATTTCCAGTTACGTCCCTATTCCTCAATTAGGCATCTTGGCTTCAGCTTCTGGAGTGTTCAGCATTGTTTCCTCTGCTTCTCCTCCTCTCTTCCCCCCACTACCCCCCATTTGTCCGTGGCCCTTTAGCTTGAATGCTCTGTTTCATCTTCAAGTCTTGGTATAGATCTTAACCTTCTTCAGCCAGTCTTCTCTGAGTCCCAAGAGAAGTCCAAAAGTGAGATGTGTAGTTACTGTGGAGCTGGGTATATAATGCCTTGACCTTTCAAATGGATACCATTTAAATGTTGGCTTAATATTTATCAAATCTTAATATTTATAGGAAAGACTGTTTTTCTTGTCTTATATTAGTTTTTTGTTTGTTTGTTTTTTCTTTTCTACCCATAGGGCCTTCTTACCAGGGAAGGGCCATTGACATTTTGTCTCCAATTCTAATTTATCCCAGTGAAATCTTGACACCTCTTGCAGGCTGGACCGCTGGCTGGCTGTTCTGGTTGTCAGCCCTAGTCAGGTCAAGTTCCTCAAAACTGAGTAAAACATCCTTTCTCTGGAGTCACACAGCCCCCCACCCCATGCTTCTCACTGTCGCAGCCTCACTGCTATGTTGACTTACCTGCTTTCCTGTCTGGTCCCTGTCACACTGCAAACTCCTCATGAGCAGGGACTAGGTCTTAATCACCTGTGTGTCCCCGTTGTCACTGCTTGCCCAAGGACTTTTTCGAAGCCATGACTGTCGAATTAAAGAATTCATCCACCTAAGATTTGCTGCCCCAACTCTATGCCTGGTCTTTTGTGGGGTGATAAGAATGCAAAGAAGCATTGAGTACAAGTCCTTGCCCGCCAGGGGCAAAGTGGACTCTGGGGACAGGTGTTTGAGCCTCACTTGGTCCTCATTGATGCTGATAGACTACAGGTAACAGTATGATAAGAGAAGCAGGTGGATTTGAGATAGGTTGAAAAGGTCATTGTACACTAAGATGAAACATTTAGAATGAATCTTATGGGTGAGAAAGCATTTCTTCTCTCCGAGACCTACACAAGTTACCTAGCAACCAAGTTTGTTTCATTTGTACATGTGTTTACAGCATATACCGCGCATTCTTCCAGAAGAAGTTAATATTATCCACATGAATCCAACCTATAAAAAATGGATAATATAAAGATATGACAGGACGGATCAGAGCCATTTGTAAGGAGAGAAAGGGAAAGGGAGAAAATGGTTTCAGGAGCCTGAAATGGGAGAATTACTCAATGTGAGATAAATTTAGCACTGTCTTGGCAACCAAAGTAAGCAGAAAAAAAGTGGTGGATTATAGAATTGTCCTTGCTTGAGAAAAGGAAGTTTGCAGTTTTGGGGTTTTTGCTTTGCTTTGTTTTGTTTTCCAGAGGATATACTCCTTTTCCTGACATAATTTGCTGAGAGATATTTCCTATATATACCTATATAAGAAGTAGTGAACAATGCCATCAACAGTTTTGAAGTTTCAGTCTTTCTCACATCATTTAGAGGAGAAAACTGAGGCCCAGAAGGGTCTCACAGCCAGTGAGGAGGTGAAATTGGGATAGGAGATGTCCCAGGCTACTGTATTCTAATCTGAATATATTGAATATACTTAAATATAATTTACTTTAAAGTGCAGTGAAAATGTATGTAAAAATATGGACTCAAAGAGCACATCCAGCCTCAATAGTCCTTGCTAGGCTATCTGTTTAATGTCATTTTTATGTGATTTTAGGAGGGAGAGGAGATAAATACATGTGTTTAATAGCATTGTTAACTGGAAGCCTCTTATTTTCATTGCCAAAGCTGAAATTGGCTCTAATAATGGAAAGCACTGACCTAGAGAATGCAGACGGAGATTTTAACTTTCGTTGTCAGCAACTAGTTGCAGAGGTATGGGGGATATTCACTCACGCACTTGTTTTGGTTGTAGTTTCAAATTTTAGGCTAGGCCTGACCTCTGACCTCTCCGACTGCTGATGGAAAGATGGGGCTTTACCGCTCAGAGTGGACATAGAATGTGCACTGGCCAGCTTCTTGTCACAAAAGTACAACCTTGCACTCTCAGCTGTTTGAAACATTTGCAAGAGCTCAGGTGTGAGACATATTCACAGACAACTGATGGAAGCACGCAAAGTCCAGCCATTCATTCAGACAGGTGTTTTCATATGTGGGTCCTGTGAAACATTAGTTCCATGAGATGCTCAAAGACAGAAAAAGGGACGTTCCAGTGGTCAAGCCCACATGGAAAGTCTGCCCTCTAGAACTGTCTCTTGAAGGTTCACAGGGCACCTGAGGATAATAAAAGCTCTAAGTCCTGCAGTGCTCAAACATATCATATTTTGTTGGTTCTAAAGTGCCCAGATTTTTCCACATTTTAACACTTTTGAAATTAGGATGTATTTTACTATCGATGGTTTGACAGAGTTTAATTAAAAATTGTTTTTTCTTTCTTAGTGTTAGGTGAAATGCTAGTGTTTCTTATAGGTGTTGAGGGTCTTAGAGTAGATAACATATTTTATATAATTTAGCCCAAGGTTCTCCATGGCATTCCCTTCCCTTCCCTTCCTTTTCCTCTCCTTCCTTCTTTTCTGAAGAATACTCTTGAGTATGTTACCTTCAAAATGGCTTTTCTAGAAACTCTAATTTTTTCCCTTGAGTGAAACCTGTAGACGGAGGCCACTCTGACAAGAGTTTTACTAATCTTCATGCTGGTCAATGTTGGGACAGTCCTGAGAACTTTCATGAGAAACATTAGTGGGGTCCATGTGGCTGAAGGCCTTAACTGCTAGGTCACAGAGGGCCCTGGTCCTGATTGACCCCAGAGTAGGATTTCTTACAGGTGTCAGGAACAGCAAAGCTTAGAAAACGCCTGCTTCTTTCTTGCCTTGGTGGTAGGATGCTAAGATTCATCCCTAACCTTAGTCCAAGTCCATGTGGTATGCAGTTTCTTGAGCTCTTCTTACCCTTAACTTTGCTCTATTCTTTTTTTTTTTTTTCTGGCATTTGATTCCCTTCCCCATTTAAAAAAAAAAGTTTCTAGTCTATGCATTTCATTACATAATTGTATTGATTCCATAGCCATTGAGGAATGAATGAATGAATGCGCAGGTAAATACGTGAATAAATAACTAAATACCCTGCCTTGAGAATGTGTATAAATGCCATTTCTCTTAGGCCCCAGTTTCCGTTTTTTGAAGAACAAGCAGATTGGAAGCAGTCATTTGTGCTAAAGTGGAAGGAGCCCTAGATTTGGAGGAAGAAGATCCAAGTCCAGGTCCTGGCTTTTCCAAAGCGCTCGTGTGATCTTGGTCAAGGGATTTAAAATGCCAAGCCTCAGGGTCCTTGGTGGCAATGTCAGAATGAAAGTACCCATCTCATGACATTGCTGTAAGGATTAAATAAAACATGCTCTTGGCTAAAAATGTATAAGATTTTGTGGTACGGGCTCTGAATCCCCATCCAATTCTAGTATTCTCTGTAATGTGATGGGTGTGTTCAGGGTAACACATTCACTGCCTTCAGCTAAAATGCCCAGTTTGTATCTCTGTACTTATTTTATTTTATGTTTTTCATTTTGGCATATGTATAAATATAGTTTCATGCAGATCTTGGCTGGTTTCCTGTGAGCCTACACTCTTTAGAATTTCTGTAAGAAAATCTCCCAGACGACAGAATGTTCTAAAGGAGCTGTATAATTATGTTGCATGGTACAAAAATAAGATTAAAAAAAAAAATAGAAACCAACAACTAAATAGACCTTTGCATAAACCATCCTGTACCCTGAGGTGGCTTGGGGGAAGGAGTTGCTCACGTTTTAAAACTCAAAGGATCATTTGCATTTATGAGTTCTCTGTCTCTCTGTCTCTCTCTCTCTCTCTCTCTCTCTCTCTCTCTCTCTCTCTCTCTCGCTCTCTCTCGCTGTCTCTCTCTCGCTCTCTCTCGCTCTCTCGCTCTCTCTCTTGCTCTCGCTCTCGCTCTCGCTCTCGTTCTCGCTCTTGCTCTTGCTCTCGCTCTCTCCCTCTCCCTCTCTCTCCCCCTACATCTCTAAGGGTCTTACTAAGCGGAACCCGGCCTTTTATCTCCCTTCCTTCCTCTCGTGCTGAGCCACAGTCTTTTCTCACCCCCAGGCAAAAGAAAATCACCATGCACCTACAGTTGTAATATGGCTAAAGTCATACACACACATTCACATACACACTTCTTGAAACAGGAACTCCAGGTTTAATTCCTAGCACCACTATTGCCAAGGTATGTCTCCATGGGCAAGTCACTTCACTTCTCTAAACTTCAGTTTTCTCATCTGAAAATGGGAGCAACAGCTCCTTGTGAAGGTTGTATATTAGTTTCCTAGTGCTTCCGCAATGCATTACCACAAACTTAGTACCTTAAAACAATACATATTTACTATTTTATGGTTCTGGAGGGCAGAAGTTCTAAAATCTAGGCATCTGCAGAACTTCAAGGCCGGAGACATAGTCTCTGTGTCTGCTTGTCTGTCTCTTTCCTCTGCTTCCAAGTTATATCTCCTCCTCTGATCCTGTCACTCTTCTCTACCTCATATGCTCCTATAAGGACCCTTTTGGTTACATTGAGTCCACCCAGGTAATCCAGAATAATTGTCCCATCTCAAAATTCTTAACTTAGGGCTTCCCTGGTGGCGCAGTGGTTGAGAGTCCGCCGGCCGACGCCGGGGACGCGGGTTCGTGCCCCGGTCCGGGAAGATCCCACATGCCGCGGAGCGGCTGGGCCCGTGAGCCATGGCCGCTGAGCCTGCGCGTCCGGAGCCTGTGCTCCACAACGGGAGAGGCCACAACAGTGAAAGGCCCGCGTACCGCAAAAAAAAAAAAAATCAGAAAAGGGTAACTCTGTTGGCTTTAAGAAATCTGGATCTAGAAAGAGGCCAGCAGCTAAGGTCTGAGAACCACTGGAAGTAAATGTACATTCTCTGGGAAGTGTAAATTGGCTAACAGATTAAGCAGCAATCATAGGTAATACTAGCATAATCACAGTAACAGTCATCATCGTCATCACAGTAGCTGATGCATTAATTGGCCACTACATCGTAGATACTATTTTATCCTTTACGTAAGTTATCTCTAACTCTCACATCAGCCCTATGATAAGGGTTATTATTATCCCCATTTCATCCATAACGACACTGAGGCCGAGGGTAGTTAACAGGCTTGATCAGGGTCACACAGCTGGGAAGTGGTACAGCCTCTGTTTGATCACAGCTTTAATTAGATCTAGAATCTGAACTTGACATTTTGTGCCTCCTTTAGGTAAGGGGGCCTGGAATGTCAATAAATTCACCAAAGTAGAAATTATACAAGCTACATTCTCAGACCAGAATGTGATAATATTAGATATTAACAGCAATCTGTCTAGCATATGAATCTATATATTTGGGAATTACAAAAAAGCAATCTTCTAAACAACACTTGGGTAAATAAAATCAAACTTAAATGATCACCTCTTTAGCAATGAGCAGGAGCTGGAAAGCTGCATATCAGACTCATGGAATAGAGGCAAAGCAGTAGTCAGAAGCTCCATGACATTTACTAAGAAGAAAGACGGAAAATAAACAAATGAAGCATTCAACTCCAGAAGCCAGAAAAAGAGTTATAAAACAAACTCAGAGAAAGCAGCAGGAAGGAATTAATACAAGTAAAAGCCGAAATAAATGAAATAGAAAAAAAAAAGGAGCCTTGCCAATAAAATGCAAAAGCTTCTTCGAAGGAGAGAGAGAGAACACAAACACATTAGTAATGAGCTAGGGGCATAACCATAGAAGCACAGAAGATGAAACAAATTTAATGAGAAGACTGTGTGCAAATTTATGCCAATAAATTTAAAAGTCTTGATAAAATGCATTATTTCCTTAGAAAATATAAATTACCAAGTTTGAGCCATGATGCTGTAGAAAATCTAAATAGCCAAATATAATAAAGTGATAAGAGAGCTAAATGTCTACAATTAAAAAGAAGACATCAAGCCCAGGTGATTTTATATGCAGGTCTTACCAAATCATCAAGGAACGGATAACCTCTATCTTTTGTAAACTGATCCAGAGAAAGAAAATAAAGGACAGTTTTCTAATTTATTCCATAATCCTAGCATAACCTGAATACCCAAACTGGCCAAATATATACTCATTCATCTGGTTGATGTATTAGAACTGATGGGCTCCTTCTGTGGTAGGATGAAAAATCAACTTTCAAAAATCAAGAATAACTTTCCGCAATATCAGCAATAACTAACTAGAAAACATAAGGGAAAACAAACATGACAACTGATCATATTCCTCAAGTGGAAAATACTGTAATAATAGAAGCTGTCACTCTACTATATCCTTGTGCACGCTGTATTTCAGACACAACTCATTTAATCCTCACAATGGCTCTGTGTGGTGGGAACTTCTTCATAGATAAGCAAAGGAAGTACAGAGAGGTTAAGCATTTTGTCCAGGGTCACACAGCAAAAAATGGTGGAATCTGGATTTGGACTATTGTGGTCTGGATCCTAAGCACCAGCTTGTAACCTCTACCATAGTGCATTGCATAAATACCTATGAATAAACCCCCACCAGATATGTGCAATATTTTTATGACCTAAAGTCTAAAACTTCAGTGAAGGTTTTAAAAGAACACTTGCTAAATGGAGATGCAAACTATGTTTCTGAATTAGAAGACTCCGAACTGTAAAGATGCTGTATCAATCAGCCAGGATAAGATAGGCTATGTTGCCGTAACAAGTGAAGCCTCCCAAACCAGGAGATTGTACACAAAAGTTGATTTCTGGGAAGAGAGGGCTTGAGAGTCATGCAACATGTTTGTAAGGGCTGGATCTGCAATGACTTATATCACAGCAACACAGATTCCATCTCTCAGAATCCCTTCACATGGTCCCTTAAACCCAACTGCAAAGGCAGCTTAGATGCGTAGTCTACAGGGTGTCCACAAAGAGGATCCAGTGTGGTGAACATAAGACATCATCTCTGCCACAGTTGTCAGCAGTGCTCAGCACAGAGTTGACTCTCAATGCGTATGTCTTACAGGAAAAAAAAATTAACAACTTTCCCCCATTTAGTCTACAAATTCAATTTAGACAACCCAAAATTCCACTAAAGTTTTACATGAAATTTGACAAAGCAACTCTAAACTTTATCTGAAGGGAAAAATGAGTAAGAACAGTGAGGAAATTTTGAAATAGGAAATTAGTGTTCTTGACAGGGAGAAGACTTACCTTGCTACATTCAGAACATGCCATAAAACTCTATTAATGAAAATAGTGCTGAATTACTGCAGGAATATACAGATAATTAAATAAAATTTCCAACTATGTATATGTGGTACATATAAGGATTTAATACATGACAAAAAGGCATTTCAAACTACTTAGGGAAGGGATGGCTCCTTCAGATACTCATCTACCCATTTTAAAAATAATTAAGTTAAAATAACCACTCCCACCATGCACAAAAATAAATGCCACACAGATTAAATAACCAAAGATGAAAAAACTATATAAATACTACAAGAATATAAAGAAAGATTGGGTTTTTTTAGCATCTTTGTGGCTTCCTAAGCATCACACAAAATTCAAAAGCAATAAAGGACCAGGATAAAGAGGTTATAAGACATCAAAAGCAATATTAAAACGCAAGTACAGACTGGAAGAAATTTTGGAAGGTGAAAGATAATTACTGAGAAAATATGCAAAACATATACAAACCAATAAGGAAAAAGACAAGTCTCACAAAACATGGGTGGATAATGAGAAATACAAATGACCATGGCATGAAAAGATGAACCTCACCAGTAATCAGGGAAATGCAAAACCAAATAAAAATGATGAATTTTTGACATCCCAGATTGGCAATAATGAACGTGACAGATGTGGAGAAATGAGTTCTGTCATTCATCAGTGATAGGATTGTAAACTGGCAGTGCCTCTACAGATAGCCATTTAGTAGATCTATCAAAATTTAAAAATTCATAAAACATTGATCTAGCAATCCCTCTTTTAAGAACCTGTTTTCTAAAAAATAAACTCAAAATGGATTAAAGACCTAAATGTAGGGCCAGACACCATCAAACTCTCAGAGGAAAGCATAGGCAGAACACTCTATGACATAAATCCCAGCAAGACCCTTTCTGACCCACCTCCTAGAGAAATGGAAATAAAAACAAAAATAAAGAAATGGGATCTAATGAAACTTCAAAGCTTTTGCACAGCAAAGGAAACCATAAACAAGATGAAAAGACAACCTCCAGAATGGGAGAAAATATTTGCAAATGAAGCAACTGACAAAGGATTAATCTCCAAAATGTACAAGCAGCTCATGCAGCTCAATATCAAAAAACAAACAACCCAATCCAAAAATGGGCAGAGACCTAAATAGACATTTCTCCAGAGAAGATATACAGATTGCCAACAAACATATGAAAGGATGCTCAACATCACTCATCATTAGAGAAATGCAAATCAAAACTACAGTGAGGTATCACCTCACACCGGTCAGAATGGCCATCACCAAAAAATCTACAAACAATAAATGCTGGAGAGGGTGTGGAGCAAAGGGAACCCTCTTGCACTGTTGGTAAGAATGTAAATTGATACAGCCACTATGGAGAACAGTGTGGAGGTTCCTCAAAAAACTAAAAGTAGAACTACCATACAACCCAGCAATCCCACTACTGGGCATACATCCTGAGAAAACCATCATTCAAAAAGAGTCATGTACCACAATGTTCATTGCAGGTCTATTTACAATAGCCAGGACATGGAAGCAACCTAAGTGACCATCGACAGATGGATGGATAAAGAAGATGTGGCACATATATACAATGGAATATTACTCAGCCATGAAAAGAAACTAAATTGAGTTATTTGTAGTGAGGTGGATGGACCTAGAGACTGTCATACAGAGTGAAGTAAGTCAGAAAGAGAAAAATAAATACTGTATACTAACACATATATATGGAATCAAAAAAGAAAAGGTTCTGAAGAACCTAGGGACAGTACAGGAATAAAGACGCAGACATAGAGAATGGACTTGAGGACACAGGGAGGGGGAAGGGTAAGCTGGGGCAAAGTGAGAGAGTGGCATGGACATACGTACACTACCAAATGTAAAATAGATAGCTAGTGGGAAGCAGCCGCATAGCACAGGGAGATCAGCTGGGTGCTTTGTGACCACCTAGAGGGGTGGGATAGGGAGGGTGGGAGGGAGAGGCAAGAGGGAGGAGATATGGGGATGTATGTATATGTATAGCTGATTCACTTTGTTATAAAGCAGAAACTGACACACCATTGTAAAGCAATTATGCTCCACTAAAGATGGTAAAAAAAAAAATCTGTTTTATAGAAACACACACATGCGTAGTGATATATGCACAAAATTCTTCACTGTGGCACCATTTGTAATAACAAACAGCTATAAACAACCAAAATGCCCATGAATAAAGATTAGGTAAAATCATTATGGCACATTCATACTGCGCAATGCCAAACAGTCATTAAAAAGATTGATCTGTATGTATACTGGTTTGAAAAGATCTCCAAGAAATTCGGTACAAATGCATATCTCACAACAATGTATAGGGTAATTCTGTTTATGAGTTTATTATGAAAAATTATAATTTTAAAATATATATGATATAAAAATTAAAATAATATATTTTATATTATAAAAAGTGTAATATATATGTAGTAGATCTCTAAATGCAGTAAAAAACCCTACGAGAATACATAATTATTAACAATGATGACCGCTGGAACAGGAAGTAAGGATATGTGTGGAGTGGAGTGAGAAATGAAGAACTTCTGTGTTTTACTCTGTAGACTTTGATAATATCTAATCTTTTACAACAACAATGTATTCATTCATAGGTGTACACGTGTGTGTGTGTGTGTGTGTGTGTGTGTGTATGTGTATGTGTATGTGTGAGAGAGGCGGGTGGGGGGAGGGAGAGAGAGAAGAGGGTGAGCTCTACCCAGTATATCATTTCTCGTATTTGCTGGAACCTTTTGGAATAAATGGATGGAACTATACTTTATTGAGAACTTACCATATACTCTGCACATTTATATAACTCACATTATCTGTACTGCAACTTTATGAAGGGAGAGTTGCATGTATTTAATGGATGCAAAAAGAAGACAGGATAGACTTGACCAAGGTACCAAGATAGCCCTCCTTCCAAGAACTTTCCACTGTACTTTGGGCAGGAGCATGTAAACATTGGAAAGACAGTCGGTGCATCTGTGCAATACACTGGGAGTTAGAGGAAAACAAGGACAGAGTGACAGCTTGCTTCAGACGTAAGGTGTTCCTGAGTTTTCAATAGGAGTGATCTTGGGTCATGTTTTCAGCTCTGCCTGCCTACTTCCTGCCTTCAGTTGGGTTCTGTGTCTATAGCATCAGCTAGTGGTTCCTGCAGACTGGGTGCACTTTCTTCCCAAACCATGTCACAGAGCCCCTCCCTTCTCCCACATGAGCCTTTTTGCAGTCAGATTCAATAGATCTTCACTTCATCCCATGGGAGAAAGGCCGATGGGAGACTGACTACTTTCTGCTGACTCCAATTAGCATAGTGTAACCAGGGTCATGTGATGCAAATAAGGACAACTGTATTTGGAAAAGACAAGCAAGGGAAAAGTTACCTTTGTTGCTAGACAGCCCTGATACTGAACGCCAGCTTTGCCACTTACTCGTGGTGTGACATGCTTTATTTCATGGCTCTTCCCGTTGCTCTCTGTAAAGCAGGAATGATGATACTACCTTTTTCGTGGTTAGAAAATAAACATACAAAGTGCCTAGTCAGTAGCATATGCTCAATAAGTAAATACCACCATTGCCACCATTACAACCTCTCTATATTTATTTTGTTAAGTACACTTCAATTTCTAACTGCTTATGCAGTCAGTGTATCATGGAACCTCATAGCAGCCTAGTGGATTAATGTAGGATAGTAGTGTCTACCCCCTTTTACAGATGAGGAAACTGGAGACCAAAGATGTAAAATGACTTGCCTGGTTCACATATGTCACAAGGAACAAAGATGACATTTTACAGCTATCTTCAGTCGTACAGCCTGTTCTCTTGTGTGTCTTATTTCTTATGTGCACCCTACCCTCAGTGCCTAGCAAAGGACCATGAACAGATAGACATTCACAGAATTTCAGTTTCTGAATTGATTTTCTCATAGGCTAGGACCTCTGCTTTCTCTTTTCCCCCCATGCCTCTCTAAGAGATTTCTTTCCCACTGTAAACATCCCAAATTGCAAATATTTTTTCCACACCCCATTCACATGCCTGTTTGGGCCATCGTGGATCCCATCCCAGTTTCAAAGGCGTGTCAAGGGCCCTTCTGCTGTCAGGATTAGGTAGTTAGAGACCAACAGAGGCTGCTAACATTGCTAATTGAACAGAAGCTGTGGCTGCTGCCCCCCTGCCCCCTCCCCCCATGCGCTGTCCATGGTCCTGGAAGGATCACCTCTGAGCTACAAGGGCAATAAAAACCTTGTTTTTGCTACAGTCTTCAACCTTGGCCAGCAGATACACTGGAAATAGGTTCTGGTTTGAGAAGCTAGTTGGTAATTCCCTGTGAATTGGTCTCTCATGCTTTTTAAGGTTTGTGTGTTCATGGAAAACAGTTTTTAAATTTGCTTTGTGTATGGATGTGCTCTCTGACGTCCCCCTCAACTCCTCCAAAATGTCACAGATGACTTTCCTTGAATTTACCAATTTGCAGGATTAATGTGCTTCTCTCTAGACACCTGTGCCCTAGATAGATTCCAGCCAGAATAGCTGTATGCATTCCTAAATTCTGACCTGTTTTGCAGGCAAAGGAGGCCTTGATTTTAGGTCACCCCCGATGGGGGCATTCAGCATGCGAGCTAACTCTTGGCCCTGTTTTATCATGCAGTTGTGTGGAGGAGTTCAAGCTGGCTCCTGATGGAAAATCCTGCCTAATGCTCTCAGATGTCTGCGAGGGCCCCAAGTGCCTCAAACCTGATTCCAAGTTCAACAACACCCTCTTTGGAGAGATGCTACATGGTTACAACAACCGGACGCAGCATGTGAACCAAGGCCAAGTCTTCCAGATGACCTTTAGGTATGGGACAGACACCTGCACTTCACTCGTCAAGTCACTGACCCAAAATCTGGGCAGGGGGAGGAAGCCATGGGCACCATGGGATAGAGGTCTATTACACTGGTCAGCATCTCCCCCAAATCACTAATGCCTGTGCATGAAGTATCAGCAGTCAGCAAAGTCCATTCCCTGAAGTTCTTTTTCCATTCACCTATCCTTTATTTATCCCACCCTCCCATTTTCTAACTCTATCCACATATTTGCAATTCAATCTTAAATCATCCTGTAAGTACAGTTAATGGAATTTCTAATGTGATTAATCTTTCCGTCTATTAAAAATAAGTATCTTATGTAGGCTATTCAGGCAGTTCAAAAATAAAGACATTTAATGAACGAGAAAATAAATTTTCCATCACCCAGAAATAGCCAGAATTAACATTTTCTTGAACATTCTCAAAACACCTCTCTCTCTCTTTCCCTCTCTATCTGTGTATCAGTGTACACACACACACACACACACACACACCACACAAACACATAAACATGCCAACTCTCAGTAAAGCTGTTTAGGAATTGCTTTTTTTGCTCATCAGTATGTCAAAGACCTCTTTCCCTGTTAATAAATACAGAGGTACATGTGAACTTAAAAGATTGAGACTACTCTCACATAAGAATAAACAGAGGGACTGGGTTGGCCAAATTTTATGAAGATTAGACATGCAGTGTACTTCTGAATGTCTTCTTGGGAGAGTTGAAGAAACTGGGGCTGTTCTCTCTGGAGAAGAAAGGCCTTAGGTGGGATTTATTCATGCCTCAAAATCTGAAAGCCATAAGATGGTAGCATGAGAAGAACTGTTCCGTGTATAAGAAATGATTATCTTAAAAAAAAACCAAAACTATACTTTGAGATAGTTTTGCATAAAAATGTAATAGGATATTATCACAAAGAAGGGTTCTCCCTACCATTTGAGGTCGTGTCAACAGAAGTCAGAACTGGTAAGAAACATCACCATTATAATCATCCTCGTCTTCGTCCTGTCATCTCACTAATAATAATTGTAAAAATAATAATAATAATTGTGATTGTAGTAGGAGTGGCTACTATTTATCAGGAAGTACTCTATATGTCAAGCTCTTTGGTAAGTATTTTAAAAAAAATAATAACCACTAACACGAATTTAGCGCATGCTGTGGGCATTCGAAGCACTTTCCATTCCTTAATTTAATGTCATCCTCACAATGGCCCTGTGAAGCAGAGGCTGTTGCCATCCCCTTTATACAGATGAGAAGTGGCAGTGTTAAGTGACTTTCCCAAATCCTCCTTATAGGAAGTAAAAGAGCCAGGGTAGTACCATTTTAGCTTCACAATGAAAACCCTTTGAGATACCATGGCCTCCATTTTACAGTTGAAAAGTCAACACCAGAGAGGTAAACTGACTTTCTCAAAGTCACCATCTACTGAGAGGGGTAGTGAGGATTCAGATGTATATCTGGATGACTCCAAAGCCCTGCTCTTATCTTCTAATCCAACATACCTTATCACTTCCCATTTTATAGAACTAGAATGAAAATGTGAATTCCATAAAACTATTCATCTATGTAGTTATCACATGCTCTTTGAGCACCTGCTATGTCCCAGGTACCATGCTTCAGACCCTGTGGTGCTTAGATATAGTGTGTGTGTGTGTGTGTGTGTGTGTGCGTGTGGTGTGTGTGTAATCTTAAGTACTTAATTTGTGGCAGGAATTATGAAGTAAAGATGCAGTGTTCCAGGTAATCAGTTAACAGTGGGATCTAATTTAGTTGGAGTAGAGTGTGTGTGGTGGAGGGGGAGTACATCTATTGGATTAGAAAACAGTAAGGCTCACAGTCTACCTTGCAGAGGAAGTGTTATTTAACTAATACCTGGAAGATGAGTTGGAGCTAGCATTGTAAAAGGTTTCAAGCAGAGACAGATATTCTAAGAAGGAAAAGAACTTGGTTGGTTTCAGGAGAGGAAGAATGTGGTGTGGTTGAAGCTGAGTAAATATGGGATGTGAAGCCAGAGGGGTAAGCAGTGACAGATTATGGGGGTCTTGCAGGCAAAGTCTTTATTCTAATAGCAAAGAGGAGAACTCTTAGATGGTTAAAAGAGGGGAATATGGCATGATTGCATTGTATGTTTTGACTTCATGGTAGCTGTGCGGAAGTAGATTGCAATGAGGGCGGAAAGGAAGACAGTGGAATGGGGTCAATTAGGTGTCTGTTGTGGAAGCTACTTGAGAATGTTAGTGGCTTCAACCAGGATGATGGGAGCACAATTGAGAAAGGGATTTGGGGAGATACTTGAAGGGTATAATGGACAAGGGCCAGGGCACAGTTGCAGGCAAAGGGTAAGGTTGAGGGAGGATTCAAGGGTGATAGAAGTACTGGCAGCCACATAGCAATTTAATGGCAGAGTCGGGTCCTCCAACTCCCAGATGCGCAAGCCAAGGCTGATGCTACTTCGGAGCAATTTAAGGGCAATCTGGATGAGCTACTTTTAATTCTAATATTCTACAGTCCTGATTTTCTATAGTTTTAATTGTCTATGAAACCCTGTGTTGAGTACCATGATGGATAGAATAATGCTGCATGGAATCCAAAGGAAAACATTAATTGTCCCTGGCCTTCAAGAAAGGAATTTACAAGTTTGCAAGAAGACACACACTCAATTAGAAAACAAATATGTGAACACTTAATTTGCAAAGAAATGTTCCAAATGATGCCAGTGGTTTTCAGAGTTCCCATACGAAGACTTTTGAAAGGAATTAGAAGGAATAAGAAAGTGCTTCATAAAGGATGAGGTTTATGAACTGGAGTTTGAAGTGATGGCAAAGAACAGTGCCTCTTGGGAGAGATAAGAGCTATAAAGGCATTTTCCTGTCCCGGAAGGAGCATGCAGAAGCCCAGATATATTGATAAGCGAGGGGAGTGGGAGGGACAGGAAAAAAAATCTCCAGATAGACCCAGCTCCAAATCCTGGCCCCATCCGTGACAGGCATAGTCCTACTGCCTCATCTTTAAAAAGGAGTGTTTAATCAGATACTAGTAACTGTAATATGGCAACATTGCTTGTTTTATGTAGTTTGATTTCTCATAGCAACTATCAGAGTGACTGGCATGTGCTAAATGATCAAATGCACTAGTTCCCATTCTCAAGTGTGAAGATTAGCTTGGTCCAAAAGAAGGATACAAATTGGGTAGTAAGATGCTAGATCCTGAAGGGACTTCATGGAATCCCAGGATCTCATTTCCATGTGGGGAAGGGATTTGGCTAAGGTCACAAGGCAAGTCATTGCAGAGCTAGCCTATAAACTCAGATCTCCTGGTTGTCCAGCATGCTTGCCGTCCCCCTACCAATAGACTGGTTGGTAAGGAGAGCCTGGCTCCTCAAAGGCTGACCTGGAACTCTGCAAGCTCAGACAGAATTTAATCCCCATCAGGAGTCCTCCTTCTGCCTCAAACACTCTATTTATTGTTCCCAGCCCTTCCATCTTGGGCTGTCTCTGAATAGCTAGGGCCGATCTTCCCTGATTTGCTCAGGAAAAGCAGTATAGTGAAGAGACCACACTCTTATCTTTTGACAACAGCCTCCAGATGTAGGAAACTCCCCAGACTACCATTATATTAGAGTAGCCCATTTCACTTCAGCTCGCTCATCCTTGGCTTCAGTTAAACTTTCTTTGCAATTATTTCTGTCCCCAGACCATGTCACCTCTTGGAGCCACATGCTAAGGCAATTGACTTCCCTCTGTGGGAAGGCGAATGGCTTCTGACGAATCTAAATTTATCTCTTTCAAGTCTCCTTTCCTGAGCCCCAGATAAAGGGGAGGCTGCGGCTCCTTTGTCCTTCAGGTTTCAGAAGGCAGGCCTGTAAGGTTCTTGGCATCAAAGGCTGTTGTCACTTCCCGCCTCCTTCTCCTTCCTTGCTCTCCTCCTGCAAGTAATTTCCGGTCCAGTCCTCCAGAGTAGCTAGCAGGCACCCCACCAGCCCCATATGCCGCATTTCCTGACAACTGCCTGGCCTGGGATTTCAAACTCTCTCCCAGCTAAAGAATCTGCTGTGCGACAGTCACAACTCTGCTTTGTACTCCCCCCTGCCCCTAGCTGGCTCCCCACACCTAGCAACTGCCGATAGAAGACAGGCCTGCCTCTCATGTCTTCTCTTGAACCTCTGAAAGAGTAACCTGGATTTCTGCTTCCAAAAAGCCTGACGTGGGCTTCCCTGGTGGCGCAGTGGTTGAGAGTCCGCCTGCCGATGTAGGGGACACGGGTTCGTGCCCCGGTCCGGGAAGATCCCACATGCCGCGGAGCGGCTGGGCCTGTGAGCCATGGCCACTGAGCCTGCGCGTCCGGAGCCTGTGCTGCGCAACGGGAGAGGCCACAACAGTGAGAGGCCCGCGTACCGCAAAAAAAAAAAAAAAAAAAAGCCTCACGTTTCAAATCTCTGAGCTGGACAAACTCTTAAAGATTAACAAAATTCAGACCTAACCTCTTATCGTATAGCTGGAGAAACTGAGACCCAGGAAAGGATATTACTTGCCCGGTGCTCACCATGATTTGGGGCCCCGCTGAGACTGGAAGTTTGAGTTTGTGACTCCCAAACCAGTGTTCTCTTGGTTTCTGCTTCTGTTACAGGGGACGTATGTAACTTCTCCATGCCCCCATACTAGTGTGTGCTAAGACGAACCACCTGCTTCATCCCTGCTGTCAGCAGACAGTGACGACGCAGGTGTCTTGGGGATGCCAGATTCATAACGAAGGGGGCATCTTAGGCAAAGCCCACTTGCACGTACATGATTCTGCAGGAACTTGACCCCATTCCTGGCTATCTCCTCGGGTTGCCGCACGTAGGCTGCAGCCTGTCTCTGGGAGAGGAACGTGTGGAGGCGTTTAGGACGCTGACAAGTCCAGGACTTATCCACTGTGTGGGAAGATGAAGTGGAGCACAGTAAGAGTCACAGAGAAAGACAGCGGCAGGGTGAGAGTGATAAGGAGAAGCAGTCATAGGGACAAAGCTGAGACATGCGGAGAGACAAGGATGGAGGAGATATTGAGAGTCAGAGTACAGAAGGAGGGATCGCCAGGCACAGAAAGGGTTAAAGAGATACCGAGTAGTGACAAGGGTTAAAGAGATAAGGAGGTAGATGCTGAAAGGTAGGGGAGTCGGGAAGGAGTGAAAGATGAAAGTCCTGTTCTGTAAATAAGTTCACTTGTATCATTTTTTTTAGATTCCATATATAAGCAATACCATATGATATTTGTCTTTCTCTGTCTGGCTTACTTCACTTAGTATGATAATCTCCATCCATCCATGGTGCTGCAAATGGCATTATTTCATTCTTTTTAATGGCTGAGTAATAGTCCATTGTATATATGTAAAATGAACTTATTTACAAAACAGAAACAGACTCACACACTTAGAAAACAAATTTATGGTTAACAAAGGGGAAAGGCAGGGGGAGAGGGATAAATTGGGAGTTTGGGATTGACATATACACACTACTATATATAAAATAGATAATCAACAAGGACCTACTGTATAGCACAGGGAACTCTGCCCAATATTCTGTGATAACATAAATGGGAAAAGAATTTGAAAAAGAATAGATACATGTATATATACATATATGTATATATGTATTGAGAAAAAAAAAAAAAAGAAAAGAAAGATGAAAGGCTTGAAGGAGGGACCTAAAGTGATAGAGAAAGAAGGACACAGAGTTTACACTGAAGTCACAATATAATTTATTCCCAGGAGGGAGTAAGGGTTGTTTTAAGAGACTGGGCGGTGCCCGGAGAGAGCTCTGGATTAGGAGTTGTGTTCAGATGGATTATGAATCCACATAAAAGCCTTTGGTAAAATGCCAAGTTCTGTGCAAATGTGAAAAGTCAAAGATCTCACTTCTGAATTGCCCCCAAATGCAGTAAATGATGTCAGGCTTTGCTGTTTCTAATCCCTTCCTGTGAACTGTGTTGGTCTTAATGACCCATTCAGGATCACCGTCAGAATTCCCTTCCCTTAACTCTTGATCAAGGGGGGATTGGCACAGACGGTTGGAGTGAGATAAACTCATCAGAGGTTGGTGGTATTTGCTGTTTTGTTTGTTCATTTGTATTTTACTTCCCTCCCTCTCCCATCCTTAACCATCCTACCTCATTTTTATAAGAAGGAAAGGTCAACTTCGCTTATAGATTGTAGAGATTTAGATAAATATAAGTCAAAAACTATTATTGAGCCTGGAGTCTCAGAAATTGCACTGAGAAGCTGCTTGGGAATGGGGGCTGAGCGAATACAGTGGTGGATTTTGCAAAAGCCTCATCAAAAAGAAGACTGTTCTACCAGCCACAGACATTTACTCATAGGCCTTCACAAATGACCTACAAAGAATGTAAGGTGCTCATGAAAAATTTACTAGAAAGGCGCTTGACAGTCTGGTTTGCTTATCAGATGTGCGTGTTGTACAGCATAAGAGGACGGTCTTGGGTAAGATGTGGGATTCAGGATGAGGCACCACCAACCCACGCCTGGTGAGACAGAAGGATTCTCTTTAAAGATTTAAGGAAAGCTGGCTTTCACTTGTGGTACCCACTTGTTCCCCCGCTGAAGGTCCTGAGTCACATCTTATTAAGTTGCTCCAAAGCTACTGTTTTTCTGCTGCTTTCCTGGGACGTGGTTAATCGTACACGCTGCTTCTGTATCCTTCCCTGTTTTCTACACTTTAATCATGTGTGTATGTTTTTATGTGCCGGGTCCTATACTACATACTTTGTTTTCTCACTTAGTCTTTCCAAGACCTGTTGCAAAGTAGCTCTTAACAGCTGGGTTTTACAAAAAAGGAAATGAATGTGTCAACCACACTGCATTAAGCTTTGTCTTGATGACACACAACTTCAAAACCACGGTGGCTTCACAGGAAAGTGTGTGTGTTGCTCATACCACATGCTCCGGATAGAATCACAGTGGTTCTGTTCACCCTGGTATTTGGGAATTTGGGCTGACAGAGCATCATCCTCCATGTGCTTCCGTGAACGCTATCATTAGTGGGGAAGGAACTTGACTCTCATTACTTCCTCCTAGAGGTGACATTCATTCTGCTCACATTGTATTGGTCACATCAAATCTCACGGTCATGGTGCCCCTCCAAGGGTTGAGCTGAGACGCGAAATCCTATTATGTGCAGAGAAGCAGAGACCCAGAAATATGTGGGACATCAATACTGTTTACCACACTGAGGCACAGAGATGTTAGGCTAACTAGCCTGACAGTCATGCAGCTAAAAACTGACAGCACATGGGTCTAAAACAAAGCCCATTTAGCAGTAGTGCCTCCCAGGCTCCCGGGATACTCCTACTTCATATCACCACCTCTGAGAACTGTAATTAGACTTCTGTTCTCTTCTTGTCAGTTTCCTTCATTCAATCCCAAGGAACGATAGACTTTATAGATGGGAGAACCTTGGAGAACAGTTTGTACAACCCCCTCCATTTGTAGATGAGATGTCCAAGGCTCACAGTTTTTAAGTGAATTACCTAAAATCCCATATAACTAGTAAATAAATAAGGCAGGCCTCCAACCCCCAGTCTATTGGTCTTCTCTGTATCCACTTGGAAGGCTTAGGGAAATAGCATCCAACTCCCACGCTGTACAGATGGTAACACCAAAGCCAAGGTTCCATAATTAACAGCAGAGCCAGGCAGGGAAGCTGTTTTTCTAAACTCTTAGGCCTGAGTGTTTTGTAGTATACCACGATCTTATTGTAAAAAAGAAAGCAAAGGAGGCAGGTAGTGGAGAAATTATCAATCAAAAGTAGCATTAGCTTTTGATTTTCAAGGACATTCCCAGCCTCTCTATGTAGTAATATTCCAGCTCTTGGCAAAATCTTCAACTAACCACCTAGAGGCACAGCTGCATGCTACCTTCTCTGGGGGATCAGTGGTGAGATCTTTGAAGTGGATTGAGCGACAGAAGTTGGAGGCTGGATCACAGGAGTCAGGGGGCAGTTTTCCCTGGGGTCCTGACTCCTGGGCTGACTGTGAAGAATCTCCTTTCTGTGTGTCCATTTTTCCAAGGTTTCCTAACATCATCCACAGGAGTCAAACCCAACATGTCCAGTGTACCTTAGGTCCTGGAATCAGAAACTCTTCATTCCTGTTCTACCACTTCTACCACTCTTGGCCATTCCCCCCTTCTGACTTCTGTTGTCTCTTCTGTATATTAAAGTGAGGGCAGAGCTCAGACAAAGACTGAGGGCTTCTGACCTAGAATACAGCACTCTTTTTACTCAACTGCCATGGCCAGGGGCCTAGTGAAGCCTTTCCTACTTACCTGATCATAAGAATCATCTAGGGCTATGCCAAGACCCACCAATCTTTTTTTTTTTTTTTTTTCCCAGTTAAGGGGCCTGGGAAAGTGAATTTCCACTGTATTCCCAGGTGGTTCACATTATCCAGCAATTTGGAGATACAGTGGCCTGATGTCTAAGATGCGAGGCTCTAGAGTCCGAGTTCTAACTTTCCACTAACCAGTTGTCTGACCTTGGGCACATTAGCTCATTAAGCTCACTTTCCTCATCTCTAAATTAGGAATAATAACAAGACCCACTTCCTGGTGGTGTTGTGGTGATTAAATGAGATTGGCCCCTGTTTCATCCGTATTCTCAGCAGACAGGGAGGATCCTGGTACCATAGCGGGTGGCCAAGTCAATAACTAAGGAGGAATCTCAGGCAAAGCCCATCCTTATGTGCGTGATTCTGCAGGAACTTGATCCCATTCTTGGCTGTGACCCAACACAAGGTGTCAGGGTGCTACCATCAGAAGTAACAGGGTCCAAATCCCACATCTGCCATTTCCTAGCTGTATGGGTTTGGACAAATCCCTAATCTCTCTGAACCTCAAGATCTTCAACTGTAAAGTGGGTTTTACCCCAAAATATCCTCAAAGAGCTATGGTAAGGATTTAACAGTCTTAATAAGCAAGGGTCCTAGATCAGTAGGCTTTCAGTAAACACTGTTTTCTTTTCCTTCAATTGTATTCCTCTCCCCGTAGTTCTAGAATCCACGTGGTTAATGAAGATGTATTCTGTTGCATTCCCCCAGATCTCATCTCTGGACTGGAGTCATGGTCATCCTCCCAACTTCCTCCAACTAACACATGTTTTGGTGAATACATTGCTTTGGTGAAATGCCCGGGGTAGAGACAGGAATGTAGCCCTTCTTGCTCTATGGGTCTGTTGGAGGTAGACAGCTCAGCCAGCAATGTGGGATGGGGCAGCAGCCATGGTCACCTTCTTGTGGGAGTATTTATCCCAGCCTTTGGAAAGATATAATCTCGCTGATGTGTTGTATCACCTGTGTCCTATAGGGTAGCCCCCTTCGTCTGAATGACCTACAGTGCAATACATCTAATTAGCAATGTGACATTTAGATGCTCATGTGGGCTATGTGGAATTTGATAACCTGGGCCCAGATCCAAAAGTTTCAGAACTACATTAATCTACCACCTCTAGGGTGATATTAAAAAAATTTAATGATGAGCATAGAAGTGGCATTGACCAATCAAAGAGGATGTCCATCCAAATAGAATGAAGGTTTAGCTGTAGGCCCTTCTGGACCTCACATCAGTCTAGCTCACCTTCCACCTTTCCTGATTTCCTCCCCCTCTTATCAACTCATCACATCCTCTGGTACATTTCCTCAACACCTTTAAGCGTGACTGATACTGTAAAACTATTTTTTCTTTTCTTTCTAAAGTCTGTTTCTGAGAGGCATAGGCAGATGTTTCTCCCATGACACATGTGGACAGAGCAGACTGCCTATCATACTTCTTACATGAGAAAACTGAAGCTCAGAAAGGTGAGGTGTGGCATCCAAAGTGCCATGTGCATGTGGTCTAAAACCATATGACCCTCAAAGAGCAGGAAAGCAGATAATAGCTCATCATCATCATTGCACACAAAACCTCTATCTAAAGGTAGGAATTTTCCATACCTCTGCTTAGAGCCAGAACTCAATACACGTGAAATACACCAGTGCTTCTTAAACTCTCATGTGCGTACAGATGCATACAGGGAATCCTGCTAAAATACAGGCTGTGGTTCAGTGGGTTTTGGGTAAGTCCTGAGACTCTGCATTTCAAATGAACTCCGGGGTCTGAGGACCAGTTTGAATAGCAAAGTGTTAAACTGAACTTTATGCTAGATGTGAGCCCAGGTTGGACCTGAGAATGGAAAAGGATGGTTTCCCCTCCATGTGCCTGTTTGAAAACAGCAACTGAGTCCCAAGTCCAGTGGCACAAGGGCACCATGGTGTCCCAGAGGAGTCTCCCCTCAGAGTGACCAAGTGCAGAGACGGCTTTGGATTTGCAGCAGCCGGGGCGGACAGTGCTGTCCTGCAATCCAACAGGCCCCTAGTGCATATTGTAGCACAATTCGTTCTCTGCATCCGTTCGTCTGCTCGGCTCACTGTGGGGTACAAGAACACGGAGCATCAGTACCGATCAGGCAGGCACCTATCCTGACTCTAGTGTCCTGAAGCTGCAGCTGGGTGCCCAGATCATGGCCTCCTCCATCTGCCCACACTAAAGTTCCAGCCATCATTGGATGCCATGGAAGGTACTTTCCAGTGGAGAGCTGGGCTACAGTCTGCATTAGATCAAAGGTGGAAGGCAGACTCCTAGAAAATCAGTGAGAAATCCATTTGGGAGGGGACATTGGTCTGGGTGAAGCTTTATTTTTCTTAAGCGCTGAGACCAAAATCTCATACCGACGACGCTCATTAGTTTAATTGGGGACAGAAGGAAAGTAGTAAAATGAAGACCTAGTGAAAGATGCTTTTTTATTTATTTTTGCGGGGAGCAGGGAATTGTAATCCATTTTTAAACAAGGACTCTCTAATCTCCCTCCCTAATCATAGTAAGAGAAGAAAGAAAAGTAGCTACTTCATTTTTAAAAACATTTTGTTCTCAATGTTCACATCTCTGAATATACCGAGCATGGTCATTTTATGAGGAAAACAAATTATACACAGCATACTTTGAATGTTCTCCAGCTAACCTAAAGATGTAACTGGAGTCCTCAAAAGGTACTAAAACAACAAAAGTAACCAACCAGGTCCGTTTCACTTCTCTTCTCAGTTTTCTACCTAACCCCCGCTCCTTTTGGTTTTGTTTTTACTTTTCTGTCTTCAAAATCCCTGACTACATTCTCTCTCTCAGAGTCGGGAGCCTATCGCAATCATGGAGGCATCCGAAGCAGAGACATTTTTTTAAGGAACCGCAATTTCATTACACTCAAACGCGGGCAGTAACTCACGCAGGTCTAAGCACTCGGAAAAGTCTGGAGGGAACCTTCGGAGCGGAAATGGATAGATTGTAATTAGCACAGTAATTGTAATTAGCAGAGCACTTGTAATTAGCACGGTGATTGTTTGTTCATAATGGGTGCTTCCAAAGTGACTTCAGGCGGTTTGTCCTCTTAAATATCTTCTGCCATTCCCCGCCCCCCCCCGTCTTGTTTACACTCGGCTAATGTAATAATGCCCTTAGCAATCTCTTTTATAAATAAACACTCCAAAGGTACAAGCCAGACTAGCCCCTAGCCAAGCATTATACATCTTAATTAATGGAGTCCACAGCACTGAAATTTACTATATTTGCATTATGCTAAGGCAATGCCTGTATATTACTCTCTGAAGAAATCACACTTCAGAAGTCGTTTGTTATTGTTACTGTTGTTCTGTTAATTACAAGAGGGAATGGGATGTCACCACAGGACTGCACTTGAGGTCAGAGATTCCACGCCTGGCTTTACCACTTATTCTCATTTGTTATTTAACACGTTTTCATTAAATAACCCCTCTGATGTATTAAGCATTGAGGATGAAAAAAATGGAGATAGGCAAGGTCCCTACTCTGATGTGGATGGACCACTGGTCCAACCTTGGTGTGGTGAGCAGCAGGGAAGACTTTTTGAAAGAGGTGCTGGCTGAAACCTGGAGGATGTGATGAACAGTTAGCTAGGTGGGAGAGTACTCCAGGCAAGTAAGAGCACAGAGCATCTGCAGACATGAACATCAAGGTGGATCATGAAGACGGTGAGGGGATGGGATTGTTGAGATAAACCATGATGAAGGATGGACCTTCAATCAGGAAGGGTTATTTAAGCACCACAGTAATAGGACCATTGCTGGCTGTAAGACTCTGCACGGTCTTCTAATCTTTCTGAGCCCAGTCTGCTCATCACTAAATCAGGGAACGTAATAGTACCAGTCCCATAGGAGAATTATGGTGTGGGGGCGGAGAGGTGATGAGAAAAGTCAGGTTAAAATGCTCTGTGAAGTGTAGAGACATGTGCAAATGTTAGTGGCATTTTCCTAACGTGAATCTGAGCATCTGTGAGATACCACTTACTCCAAAATTATGTGCTGGAGTGTGCGTCCTGGCACATTTGAGATCATGTGAGATGCAAATTCACCAGCATTACTTTCTTTGTATTCCTTCCAGAGAAATGAAAAAGTAAGTCTATTCTAAGCTCCCATTAATAAGCCTATGCATGTGAATCAAGAAAATTAATTTTTAGGGAAACATTTCCATTTCAGGGAGATGCCCTGAATAGAAATGTATTTAGTAACAATTCTAATGAAAGATATGATCACAGTTTATTAGATGTGAATTAATACAGAAAGCTCCAAGGGCAGTGGCTGGGGCTTTATGTAACATCACCACTGAAAAATTACTATTACTGATAATGTAATGGAACACCTCAAAGGTGGCTTTTAAGAGTCCAAAATGAGCATTTATTTTTATGTCTCATAAGATGCTCAGAGGTGCCCGTTAAGTGGGCAATTAATTAGCAGGCACAAGCCGGGAGCCTATGACGCAGGCATTCAGTGCATCCCTTACCACTGTGAAAGAGCCTTAATCCCTGAATCAGCCAGCCACCTCTCCATCCTCTGCGAGTGTCCTAGTGCTGTGACCTTGAATCTATTTAGCTTGTGTTGAATGCTTTCTAGAGTAAGAGGAAGGAAATAGGATAAAGGGGTTGGTCTTCCTTGCCATCTCATAACTCAGAGAACTATTACACCAAGGGATACCTTTCCAAGTTTCTGTTAATTAACAAACTACTTCTAAGGAGTTAGTGAGGACCCAGACACCGGAAAGATAGAAGCCCAGAAGCTATACAGGCATCTTGCAGCCGTACTTGCAAAGGAGGAAGAAACCTAGCTTGAAATTAAACTAAATTGCAATTAAATTCTCCTTCAGCCTTGTGATTCAACCAATAAATATATATTGAGTGCTTATTATGTGCCAAGTTCTGGAGATGCAAGCTGAACAAGACTCACAGAGTCAAACATTGGTGTAAAGGCGAAAAGAATGTTCTTCTCCTTGGTATTATCTAAGTCTGTGTTTATTAATTTTTTTCCTTTCTCAAGGACCTGGGAGCCATCTCTTTGAAATGTAATCATCAATGAAGAAAGCAGAGAAATACATTTGCAAGTTCAGACATCACTGCACTGTGTGGGGCATATCCCCTGATTCACCTCCCCCTTGAAGTCCTCCAGGACTTTTCTGTATGCGGGCCTCTCACTGTTGTGGCCTCTCCCGTTGCGGAGCACAGGCTCCGGACGCGCAGGCTCAGCAGCCATGGCTCACGGGCCCAGCCGCTCCGCGGCATGTGGGATCCTCCCGGACCAGGGCACAAACCCGTGTCCCCCGCATCGGCAGGCGGACTCTCAACCACTGTGCCACCAGGGAAGCCCCCCTCCAGGACTTTTCTACTTGCTCAGCCCAGCCTTAAAAACCCCTCCTGCTCTCTGTTTCAATGAAATTGAGTTCAGACCTCTCAACCCTATTGCCATAACCTTGAATAAAATCAGTTATTCACATTAGTTTTTACCCAGTGTTCTTTTTCTCTGTTCCAGGATCTGATCCAGTGCTCTGTTAGAGCAAAATGGCACTGGACAATGTCAAACAGTCAAGCAATAAAGAGAGGGAGGTCTGGACTCAATTCCATTGAAACAAAGGATTTTTAATGCTGGGCTATGGGAGCGGAAAGGTCCTGGAGGACTTCAGGGGGAGGTGGACCAGTGGGATGTGCCCACACAGTGCAGTGATGTCTGAATTCAAAAATGTATTTCTCTGCTTTCTTCATTGATGATTACATTCAAAGAGGTGGCTCCCAGATCCTTGAGAAAGTCATCCCTGGGTTATAAAACTGGCAAGAGGCTTTTAAAAAGATTAACGTGTTACAGGGCAGAGAAGGAATTTACAGTGACAAGTTTTCTAAAGAAAATGCTCTAAGAAAAGGGAGGTCAGGGACCTGGAGTCGGGAAGAAGCTTGCCTGAAGTTTGACCAAGCTGGGCAAACCTTAAGCCGGCTTAGTTATTACCTTACCTTTAGTTGTTTGTCTCCTTAGGCTCCTCTTGGCTGTGACTTTGGAAGGCTGATTGTTTTACTTGATTCTTTATAGGCATTCCATTTACGAAGTTCAAGAACAAAAGCAGTATAAGAGACACCCAATGAGGAGTGGTACTCCTCTCCCTGTTTCTCTGTATTCCGTTTCTCCTACCTCCTCTCCAGTTTTATTCATTTACTGTGTATTTTCCCAGTGTTTCTTTATATAAATTCAAGCAAATAAAATTAAATAGCATTCTCCCCTTTCTCTCACAAAAGGTGCATAAAATATATTGTTTTTCACCACCCTCACTTATTTATATCTCTTAAAGATCTCTCCACAGACAACAAATTTTTCAGTAATGACACATAACATTCTAGTGCTGGGGTTTGGGATCCCATTGGTAAATACCATGCCACCATGGAAAAAGTAGGGGCCCCAGGGAGATGGAGCGACCTGGGTTTTGGAGATGGGTGATTCCACCTCTTGGGCCTCACACAGGTGATGTCACTTTTCTTGGCCTAATCTCTTCATAGGTAAAATAAGCATCCTTACATCTCATTATGTTGTTGTGAGAAAACTAAGATAAGAATTATGCAGAGCCTCGTCCCAATAAAAGTAACAGTAGTGGTATAGTAACAATAATAGCAATAACAAACATACACGGTATTTACCTCCCACCAGGTACCACTGTATCTTCATTCAATCAAAAATAGTTATTAAGTACCTATTACATGCTCCTCCTGGTTCTAGGGTACCAGGACTACAAAGGTGAACAAAACTCATAAAAACCCTGGCCCCATGAGTTGTATTCTAGTGTGGAAGACAGTCAATCAATAAATATATACTATGTCAAGTGTATGCACTATGGAGGAAAGCAGAAGGAGGCTAGGCTGGACAGGGAAGACCTCGTTGCTAAGGTGACATCTGTGCAAAGATCTTAACAGGTAAGGCAGTGAGTCTTGCAGATATGCAGGGACAAGCTTCCAGGCAGAGGGCACAGTAAGTTCACAGAACCTTCACATGTTCCGTGGACAAAAAGGAGCCCAGAGGTGGATGGAAAGTAGTGAAAGAGCAGGCGAATGGTAGGAGAAAAGGCTCTAAATACAAAGGTAATGGACGTCAAGAGGGGCAGTGTGACAATTTGTACAGGGTCCTATGAGTCACATAGGTATAGTACTTGGATTTCACTCTGAGTGAGAAGAGGAAGAAGCCAGCACATGGACTGAGCAGAAGAGGGCTATAATATCACTCATATTTTTAAAAGACCACTCCATCTGGGGTGTGAAGAATAGACTTTAGCGGGCAGGGTGGGAGCAGGGAAAGCAGTTCTGAGCTTTTGCAGTGGCTCAGGTGAAAGACAACGTAGCCTGGTTGTAGGTGTCCACATGGTGAGAGGTGGACAGGTTCCGGGTGTATCTTCAAGGTAGAGCAACAGAATTTACTGATGGGGGAAAGAAAGGAGGGAGGCAAGGGAGGCTCCCTGCTTCTAGCTTGAGCAGTTGGACAGAAGGAAGCACCATTGATGGAGACAGTAGGGACCACAGTAGAAGCGGGCATAAATGAGGGGAGGAGAAATAGAAATTTGTGGGCTTCCCTGGTGGCGCAGTGGTTGAGAGTCTACCTGCTGATGCAGGGGACACGGGTTCGTACCCCCATCCAGGAGGATCCCACATTCCGTGGAGCAGCTGGGCCTGAGAGCTATGGCCACTGAGCCTGCGCGTCTGGAGCCTGTGCTCCGCAACGGGAGAGGCCACAACAGTGAGAAGCCCGTGTACCGCAAAAAAAAAAAAAAAATAGAAATTTGTTTGTGACCATGTTAAAAAATTAACTTGATTATGAAAAATTCCCATCATTTATAGCAATAGACAATAGTGTAATAAAACCCAAGGTACTCATCACCCTGCTTCAGTCACCATCATCTGGTTATGTCTAACGTATATATCCTTATGGAGAACTCAGAAAGCCAGTAGGATATACAATCCAGCAGAAGACAGACCAGACTTGAAATGCACATTTCAGATTATTTAGCCTATAGATGGTATAAAAGTAATGAGAAGAGACCGGTTCACCAGGGAGGAGCTAGAGAAGGGGAGAACCGAAGTCCCCAGCCCAGGGGCTCCTGTACTTGGAGGTCAAAGGGATGAAGAGCCACCAGCACAGGAGGCTGAGGAGGAGCCCCCAGTAGCATTCTTAAGAGGAGAAGCCGGGATTAGTCCTGCCCGTTTAAACCCGCTCAGTTCTTACAGCAGTGTGACATTCATTTTCTTAATGTCATCCAGCTTGTAAATGGTGGAGCCAGGACTGGGATGTAGGCAGTCTGGCTCCAAACCCGTGCTCAAATATCCATCTCCCCCATCCCTTCCACCACAGAGTCACACACTCCTCTCCCTCCGTAGCACTGTGCTAGACTGAGGGACTTGATGGTGGTGGCACTAGGGGACAGGGAGAATGTTACAAAAACATCCACGTTAAAAGTTAACTAACAATGCAGGACGTTCTTTGTGTGTGATCGACCACCAAATTATCTTAGTCAATAATTCAACGCTGCCTAATAATATTAATGATGATAATAATTGCTATTCACTGAGCACGTATCTGTGGGTCAGGCACTCTGTGAAGTGCTTCGAATGCTGTATCTTCTTTAATCTCACAACAAGTTTATGGAGATGAACCAATGTTATATCCATTCTGCATACAAAGACACGGAGGTAACAGAGCTTAGAAAGTGGTGGCAAGGGATCTGCTCTGTTCCACCGATAGGTTTATGATTGCATTATTCAGAAGAAAATGGGGGAAGAAAGGGCAATATAGTGGGTTCAAATCCTAGCTCTCTGCGATGTGGTCTTGGTCATTCAACCACCCAGCCTCAGTTTCCTTATCCGTGAAAATGTAATGAAAAAAAATCCTATGTCTGGTCCTTGTACCCTCTTTCCTCTGAAATACTTGTAGATACCCGAATAAGTTAATATTTGTGTGATTCTTTATTTAATGTCTACCTTCCCTATTGAAATGAGGCCTGGAACCATTGTTGAATGTTCATGCTAAGTCCCCAAGACCTAGCAAAGTGTCTACATGCCTAAGGTCTCAACGAATGGTAGCTGTAACTTACAAGCTGATTTAGTTTTTAAAGTCTATGAGTAAAGTATATGAGATTTGTGGGTGAGAGTATCTTTTACGCCCACCGAAGACTGGGAACTTCCCTCAATCTTTACACCCTGTACTCCTTTATATTTCAGTTTTCCTCTGTGAAGCTGAGGCCGTAGCGTAGTTTAATGATGAGACTGTGGCTTCGGACTCAGGCAGACCTGGAATTGAATTCAGCCTGAATTCAGCCTCTTTTGCTATTAGCTGTGTGACCTTTGTCAAGTCACCTGACCTCTCTGAACTTCATTGTCCTCATTTGTACAAGGTGATTATATTAGCTACCTCATTGGCCAGGTGGTTAAATAGTATGTGGTGTTTAAATCAACTGACCCATGGTAGATGCTTAGTACTGGCTACTTATTTCTCCTTCTCACCCTCAAGGAAGAAACCATGTTTATTTATTGTATGCCCAGTGATAAAAATAAACAGGCCTTAAAGCATAGGAAGTGATTAACAAGTTGGAAGGCAGGAGGAAAGAAAAGAAAGGGAGGGAAGGAAGAGAGGGAGAAAGAGAGGAAAGAAGGAATCAGAAAAGGTTCTGTAAGCTTGTCATTAGGACTAGTTTTTTTTTTTTTTTTTTGCGGTACACGGGCCTCTCACTGTTGTGGCCTCTCCCGTTGCGGAGCACAGGCTCCGGACGCGCAGGCCCAGTGGCCATGGCTCACGGGCCCAGCTGCTCCGCGGCATGTGGGATCTTCCAGAACCGGGGCACAAACCTGTGTCCCCTGCATCGGCAGGCGGACTCTCAACCACTGCGCCATCAGGGAAGCCCAAGGACTAGTTTTTAAAAAGAACCCATTTCATTCATTCATTGAACAGATATCCTGCACTTAATAAATTTTAATCACTGTCCTAAGTGATGGAGATACAGAGAGAGCCAGACAGCGGCCGCATGTACCCATATTTGTAGGGTGATACATTCCTAGTGATACATTCCATTATCACTAGGGCAATTCTCGTTTATGCCTGTTGTCCCAGAGTCCTGTCTACTTTAGCATTTATCCCTGGACAAAAGTCACCTGGATTAGATGATAAATTATATAGTCACTCTACCTACTGAGTTCATAGATAACAAAGGAAAGATGCTTATTCAAATGAAATTCAATCAAGCGAGTTGTGCACTGTGACGTTTGGAAGTCAGGGTGCTCTTAGAGCAAACATCTGGGACCCACACGGGGTATTAGGAGTCCAGGTAGGTGCTCCTCAGGAAGTAATGTTTATGATGAAAAATGAAGGGTGAGTAAGTGGATATTAGGTGAAGGGAAAGAAGGGAACAGACTATGATGAGCTGATAAGGGTTGGTACAGAGAGCATATTGCTCCAAATATAAAGACCAAAGGGAATTCAACGTGGTGTTCAGGAAGTGGCCAGCATGTGGGGGGGTCTCTTTCCTGGTCTTCATTCACTTAGTAGGTCCCTAAAGCGGGGAAGCACCTCTCTGCCCGTCTTTGCCATCCTGCTGTGGGTGGCAATCCCCAGAAAGACGGAAGACGAATGGAAGTTTATGGAACTCACACTCCTGGCTTGGCCCAAAGGGACCTGTCACGGAGGTGCCAAAAAAGGCAAAGAATGCCTGTCTCCCCCAAATTAGCTTTTCTTGGAAAGACAGAGGGGAAGCTTTTGTTCCGACAAAGTTATATTAATATTGTCAAGTTGGTGCACTGGGTCGCTGAACTGGTACTTGGGGACTGTCACAATATTGATGGGGAGTTGGGCAAGTTAATTTTAAATCTGTCACTTCACTCTTCCATGACTTCTGCTCCTTAATAAAACTCCACAGTGATCGAGCTGACAGCCGGAGAGTGATCTTCGAGTCTGAAACTGGCATGGAATGATTCTTTCTCCTCTCCCTCTCTCCTCCTGCCCCCTCCTTCTCTCCCTTCCCCACATCCTAGGTTGCCAACGTGAAGTGAGAAATCCCTCCTCTTAGAAAGGCAATCCCGTTGTTGGGGGCAGCATGAAGTCCCGGAAAGGGTGCAGGCTTTGCAGTTAGACCAACTGGGGTGTGAATGCTGATTCTGCCACTGACTAGCTGTGTGAACCTGTAGAAGCCACTTGAGGTATCTGATCTTCTGGTTCCTCTGGCTGTTGTAATATAAAATTCTACATGTCAAAACACCTGCTACAATTTACCACCTGCCGGGTCCCTTTCTTCCCTTCAGCAATATGCGGGACGTGAACTGTAGGTATCTGGCCCTGGACTCCATTGACAAGTGAGCCAGAAGCGATCCCTCTCTACACACCTTTAGTAGATCCAATGCTCAGGCGGTGTCAAGAAACCCATGGAGGAATCAAAAGGAAGGCAATGATTAAAAATGTGCAGCGCTTTTGAGAGCCCCAGTGAGTTTCTAATGAGCTTTTCGCACAACAGACTAATAACAGTTCTAATAAAACCCATCCTGCTGGAGCTAAAACCTTCATTTTTCTCCACACTTGTAAGAGTATTTTTTTTCTGCTGGGGCTCCCGAACCAATGCAAATTGCCAGGAACTTGTGCAAACACCCAAACATTATAGGCATGTGACATTCGCTCCCTGGCTCTGTTTTCTATGGCCAGCGTCCAGTCTACTCTAAGACAATCCTATATACCTACTCCAGTCCCCAGCTTTGGTCCTGCCCCCTGCTTATACTTGAATTCAATTTTTCCCTATATTTGAACCTGTACTTGCTTTATCAGTGTTGACTTTGCTTATTTTCCTGGCTCTCACAGTCACTCCCTCTGTATCACCACTCTTCCAAGACCCAACTGGTTAGGCTGACTGCTTGGTGGGCAGTCCCACCCAGCTGACCTGCTCTTTCCTCCTCTCTGTAAAGCGCAATTCTGGGCAATGTGTGAATCCATTGTTGAGCAGTTGACGTTCATTGTATAGGTATTAATTTAACAACTGTATTATGGCAAGCCCGATGTGAAGACCTAGTATTTACAGAAGTAAATAGAACAGCTCACAGTCGTGTTGGGGGCAAGAAGAATGAGGTCACCTAAGGGAAGACAGCAGAAGACACCTGCAGTCATAGTCGTGCTTGTCCTGATGAATGAGATTCTTCTGAGGCTCTGTCTAGCACTCACTTCTCAGCCCCTATTCGGTTACACTCTTTCCTCTCCTCCCCTTGAAGGACAGACTATCTTAAATTTGATAGAAATGTATAGCGTATAGTCTCCACTTCCTCACTTTCCAGTTGCTTCTCACACTTTTCTAATTTGATTTTTCCCACATCATTCCCCAGAAACGCTAGTCTAAACTAAGGCCACAGATGATATTATTAGTGAATGCAGCAGAGCGGTTAAGAGACTGGGGAGAGGAAAGAGAATGCCTGCACTCAGATCTCAGCTGAGTCTACGTACTAAGTAAATTTTGTTTCATCATCTTTTGAAAGGAAGGGAGTATTTAAACCAGGAAATGCATGCAGACTACTAGGTACGTAGTTCATAGCCCAGGCATGTTACTACTTTTCTTGTCAACCTTATGCCTTCCTCTGCCTTCCTTGCACCCCCTGGTCATGCAGTATTTGCAATTATATGTTTGCTTCTTTGTCTTCTTGACTGGCTTGTGAATTTCTCAAGAGCAGAGGCCATATCTTCTATGAATCAATGGCTAAGGCAGATCCTGACCATGTGAACACCCAGTGAATTTTGTGGATGATCAGTAATTGAATGAATGAGTGAATGAATGAGTGTCTGAATGAGAGAACTGATGTGAATGAAAAATGGAATGAATTAGTGGATATATACATGAATATATATGAATATATATTCAAATATGATTAATATATAGATGACTGTATGTGAAAATAAATGCATGAATAAACGAATCCATGAATGGATTAGTGAAGTGATGAAAAAAAAATTGCTGGGATAGATGACGGAATGGCTGAGGGCAGAAATGTTATTGAGGGAATGACTGAATGAAAAGGTAAGCAAATGAATAAATTACTTATTGACCCCAGGTGGATATGGGAGGAACCTGGATTTAATGTTGGCAAAGGGGAGCCATACAAGGCACATGGCTTTGGGGGAAATTTGTGTCATTCTGGGAAAATGGAAAAATGAGGCTGGGAGTTGAGCAAAACTTGTTGTCTTTTCTGGAATTTGAGGAATGTTAAGAAATAAATCAATATTTTAAATTTGCTACTGTGCTAGGCATTGTGGTACGGCCATGGTAGGGAAAACATGAGAAGCAGGTGGGGAGGGCACACAGAGATGATGAAGAGAATGGTAGGAATTAACTGAGGCCAGGAAATTATGTGGGGTGGGGTCTATTTGTTACAAGGTCCTTAAATATCAGGTTTAAAGTGTAACTAGTGTTTAATGTATAATAATGATCACAACAATAATGAACCATTTCATTCCTATTGTACCTAACAGTCTACAACAGTCCCTTTTGGGTTTCTCTCTTGTGAGCTTGCCAAATGCTTCAAGAGGAGGTTGGGCAAAAAGTCCTCTCTCCTGCGGTGTGAATTCACTTAATCAAGAGTTTAGATTGAAGCCCCTTCTGGTCTCCTACTGGACTTTATTTACTTATTTTTTTTTATAATTTTATTTTACTTAAAAAAATTTTAATATGTTTATTGGAGTATAATTGCTTTACAATGGTGTGTTAGTTTCTGCTTTATAAAAAAGTGAATCAACTATACATATACCTATATTGCCATATCTCTTCCCTCTTGCATCTCCCTCCCACCCTCCCTATCCCACCCCTCTAGGTGGACACAAAGCACTGAGTTGATCTCCCTGTGCTATGCAGCTGCTTCCCACTAGCTATCTATTTTATGTTTGGTAGTGTATATAAGTCCATGCCACTCTCACATCGTCCCAGCTTACCCTTCCCGCTACCCGTGTCCTCAAGTCCATTCTCTATGCCTGCATCTTTAATCCTGTCCTGCCCCTAGGTTCTTCAGAACCTTTTTTTTTTTTAGATTCCATATATATGTGTTAGCATGCGGTGTTTGTTTTTCTCTTTCTGACTTACTTCACTCTGTATGACAGACTCTAGGTCCATCCACCTCACTGCAAATAACTCAATTTTGTATCTTTTTATGGCTGAGTAATATTCCATTGTATATATGTGCCACACCTTCTTTATCCATTCATCTGTTGATGGACACTTAGGTTGCTTCCATGTCTTGGCTATTGTAAATAGAGCTGCAATGAACATTGTGTTACGTGACTCTTTTTGAATTATGGTTTTCTCAGGGTATATGCCCAGTAGTGGGGTTGCTGGGTCATATGGCAGTTCTATTTTTAGTTTTTTGAGGAACCTCCATACTGTTCTCCATAGTGGCTGGATCAATTTACATTCCCACCCACAGTGCAGGAGGATTCCCTTTTCTCCACACCTTCTCCAGCATTTATTGTTTGTAGATTTTTTGATGATGGCCGTCCTGACTGGTGTGAGGTGATACCTCATTGTAGTTTTGATTTGCGTTTCTCTAATAATTAGTGATGTTGAGCATTCTTTCATGTGTTTGTTGGCAATCTGTATATCTTCTTTGGAGAAATGTCTGTTTAGGTCTTCTGCCCATTTTTGGATCGGATTGTTTGTTTTTTTTGATGTTGAGCTGCATGAGCTGCTTGTAAATTTTGGAGATTAATCATTTGTCAGTTGCTTCATTTGCAAATATTTTCTCCCATTCTGAGGGTTGTCTGTTTGTCTTGTTTATGGTTTCCTTTGCTGTGCAAAATCCTACAGGAATTTAGACAAGCAGCAATAAATTGCATACCATAGCGAGATACTTAAAGCAGAGGGGGTATATGTTATTTTAAGTTTGATAGTGGAGTGACTCTAGAACTCTCATAGCAGTACCATGAATGAGTCCAGGGAAAATTTCGACATTGGAGAGTATACTGGGTTCTACTTGCAGGTGGAAGGAGGGATAGCCAGTCATCAGAGGAGAGAGAGATGAGTTAGCACTGCATCCTGAGAACTCTTTTATCCATGACTTCCCACACAAGAATGTTGGGCAATGCCATGCGGCATGTCTTCCACAATTGTTCTGAGACATCCCCAAATATTTTCCTTATGAACGTTTTTTAATTGACTGTCAGATGAAAGTCTTGGCATTAAAGAATAATAAACATTATAAGAAGAAGATTATTGCTTTAAAAATAAGCAAACTGAAGAAGTTAAAGAAATTCCTCCAATCATAAAGTAAATCAAAGGAAGACAAGGCCTTCCTTGTCTTTAAATTTAAACTCAGGTCTCCCAAATTTTCCTCTTTGTTCTGTTTCCTCTACCTTGGATTCCAGAGTAGCTTCTTAAGTTATGGCCCTGTCTCTCTAGATTTCTCATTTCCCAGCATCATGGCATAGGCGTATACCACTCAAGGTGTGGTTGCAAACTAGCAACATGGGCATCTCCTGGGATATTATTAGAAATGCAGAATCCTCCATCCCCCAGAAGATCCACTGAATCAGAATCTGCAGTTTAACAAGATCTCCAGGTGAGTCATATGCAAATTAGTATCTGAGAAGAACTGGGTTAGAGCAGTGGTTCTCATAATGTGATCCCTAGACTAATAACCTCTGCATCACCTGGGAACTTGGTGGAAATGCAAACTCTTGGGTCCCACTCCAGACCTACTGAATCAGAAATCCTAGGAGTGGAACCCAGTGGCCTGTGCTTTAGCAACCTTCCCCCAAGCCTCCTTTCACCCCACCAGTATCCCTGGTGATTCTGAAGCATGCAAAGTTTGAGAATGACTGAGCATAGAGGAACGTGCACCAGCCATTAGAATCAGACCCACGTGGACTGGAACCTAGGAACCTCCACTTCCTGTCTGTGTGGCCAGCCACTCCCTCTCTGACCATATAAGCAAAATTGTGTTGATGACAGTTGATGACAATGAAGATGATGATGGTAATAACATCTGCCCCATAGGGAGGTTGTGATAATCAAATTATCTATAATACAGCCTTTCTTCCTGACGACCCAGAGTCTTCCACTGCTTTAAACACGTCTGCATTTCTGCCTGGGCTCCCAGTGGCTTTTCTGACACTCCCTTCCAGACCACAGGTGGGGGTGAGGAGGTCTCTGGCCCTGGCCCTTATAGCAGCACCATCTATCAGCACCTGATGGCTCTGTTCTTCAGCCAGATTCAATAATAGCACTAATCCACACAATGCAGCTTGAATCAGAGGCAATTTGAATTAATTTAGCAAGTTGAATATCACATGTGGCACTATTCAGTATTTTGCTGGAGCTCAGATCCATAACCTTTACTACACTTCCTTCATCCACTAATTCTGTAATTTTGTCAGGAAAAGCTATCAAGTTGTCCAGGATGATTTGTTCTGCATGAACCCCCAATGCTCCTTATCACTCACTATTCCATTATCCCTCGAATGCATACAGATTTCCTCTGGGCACATCTGTCCAATTATTTTACTAAATATTGACACCAGGCTTACTAGACAGTGATTTTTCAGGATTACATCTCATTAGCCTCCTTGGAAGACCAGTTCTTCATTTGGTCAGTTTCACTGCCGCCTTTCCCGGACCTCCTGCCTCCTTCTGCACAGACCCACCACTCCTCCTGGGTGGCACTCCCTGTTGCTTGACTTGGAGAATAATAATATTATTCCTCAATCCCCCACACCCCAATGCTCCAATAACCAAGGCCATCTTACGTATAGAATCACAGGAAGCTAGAGGTGAAACAGCCTTAAAGAGGAGGTGTATTGTGGGGAAAGAGCCCAGCTGCACTTGGACTGCAAGCCTGGCTTCTTCTCTGCTCAAGTGTTTCATTACCTGGGGAAGGTGGCCACCTCTCTCTGAGCCTCGGGGTTTTTTCCCTCCATCTGTAAAATAGGACTAAATAAACCTCAAGAGGGACTACCGAAAGGATTAAATAAGACAGATGCTTCATGCCCTCAAGTGTTGTGCCTGCCGGGAAATTGGTGCCTTGTTCATGGTAGTCCCCTTCACCTGTACTTTATCTAATGCCGTCTCTTAAAGAAGGGAATCAATCTAGGAAAGAGACATACAGAAGATCACATAGACCCCCCCCCACAGAAGACATGTCTCAGTGCTTGTTCCGTGTAAGTCCATACATTTACCTCTGGCTCCTCCCCGTTAATTATCTACAGGTGGATGCAACTCCATGCAAAGATCATGGTTTGTCCAGTAGAGCATGGGCTACATCTCAGTCCCCAATCATCCGTCAGTGAGAACCCTTGCACAGTGCACAACCTGCACAAGTGTGTGTAGAGACCCTGCATCTTCCCCTGTGCCACGAGAGATGAGATTTTAAAAACATTTTTTTTTTACAGTTCTGTTTCATTTATTTATTTATTTATTGGCCATGCTGCACGGCATGCAGGATCTTAGTTCCCCGACCAGGGATTGAACCCGTGCCCCCTTCATTGGAAGCACGGAGTCTTAACCGCTGGACCGCCAGGGAAGCCCCAAGAGATGAGATTTTAAAGCCTCTTCCAGCCTTGAGATTCTCTGATCTGTCCCTCTTCTTTGAGACGTCACAAAAAAATATGCCTGAAGTCCTGTTTTGGTTTTTTCTGTTTGTTTGCTGGATAGGACAGTGGGTGGAGGAAAGATAAGCAGGTGTATAGGGGTATCTCATACAACTGCTGCGGCAAAATAAACATAAAATATGGGTTCAGGTTAAATTAATTTCATTAATTTTATTTTTTTCCTTCCGGTCCTTTGAAACCTCAGAGTGTGGAGGTTATAACTGGGCCATTTATTATCCGCTGCTGAGGGACTCGCAAGAACCAGCATCTTGGGGGCCTGGAGCACCTTGTTTACATATCACCTTTCAGAAACGGATAATGGATAGTCCTCCTTGCTGGCCTGAGTCGCATTCCATTCCCTTTTATTATGTGTCCCCACAATTCTATTACCTGTTTGTGGTGTCAGTGACTCAGCCACAGTGGCTACAGTAATGACGGCTTTCAGAGCTCAGCTAATGACGCAGGCACTGAGGTGTCTCCAGACCCAACAGCCGGCTGAATCTCAATTTAGCAGGATCTGAGACCGTGGCATCATGCATTATGCATGAGCGCACTAGCCGCCGGTGTGTACAGAGCCTGGGAGTTGGTCGGAGGAAGGGTAGCGGGGGGTGCACATTTATACCCAAGACCCTGCATATTGGCGGTCATGGGAGGAAAATGAGCTGTCTCATCATGCAGAGCGTTTGCTGGGAGATTGGCAGGAGGAAAGGGAAGGAGAGATTGGTAAATATGAACAAATCTAACCTAGGAAGACAGTACAGCAGGCTGGTTAAGAGGTGGTCCCTGGGGTGAGAAGGCTGGCGATCAAATCCTACCACAGCAGTTTACTGGCTGGGTCACCTAGTGCTGAGGAATTAAGACTCACTTTCCTTATCTCCACAGTGGGATTGTAATCCACTGAGGGGGTGAAATGGAATAATGCAAGCAAAGCTCTTTGTTCTGTGCCTAGCAGCATAGAAAGTGCTCAATTAATGTGGGCCACTATTATTAATGATTGCTTCCTCTGCCAGAAGGAAGTTTCTATCTCCAGATCCCACTCCCACACAGCCGGCCTGCATAGACACGGAACACCTTTCCTTCTACTCTGATGGATATGACTTGTCCACTGTATACAATAGAGAACAGTAGAAACAACAGACGGGGACTCTTGTCGCAGTTCTGCCTCAAGGTCATTGAGTAACCTTGGGTGGACCCCTTCCTGATCTTGGTCCCCAGCCTTCTTAGCCACAAATGAGGGGGCAAAGTGGATCAGATTGCATTTCATGGAGGAGCACAGGGTCTTCAGAAGAGCTTTGAGAGTCCCTTCCAAAAGAGTACAGATGGGGCTGGAGAAGACTCTACCTAATATCTATGTCATGTGTGGGAGTTCCAAACATAGGTTCTGCTGCACATAAAGAAAAGAAATGATTGCAGATGACATGATACTATACATAGAGAATCCTAAAGATGCCACCAGAAAACAACTAGAGCTAATCAATGAATTTGGTAAAGTAGCAGGATACAAAATTAATGCACAGAACTCTCTTGCATTCCTATACACTAATGATGAAAAATCTGAAAGAGAAATTAAGGAAGTGCTCCTATTTACCACTGCAACAAAAAGAATAAAATACCTAGGAATAAACCTACCTAAGAGACAAAAGACCTGTATGCAGAAAACTAGAACACACTGATGAAAGAAATTAAAGATGATACAAACAGATGGAGAGATATATACCATGTTCTTGGATTGGAAGAATCAACTTTGTGAAAATGACTATACTACCCAAAGCAATCTACAGATTCAATGCAATCCCTATCAAACTACCAATGGCATTTTTCATAGAACTAGAACAAAAAAATTCACAATTTGTATGGAAACACAAAAGATCCCGAATAGCCAAAGCAATCTTGAGAAAGAAAAACAGAGCTGGAGGAATCAGGCTCCCTGACTTCAGACTACACTACAAAGCTACAGTAATCAAGACAATATGGTACTGGCACAAAAACAGAAATACAGATCAATGGAACAGGATAGAAAGCCCAGAGATAAACCCACGCATATATGGTCACCTTATTTTTGATAAAGGAGGCAAGAATATACAATAGAGAAAAGACAGCCTCTTCAATAAGTGGTGCTGGGAAAACTGGACAGCTACATGTAAAGAATGAAATTAAAACACTTCCTAACACCATACACAAAAATAAACTCAACATGGATTAAAGATGTAAATGTAAGGCCAGACACTATAAAACTCTTAGAGGAAAACATAGGCAGAATACTCCATGACATAAATCACAGCAAGATCCTTTTTGACCCACCTCCTAGAGAAATGGAAATAAAAAAAAAATAAACAAATGGGACCTAATGAAACTTAAAAGCTTTTGCACAGCAAAGGAAACCGTAAACAAGATGAACAGACAACCCTCAGAATGGGAGAAAATATTAGCCAATGAAGGAACTGACAAAGGATTAATCTCCAAAATATACAAGCAGCTCATGCAGCTCAATATCAAAAACAAACAACCCAATCCAAAAGTGGGCGGGAGACCTAAATAGACATTTCTCCAAAGAAGATATACAGATTGCCAACAAACACATGAAAGGAAACTCAACATCACTTATCATTAGAGAAATGCACATGAAAGCCACAATGAGGTATAACCTCACACCAGTCAGAACGGCCATCATCAAAAAATCTACAAACAATAAATGCTGGAGAAGGTGTGGAGAAAAGGGACTCCTCCTGCACTGTGGGTGGGAATGTAAATTGATACAGCCACTATGGAGAACAGTATGGAGGTTCCTTAAAAAACTAAAAATAGAACTACCATATGACCCAGCAATCCCACTACTGGCCATGTACCCTAAGAAAACCATAATTCAAAAAGAGACCTGTACCACAATGTTCATTGCAGCTCTGTTTACAATATGTTCATTGAATCTCTATTTACAATAGCCAGGACATGGAAGCCACCTAAGTGTCCATCGACAGATGAATGGGTAAAGAAGATGTGGCACATATATACAAGGGAATATTACTCAGCCATAAAAATAAATGAAATTGAGTTATGTGTAGTGAGGTGGATGGACCTAGAGTCTGTCATACAGAGTGAAATAAGTCAGAAAGAGAAAAACAAATACCGTATGCTAACACACATATATGAAATCTAAAAAAAAAAATGGTTCTGATGAACCGAGGGCAGGACAGGAATAAAGACACAGACGTAGAGAATGGACTTGAGGACACAGAAAGGGGGAAAAGTAAGCTGGGATGAAGTGAGACAGTGGCATGGACATATATACACTACCAAATGTAAAATAGATAGCTAGTGGGAAGCAGCTGCATAGCACAGGGAGATCAGCTCAGTGCTTTTTGTCCACCTAGAGGGGTGGGATAGGGGAGGGTGGGAGGGAGACGCAAGGGAGAGGAGATATGGGGATATATTTATAGTATAGCTGATTCACTTTTTTATAAAGCAGAAACCTAACACACCATTGTAAAGCAATTATACTCCAATAATGATGCTAAAAAAAAAGCAAAAAAACAAAAGCAAAAAGAAAAGAAATGAAATTGAGTTATTTGTAGTGAGGTAGATGGACCTAGAGATTGTCATACAGAGTGAAGTAAGTCAGAAAGTGAAAAACAAATACCGTATGCTAACACACATATATGGAATCTAAAAACAAAATGGTTCTAATGAACCTAGGGGCAGGACAGGAATAAACACGCAGACGTAGAGAATGGACTTGAGGACACGGGAGGGGGAAGGGTTAGCTGGGAAGAAGTGAGAGAGTAACATTGACATATATACACTACAAAATGTAAAATAGCTAGTGGGAAGCAGCTGCGTAGCGTAGGGAGATCAGCTCGGTGTTTTGTGACCACCTAGAGGGGTGGGATAGGGAGGGTGGGAGGGAGACACAAGAAGGAGGAGATATGGGTATATATGTATACATAGAGCTGATTCACTTTGTTATACAGCAGAAACTAACACACCATCGTAAGGCAATTATACTCCAATAAAGATGTTAAAAAAGAAAACAAAAAGAGAAATTAGAAAACCACGGTTCTCGCAGATACTAATGTTCTTATAGTTTTGATGGCCCATGATTCTACAACTTCTTCATGGAAGGGATGAGGTAAACAGAGGGAACAGTGGCCACTCTCTTAAACTATGAGATAATTTTCTTGAGGATGTTGACAAGGCATGTCTTAAAAGTGCGGAGACATCCTGAGTCTGTTTATCTAGACCAGAGATCTGGTTCTTCAGGAGGCAGGAATGGCTTTACAGTTAGCGCTGATTCCTTACCTGCTTGGTGATATTGGGCAGGACTCTTATTCTCTGAACCTGAGTTTTCTCATCTGTAAAATGGAGGCAGTGGCTTCTACTGCAAGGGGTGATGGGGACCGTAAGTGACATCATATACATAATTTCACAGTTCACGGTGTGTGGTGTGCGCTCAGGGCATGTCTTTTTCTCTCCTCTTCCCCACCTGAATTCTGAATTCTGTTTTATTCCTCTACTTCGAGGCCTGCCCTTGGGTCAAGTGCTCTCTTATGAAGAAGACATGGTCCCACCTACCTTTCCTGTCATTAGCTATCTTCACTGTGACCCCTGTTCTCCCTCATGACATCCCCATTAGGGTACAGCATTTCCTCCTTCAAATCCACAGACCTCTGGGGCAAAGCGTTGGCAGAAGACTCCCGGAAAGGAAAAATACTTTACTGTAGCAGGTTGTAAAGTTCAGTACAGGCCCCTGTGGACAGTGCAAGTAGATGGTGGCTCAGAGTTGGGGCCCAGAACTTTGCAATGGGAACTAGGTATGTTCCGAAGAATAAAATTTTAGAAATAGAGCTTTAGTTTCTAGAGGGAAAGCATCAGGCATCAAAAGAACATGGCTTGCTGGGCAGGCTATCAAGACAGATATGGGATGGAGGCTTAGTGTCCAAAACTGTTTCCTAAAATGAGAGTAAAACCAGAAGCCAGTCTAATTCTTCCCCTTCCATTCCTTTCTTTATTTCTCCCACCCCCTTTTTAAAACAATGTACTGCTTCTAGGCAAGCGTCAGGCTAGCAGGAAACACATCTGTAAAGAAATAATGACTCTACCACTTGGTGCATGCTTAACAGACATGAGTAGCACGTGCTAATGTGAAGTTAAGCCTCCTGAGCTCTGACCTGGAGGTTCGTAAATTGCCTTTGACTGGAATCAGGTCCTGGTGACTGCAGCCAAGACGAGGCTGCTGGCTGGAGTCAGGTGGCTCTGCTGCCGGAAGAAAAGAGATGGGAGGGATAATGGTTGAGGGGAAGGCAGTCCTGGGAATAGGGCTGATCATTTTAACCCATAGTGAACTGCTGGCTGATAGAGTCTTCTCAGGGGGAGCTTACGTAGCAGGGCTCAGATTGCTAATTCATTGACTCAGCCCAATGGCTGGCTTTGCCTGGCCTGAACTCTGCTTCTCTGCTCTTAGCTTGTGGCCACCTAAAATCTAGCCTTTGGATCTGCAAACCTCTAATTGAGGTTCTTCATCACTTACCTCAGTCCTGCTGGGAACCTAGGATCCCTATGTTTCAGAGAAAGGGTAATATCTAATATATTTTGAAAATGTAATGGCATGGATACCAAACAATCAGAATGGACCTGGATGGAGCTCTCGGATTGACTGTCAGCCATAAACAACGAGGAAGGTTGTGTGTATGAGAACTAGTGGAAAGTTCACCCTGATGCTGAGCCCCCACTGCTCCATGGGACTTGGATCTTCTCTTGTCTGCTTACATGCTTGACTGCCTGGCCTCTGGACTTTGCCACCTCTAGATGGACGTGACTGTATTCCCTTTGGGTATGGCCACCACCACTATCTATGGTCCTGGACAGAGCTTGGCACTCAATGCACAAATCCCCCCAGCATCCAGCCAGTTCTTGGGGAGGCCTCCTGCCCTGCAAATGAAGAACATATATCTTATCCCTCAACTTCTCTGAAAACATATGGAAAGGAAGTAGGTAATTTCAGATAATGTGATTACAAGGACAGTATACAGAGGTGACTTAGATCCATCCATTCATTTGTTCATGAGCCCCTACTGTGTGCTCAACTCTGAGTGAGGTGCTAGAGATGGAAACATGAATTAGATGCTCTTCCTGCCTTCTTGCTACTCATAGGCTGGTGGGGTAGATATAAGCATAAACTAAATACAGTATGTTTGACAAATGTTACTAAGTCAAGTGCGGATTCGTTTATTTTAAGGGGATTAGTTTATTTCTTCTTTACAGTAATGCTATGAGGTTGGTGTACACTGTCCTCATCCTACAGCTGAGGAAATGGAGACACTGAGAGGTTAAGTGACACAAGTAGTAAGTGCCTTGAACCAACTCTTGTCTAGTCTATTAAGCCCCTCACCCACTTGTTTAATCATCGTCCTCTGGTTGTTCTGTGTTATGAGAGAAGAAGCGTGAAAGTCAGGGGGCACCTGATATAGCCAGGCCACCCGGGAAGGTTTCTAAAAGGCGATGCCCGAGATGAATCTTGAAGAGTGAGTGGTGGTTAGGAAAGGACAGAGGAAAGGATATTTCAGGCAGAGAGATCAGCAAGTAAAGAAGCTTGAAAAGAAAGCACATAAGACTCCAAATGGTTTGATCTCTGTGGAGCATGTGGGTCAGTCTTTGGGGAGAGAGGTGGAGAGGTGATCAAGGTCATGGAATGCTGGGCTCTATATCCATGGCTCTTTGAAGGACCTCCTAGTTGGCAAATTTGCTTAGGGAGAAAACTAGATAGAAGCCTGTGAATGTGTCCTTGGGGAAAACCTTCCAGAGAGTCCTTCTCAAGACCTTTTTACTGAGGAGTCTTGGCTTTCCCATAGGGAACTCATTACCGCCTGGAAAAAAGTGCATGCAGGAACACACGTGTTTGGAAACAGGAAACTAACAAACTGGAAGGGGCCGATGGGAGAGTGAGGGGAATGGAAATGAGGTCCCATAAGGAAGTGTTCAAAGCCTGGAGTTGTTTATCCTAGAGAAGCAAACACTCAGGGTGGGGTGGGTGGAAATGGGAACTACAGTCACATCTCAAAGATTACGACAAGCTATGGAGTAAGGGAGAGAGCCTGGGCTTTGCAGCCAGACAGGCTTGTAAAACCTTAAGAAAATTACATCACTTCTCTGGGAACTGAGTGCCTCAGGGCAAAAGGGGAGAACACATAATGGTTTTACAGTACTATCCTGAGAATTAGAGATACTGTATGTAAGGCACCTGGCAACTGACCAACACTCAACAAAGTGGTAACTGCTGTTGCTGTCATTGTCCTGCGGAAGAAGTAAGTGAAGGAAGGACTAGTCTTGCATAGATTCCCCAGTCCTGAATCAACCCCATCACTTATCTTCCTTCCAACTTGGGGACAGCCACATGTAGTTTGTTATTATTATTTTTTTTTATTGGAGTATAGTTGATTTAGCCACAGGTAGTTTGCATCATTCACACCAAAATGCAGATTGGCACCAATACCCATCCATGGTCTCCAGTATCAGCTGGGTCCTCAGCTCTAGTAGACAGTTCTCTTCCCTTCTCTCCATCCCTGCAGTGGCTTTTTTTTTTTAAACCTTCAGAGCCCTTGTTTAAGCCTCTAACACAGCCTCAGCCTTCTTCACTCTCCTGTTGTTTTAAAGAAAAAAAATATGAGACCATCAGGCAAGAAAGGACATAACCAAACCTCCTCCACACGTACCCTCATACACACCCACTCCTGTCTTAGGAGAAGTGTTTCTTCTCCTAACTAATACTTATCTCGTCCCCTCCAATCTTTTAAGAAATATATCATCAGTAACCACCCTCTTTCTTCCTTAAATGTCTCCCTCTCCCCTGATCCTTTCCCCTCAGCCCATAAATGTGTTCATTTCTGCCATCTCATCCGCTCCCCACACTTTGAGTTGCCGTCAGCTACCACCGTATGGCTTCCATTCACAGCCAGCCCTCTAGAAAGAGAAGTCTATGCAAATGGTCTGTACTCCCTCACTTCCCACTTGCCTCCCCACCTACCACATAGGCGTCTGCTCCTGTCATCCACAGAGACTGCATCCCCCAAGGCCACCGGGACACATGCTCATGGGCCCATCTAATACACCTCTCACTTTTTCCCTCACACCAGCTCTGCTCTTGATTTGACCCCAGTGTTCACTATCTCTTGAAAACTTCTTCCCTGGTTTCCGTGTACTGCACACCCCTGGTTTCCTTCTCACCTCCATAGACACTTCCCAGCCTTTTTGGGCTTGATCCTCAGTACTTTTATCTTCTCTCCCTACACATGCTCCGTGTACGCTCTCTTCCAAGCCTGCGCGCCAGTTGGGCCTATCTTCAGCTAAAGTCAGGTATATCCAACCTCCCAAGGATATAACTACTTGACGAGCAAACACACCTCGGAGTTGAGTTCTGAACTAATCCATTGGTAGTCACCAGCATGGAGATAATTATTTTTTAAAAGTCCTTTGAGATAAGATTTCCTGGAGAGACTACAGATAGTGAAAAGAGCCAGAACAGATTAGGGGTGGGGACAAGAGAAGGGGCCACCCAAGGTGACAGAGAAGAAGTGGCTGGGGAGGCAGGAGGGGGAAACACCAGAGGGAGGAGGTCATGGGGTCCTCAGAACATGCTTCATGAAGAGAGTTTGGTCATCCATGTCATCTGCTGCTCTGAGGTCCCCTCGATGAAGGTGGAGAGCAGTGGGCTTGTCAAATTGAAGGCCATCGGTAGCCGTGGTAAGGGTGAGGTATGTGGAATGCATGTGACCAAAGGCTTATTGGAATGGGCTGAGTGAGGATGAGAGCTGAGAAATCAGAATCAGTGTGATAACTCCTTTATAAGGAGGACTTTTGGCAGAAAGAGGAGACAAAACATTGGATTTGGGGAGCTTACAATATATTATCGTTCTTTTTTTTACCTGTATGACTCCCCTACTAGACTACCACGTGCTTGAAGACAGGGTCATTGTTTTTCTGCTTTGTTTTGTTTTCATCTTCAATACACGAGGTCTGACCCAACGTAGGTCTTTAGCAACTTTTGTCTTGAAAAGAGGATTAAAACCATCAGCATTTACACAGGTTGTTAATGGAAGTAATGAGCTCTCTTTTCCTATAGACCTGCAATCAGGAACTGGGGGATTTTCTTCCCTCCCTCCCTCCCTCCCTCCTTCTTACTTCCGCTCTCCTCCTGCCCTCCTTTTCTTCCTTCCTGAGATATCTGCCGCATGACTCCGTCACCCTGTGGTCCCCACCGCGTTAACCCCAGGGGGGCTCTAGAGGTCAGATCCGACAGTGCTGGCTGCAGGGACCCCTGCTCGCAGGGCGGGCTCTGAGCACGGTTCACCAGGAGTGTGTCTCTGTAGTGTGATGCATGGAAGACAGAAGACACCAGAAGAAAGGCCCAGGCATTGCCAACGTGCCTTTGAAGAAGCCTCGTAGTGTCTGTCTCCGGAGCTGCTCAGCCCGCAGACACGCTGGTTATTAGTGTCTCCTTGTTATTGTGCTATTAAGAGCTGTCAGCTCCTTCGTTCTAATGCTCTCTTTCACTTTGAAATGTTTTGTCAGGCCTGCGTTAGCCTAGAGAACAGGGATTCCGAGTTCAGCAGGATGTCTCTTACAGGGCACCCTCCAAGCCTGTCTCTGGGCATCATGCTTAATTAAACTGCAGCAATCACCCTCCCCTCTCCCCAGCCACCCTGCCCGCTGTTCGCAGGGAACCGAGCTCTAGGAGCTGGCACAGAAGCAGGCAGTGGGGACGTGACACAGCCGGAGGCGGGCTGTCGGGGGCGGCAGGCAGCCCGATCAGTGGTTAGTTCTGCAGGCTTGGTCCTCTCCCAGCCCTCGCCATGCGTGCCACTGTGGGTGTGCTTGAATATAGATGTGTGTGTGAGTGTGTTTGCTTGTGTTTATATGTACATGTATGTCTCCAGGTGCCCTAAGTATACGTGTATGTGCCTAAGTATTTGTTTATGTCTGCGTGTGCCTAAGTGTATGTGGGTGTGAATGTGTGCTCGTGTGTGTATGTATGTGAGTGTGAATGTGTGTGTTTGTGTGTGTTTGAATGTGTTTGTTGTGTGTATTTATGGGTATGTGAGTGTGAATGTGTGTGTTTGTGTGTAATTATGTGTATGTGTGTATGTAAGTGAGAATGTGTGCTGGTGTGTGTGTGTTTACGTGTACGTGAGTGTGTATATTTGTGTCGGTATATGAGTGTGTACCGGTGGGTATAGGAGGGATGGCGTTTGGCCCAGATGTCAACACATCTCCTGGTCACAGGTCTAGGCCATTTGTCCATGATGTCTGCCCAATCCCTGCTTCTTTAACTATTACCAGTGATCATTTGAGGCTTGTCTTAGGCTCTGTTTTAAGTGACTCAGGTAAGTTTTAATTGAATACTTAGTAGCCTTATTAGTAGGTAATATTAGTCTTCTTTTCACTAAAGATTGAAAGGGAAAATTATTTGTCCAAGGCCACAGCCTTTATTCTCCACCACCATAAAGTTAATATATATTTCTGTAGAAAATCCAAGCAATATTTGTAGAAAAAAAAGAAGTTAAAAATCCCCTGGAGTCTTATCTGCGTGTGACCACCTTCACATTTGTGAACCTCCTGTCAAATGTCCTCTTGTGCTTAGAGTCACATGTTATATATAGAAAAACGTATATAACTAGGGTGGCACGGTATATGCTCATCATTTTTTTTCACTTAAAAATATCCCCTAAAGATCTTTCTCTAATTTATAAAGATCAGCTATACGTTTTTTAATGCCTGCACCTATTCCATTACCCAGACTTATAATTCATTGAATCAATCCCCTATTGATAGACATTTAGATATTTGCCGGCTTTTCACTATCATAAACTATGTTGTGATAAGCATCTTTGTAAATACAGCTGTGCACATTTGACTGTCTCTTAGGATGAATCCAGGAAGCAAAACCTCTTGGGCGAGAAGCATGCACATTGAACTGTTGATTCCTGATGCCACGTAGCCTCAAGAAAGGTTGAGTGAGTTTACATTTCAAGTCCCAGATGTAGTGTCTTAGCCAGAGGGAAGGCAGCTGGTCCTGATTTAACTCCACTGTTGTGGGGAGGAAGATTTGGACTGCCTCAGGGCTTGGCTGGTCCAGGACTCCGGTTTCCACTGTGTGGTGCCTGGAAGACTAATGCAGGGAAAGCGGAACAGGGCTTTCTCTGCAAGGAAAGCTTCATTAGGCTGCTCTGCTGCATGCGGCGGTGCTCTCAGGTAGAACTTGGCCTCCACTCAGAAGGAACCCTCTTGGGCTGAATTACCCTAATTCAGCCCCATGCTGTCTTGGTCCTCACATTTGTCATTAGCAAGCGTACTGAAGAGGCATCTGCATTTCACGCAGCGTCTCTCAGAGATAAAGTGGATCCGTACAGAACTGTGAAGGGAAAAGGCAGACAAAGCCGGAGCGGTGGGGCTCAGTGTGCAGACACACGCAGATGCCGAGGCACAGAGGGGTCTTTCAGAAGAACTGAGGATCCGATAGATGCCTGCATTAGACCATTATTATATTTTAAAATTGACCCTGCCCTCAACTTCCAATTAAAATAACAGGGGGCAGTTAAAATGCTCAGATGCCGGAACTCACATAAAGGTGGAGAGATAGTGATATCAGAAACAGTAAATGTAAGTTTGTTGTACTCCGAGTTCGTGAAGGCAGGGATGAAGGAGGGGATGACAGTTCTCGGAAGATTCAGTGAAGAGTTGAAATGAATGAATGAATGACTTTCATCTTGAAGTCGTTCACCAAAAGATGTTCCAGTTGAGGACTGCATAGAAGTGGTTCAGATGTTACCTGCATCACTCACTAGCTATCCTTGCAAGCTGGGTTTGCTAAGGATGCAGAATCCAAGTTCAATAAGCAGCGTGTGGATTAGGGAGTGGCTTTGGGATTAGCAGGTGTGGAGTGGGACCCGAAAGAAGTCACAGTGCACTGCAGGTTCAACCACAGCCTCAGCGGCCCCCATGGGGAGCTCTGGGCTGAACTGGCCCTTCAGCTTGGCCCGAGTTGGGCCCAGATGTCTAATCCTTTATACGCTTGCAATGAGCAGTCATGGGTGCAGGGTACCCAGGTAGGGGCAGGGTCTTAGGCAAGGTGACTCTCTGTGGCCAAAGCAGTCCCTAAAAGGGCTGCACGCTGACAGCACACCTAGCATCTGGTTCTAGCATCTGGGACGACAGTGAAGGGGGACCTGAGTGGAGCACCACAGTGCCTGCCACGCTAACTGTATGACCTTAGACAGCCATGTAATTTCTCCGATCAGCGTTCTTATCCATGTATAGAGAACGCCCCTTATATAATGGAAAGGCTGGAAGGATTAAAAGGTCCTCTAAGGGGTGTGCCCAGCGCTCTGTTCCGCCCCAAGGGTCGTTAGTAAAAGTTATATTCGCATTTCCCTTCTTCCGGGCTCCCTCTGCAGCCCTCTTGCCTTCCCCGCTGCTTAGTTATCTGGTTGTTTCTCCCCATCACCCCACTCCCGAGGGCCTTGCACAGTGCTTTGCATGTTGCAGAAAGGGAACTATAGTAGCACTTACTGAGAATCTACCGTGAGCCTAACACTGCAAGGCGCTTTCTCGTCTATCATATCCTGTCCAGTCCTCTCTGTACCCTGACAGCTGGGTTTTAGCAACCCCACTTTACCTGTAAGGAAACCGAAACTCAGCAGGTGAAGCCTCTTGCCCTGGGCCAGCCATGTAGCAACTCACTGCTAGAGTGCAGATGAGGTAAGAATTCAGGGCCACCTGCCTGACTCCACAACCCCAAACAAACACAGACGGTGTTTCTCCTCAGCGTTGCACCCTCGGTGGGGATTTTCTTGCCTGTTTTTAGTCGGAGTGATGAGGGTTGCCTGGAGAAGTTGAAGTTCCGGGTCTTTGAAGGTGGCTTTCAGGGGCTCCCGGCCACCGTGCAGCTGCAGGAAGAGACAGGCTGGTGTGGATCACGGAAGCTGCGTGCAACACAGCATCGCAGACGCTGACAGCTGGGCTTCTGTCAAGAGACGGTGAACAGAGCATACGCGGACATCTCCAAATCGCTGCACTAGGGGGCAGATTTATACTCATTTTCAAAAAGGCAAGGGAGAAAAGGAATCTACCTTATAAATTTGCGGCTGGTGACCGAATGCTGGGTGTGCGTGCCGGAGTGGCGGTGTGATAGAGCGGAATGGCTACCGCAGCCAGGTGTCCGAAGTAGCAGCTGTTATTTATCAGGCGCCGACTGTGGGACAGGCACCATGATAGGCGTCGCAGAGGGCGAGGAGCACAGCGTCCTCAGCCTTCACCCTCGCTTAGTTTGTAGTCTGGCGAAGAAAGCAGCCGCTGGACCTGTGAGTAGTGGGCGTGCCTCCAGAGAAGGAGGAAATTAGCTCCATCGGGGAGAATCAGGATGAGGTAAGAAGAGATTCAGCTTTGAAATAAAGTGGTCGCGGAATTGAGGCAGTTTTCATCCTGTGATCCAATCTCCCTGAGCCTCAGTTTCCTCATCTGTGAATGGAGAGAACAAAAAAAAAAAATCCTTACCTCATAGGATTGCAGTAATTAAATAAGGCAATGTAGCTAACCTGGGGGCCAGCAGATTTTTCTATAAAGAGCCAGAGAGTAAATATCTGAGTCCTTTATAGAAAATGAGTTTGGGGAATTCCCTGGCAGTCCAGTGGTTAGGACTCCACGCCCTCACTGCTGAGTGCTTAGGTTCAATCCCTGGTCGTGGAACTAAAATCCCAAATCCCACAGGCTGCTCGGCGCAACCAAAACAGACAAACGGACAAAAAGAAAAAAGAAAGAAAGAAAAAAAAAAGAAAAGAAAATGAGTTTTGTAGCCACCTGATTTTTTTTTAATTGAGGTAACATTGATTTTTAACATTATATAAGGTTTATGTGTACACTGTTATATTGCTACTTCTGTATACTCTACAGCATACTCACCACCCCAAATTTAGTTTTCATCCATCACTATACAGTCGATCCTCTTTACCCATTTTACCCTCCCCCCACCCCTCCCCTCTGGTGACCACTACTCTGTTCTCTGTATCTGTGTGTTTGTTTTTAATTAATTAATTTATTTATTTTGGCTGCATTGGGTCTTCGTTGCTGTGCACAGGCTTTCTCTAGTTGTGGTGAGCGGGCACTACTCTTCGTTGCGGTGCGCGGGCTTCTCATTGCAGCGGCTTCTCTTGTTGCAGAGCTCGGGCTCTAGGCACACGGGCTTCAGTAGTTGTGGCTCGCGGGCTCTAGAGCTCAGTCTCAGTAGCTGTGGTGCACGGGCTTAGTTACTCCACGGTATGTGGGATCTTCCCGGACCAGGGCTCAAACCCGTGTCCCCTGCATTGGCAGGCGAATTCTTAACCAATGTGCCACCAGGGAAGTCCCCTGTGTGTTTGTTTTTGTTTAGTTTTGTTTGTTCATTTATTTTGTTTTTGTTGTTGTTTTTTGTTTATTAGATTTTTTTGTACTCCACATATGTGTGAAATATGTGGTATTTGTCTTTCTCTTCACTTAGCATAATTCCCTCAAAGTCTATGTTGTCATAAATGGCAAGATTTCGTCTTTTTTGTGGCTGAGGACTGTTCCATTGGGTATATATTCCACATCTTCTTTATCCATTCATGCACTGATGGGCACTTAGGTTGTTTCCATATCTTGGCTATTGTAAATATATCTTTTCAAATTAGTGGGGCTTTGTTTTTTGGTAAGTATCCAGAAGTGGGATAGCTGATTCATGTGGTAGTTCTATTCCTAATTTTTTAGGAATTTCCATTCTGTCTTCTATAGTGGGGGCAACCATGTGATTTTTGTTACAAATAACCAGCTCTGCTGTTGTAGGGGGAAAGCAGCCATAGACAGTGTGTCAATGACTCCATCCCCCCACTCATCCCCTTAGTGTGTTGTGGGTGTATTCCAATAAAACTTTATTTATAGGTGCTAAGTTTTGAATTTCATGTAATTTTTACATGTCACATGAAATATGATTTTTGATTTTTTTTCCCCAGCCATTTAAGAATGTAGAAACAATTCTTAGCTTGTGGCTTGCACAACAAAACAGGCAGCAGGCTAGGTTTGGCCATAGTAGTTTGCCAACCACTAAACTGAAATGTGAAGCCTGTGGAGGTGCTCAGTGGATTGGAGTTCACACCCACCCACTTCCCATTCAAGGTGCTAAAGATTCATGTTTTTCCAAGCAAAGCACTTGAATGTCAGCCATCCAGGTTAGCCCTCCTAAGTACCCTGAAAAATAGGCAAAGAGAAGAACGTTATGCCCATTTCAGAGATGCAGAAACGGAAGCACAGAAATTCAGGGAACTTTCCAAGTTCACAGACAGTAAGTGTCAAAACTGGAGCCTTTGAGGCTCTAATTTTGTGCTATTTTCTGTTTCTGGATATCAGGGATGGGGAAGAAAGACAGCAGAGTGAAGTAATGATTAGATCTAATAGTACTGCTGTAAGCAAATAACTGATAACTAATATTTCTACAGCGTCTTACACCTTGTAGGCCACTGTGACACACTATCTCATTTGCTCTTCACTGAAACTATTATTAATAGCTCTTCATGCTCTGCAAAATCACAGAGGCTGCTAAATGGCAAAGCCATGTCTGTATCTGGGGGGTTCTGCCAGGCCCGAGAGAACAGCCCTCCTCAGTGCTGCACATGAGCCAGGCTGCCTCCAGCTGGAATTCTCATCAGCCCCCTTACTCACCCCCCGGTCTTCCTTCTGAATCCAGTCTCCCTGCTGCAGCCAAAGTGGTCTTCCAACATGCAGGTATGATCATGCCACTCCTCTGCTCAGAACTTGCCAGCAGTTCCTCATGGTGCCCAGGAGAAAGTCTGGCCTCCTTAGCATGGTGGACCAGGCTCCACATAATCAGGTTCAAGCCCACCTGTTAGGCTTCCTCTATCACTGCTCCTGGCCCTTGCCTTGCCTGTTCCCATCCATTTCTACCGAGCTACTTGTGGTTCCCCGAGTTCCATGGGGTTCCTCTTGCCTCCCTGACTTTGCATATGCTGTTCCCTCTATCTAGAAAGCTCTTCCAGTTTTTCTGCATGAAATGCTTTAATTCATCCTTGATTTACACCAGGGGTCTATCACCTCCTCCAGGAGTCTTCCTGGAACCTCTTTCCTCCAGAAGAGTTAGGTGGTCTGCTGCTCTCACCTCCTATCAGAGCCCTCCTTCACTAGGTACCAGTTCACATATCTGTCTCTCTGACTAGAATGTGAGTGCCCAGCGCAGAGTAGGCACTTCACGAATAGATATTTAATAGTTAAGTAAATGAATGAGCTTCTTAAGGGCAAGGGATGTGTATGCCCCTGGAGCCTAGGTTCATTCCTGGCCCCCAGTAGTAAATGTTTGTGGAGTAGGTCAGTGGGCGGGTGGGGGACTGATGCAGCTGCCACTGGATGGATCAGGGAGGGTGGGGCGCATGAGCAAAGTCCACCCAGGACTGCACGTCAACCCTGAATGAGCAGCGACCATAGGTTGTGGTCGAGAGTTATCTGTTTCCCACCGTGCCATGTGCAGGAGGCGCCAGCCAGGGCTCCGAGTTCCCCGCCACCCTTCGAGCATCTCAGCACATCTCTTCTTCCCTAAAACTGCTGAGGAGCTGCGTTTCCCCACCTCCGTTTCCTCCCCTCCTCCCCCCACCCCCGAGAGTAGGTTTGGTGTTCCTACAGATGTTTGTATTCTCTGCAACTGATGAAAATATTCATTATCTTGTTAGCTGCGGCGGGGAAGGAAGTGCAGATTTGCATTTTCCCAGCTAATCAGGGTGGCACAAGCGGTGCCTGTCACCCAGGCCCGTTCCCTGCCAGCCCCACTGCCTTCTGGTGCTTGGAAAGGGGATTCCTCACCCTGCAGCTTCTACCTCGCTCTTCCCCAGGCACAGTCTAGAAGGGAAAAAGGCACCTTGGAGGCCCAGCCTGTACACACTACCAGATTCTCTCCCCAAAGACCACGTCTTCATGCATCTCTTTCCTGCTCCAAATCCTCCCATGGTCCCAGTTCTCAATCAGGTCTGAACTGCCCAGCCCGGCTTTTCCCCTTAAGGTTAGGGCCCTACATCTGTGTGAAGCTTTACACTTCACAAAGTACTTTCAAAATCATTAGCTTATTCCATCTTAGCAAGTACCCTCTAAGACCTGGTATTACCCTCACTTTGGTTTTGTGTTAAGAGGTAATTGAGACAAAATGACTTCCCCCAAATAATGTTGCCATGAAACAGTGCTACCAAAAAAGCTGCCCCCTGCTTCCCTGTTCAAAAACAGTCTTAAGTCTACCTAACACCGACTTGTCTTAGTGGAGACCTTTGTCCTGGGAATGGCAAAAGATGGGACTTTGAGGCTGAGCTGTGCGTCCCAGCCCTGGCAAGGTGGGGAGCCTTTGGCAGTGACCTGGACTTTTACCCTTGGGCAGGGCAGAAGATCTGTGTACACAAGGACGTGCTAGGTGTTTAAGGATAATGACGATGATGATGATATTGTCTGTTTTGGTGAGCTCCCAAACTTGTCCGGATGCAGCTTCTCGTCGTACATTCTGGGAGGTGTCAGGTCTGGTATCTGTATCTTGTCTGACAGGTGAAGAAGCCAGAGGCAGAGAATGAGGATTTGAAAGAGAATGTCAGACGGTAAACAGACTTTTAAATGATGGGCCCAAGGTCATCCAGCCATCCTTGCAGTCATTTCATAAATCCATGGCAAGCACCTTTATGTGTCAGGTATCATTCTCGATGTTAGCAGCATAGCAGTTAACAAGGCAGATAAGGTCCTTGCCCTCATCGAGCTCACCCTTCTGGGAAGGGACGGGGGCGAGGAGGCGGCCACGAGAAAGCCAACATATATTTCTGGTGGTAGTGAGGGATATGGAGGAAAATAAAGCAGGGTAAGGAATTGGAAAGTCTTCCTTCGTATGAGGTGGCCCCGGCAGGCTTCTCAGAGGAGGTGACAGTAAAGCAGAGGCCTGAATGAAGTGAAGGGGTGAGGACTCAGAAGGCACAGGAGGTCTCCTGATATCTCACAGGCCAACTCACCGACTCAGGGGACAAGAGCGTGGTGGTTAAAAAGGGCACTAGAGGCAACAGAATACCGGTTCTAGCATCAGCGTCACTCCCTAGGAGCCATGTGACCGCAGGCTAATCCCTTAGCCTCGTTAAGCCTCAGGGCCCCGGTGTGTACATCGCACACAGTCATAGTACCTTCCTCACTAGGCTGTTCTGAGATTTTAGGATATAATGCAAATATTATGTCTGTATGAAGTCAGTACTCAATAAGTTAGCTACTATTACTCTATGGGGCTTAAAGTCCAGGAAATCATGGTTTTTCTCTCTTCATCCTTCCCCTCCTGCTACTTCAGTGACACGTTTATCCAGCACGCACTGAGCCCACACCCTACAGCAGGGTCTGTGATAGGTATTAAGAATACAATGGCTCATTTATTCTACACGTAACTGCTTGAGTGTCCACCAGTCCAGGCCCCGTCTTAGGTACTAGGGATTGAGAGGTGAGTCAAGACAGACACAGGTCCTGCTCTTGTGAACGTCTGCCTGTGTTCTGAGGCTTCAGGTTGTGTCTCCAAGCTGTCCTTTGGCCCCAGAGCAAGCGCCAAGCCAACAGCTGCCAATAGGGCACCCATGTATGAATCAGAACAGGGAGCCTCCTCTGGGCAGACACCCCCTGCACTGAGCTTGACTTGCAGAGCAAGGCCGGATTTCACCTTCTATTCGCCCTCTTGGCAGTGGCATGATCTATAGGGTCACGTGTGCGAGTCCTGGAGAGACACCCTACCACCACCCCACACCAGCCCAACAATGGACAAGACTCTTCTGACCCAACATAGGTCAGAGCATCCCTGGACTCTGTCTTAATTCTTAGCCTGAGTGGTCCCCAAAGGGGGGACACTCTGTCTCCCTCATTATACCAGTGACCCCTGAGAGTTGGCACACGTCTGTCCCATGAGCAAGCCCTGGGACTCTCAGCATGGCACCAGCCCATTGCTGCTCAGGAAGAAGCAGTATGGGCTGGAAGGAGGAGCCTTGAGTTATGGTCCAGGGCGTACCACAGACTGCTGTTGTCTGAGCAGAGCCCTTTCCCTCCCTCACAGCAAGTTTCCACTTTTCATTATCATTCACAACAGGAGCAACAGTATTTACTGAGTGCTTACTACCTTCCAGGAACTCTTCTCAAAGATCTGCGTATGTTATTTCTTTCATCCTCAAGCAACCCCATAAGGGAGGTGATTTTCCTGTCCCCATTTTAAAGATGAGGAAGCTGAGGCACAGTGGGAGGACTGGACTTGATTTTGACTTCTCAGGCTTCTTCCAGTGCTGATATTCACTGGCTCTGTAATTCTGCTATTCATACATTCATTCATTCAACAACTTATTATTGAACACCTATCATTATGTCAGGGACCGTGATAGATGCTACGTGTATTTTTTTATTCATTTAATCCTAACAAACTGGTAGAATATAGCTTTTATGATCCATTCTACAGATGAGGAAACAAAGACTCAGAAGGATCTGTTCGTTCATTTGGCCCATCATCCTTCTTTATTGGACACCTGCTATGACATGCGCCTTGTCCTGTGTTCTAGGGAGACAGTGGTATGTGCTGGCCAGACAGATATTCTGTAGTAACTAAGGACAGAACTGAATGACAGTGGTGACCAGGGGATGAACCCTACATTCTACCATGCAGGAAGGTTGGCCTCCTTTTGAGGAGGCTTGCCAGCATACACAGATGGGGGCCTTGTGATGTTGTATCCCAGTTTCGATACAACCACCATAAAAGCCCCACCCTCAGCTGGTCAGATGGCCCTCTCCATCCTCTATTTCGCAGACCCTCTGTCACCCACACATCCCACTTCCTGAGCCATGGGCATGCTCTGTGGCCCCCAAGCCCACTGCACTCCCAGTGGGCCAGGAGCCTCCCATGGCTTCAGTAATTAAGTTCACACATGCCAAAAAGAGAAATAGCATCACAGATGCGGTCGCAAATTTCAGCTAATTAACCATATGGTCTGGATTGCTGACAGAGTGGGAAGGCGCTCTCGGCGACTGCCGGTTTCCTGGGGGGAGGGAGAACTATGAGGTGTGTCACCTCCTCCTCCAGTGCAAGGCTTCCTGCCACCCACTGGGAGTCCTCCCATCTGTCTCTTCTCTAGGAGCTGCCCTAGGGAAAGAAGTCCCCACAGGATGGAAGGAGGGAGTCTGGCCTTATTTATGGTCAGGAAACACCTGACCCAGTTCAAGAGGTGCTGTAGGTGGGAGCACGCTATCTCTGGGTGTAGAATTTGGAGAGACAGGCTTAGCAGGTGAGACACAGTGTGATATAGTGGACAACATATTGAAAACCTGGACTTAAATCCCAAAGTTGTCACTTATTAGCTGTGTGACCTTGGCCAAGTTGCTTAGCCTCTCTGAAGTTAAGCCACTTAGGACTTCTCCTGAGTGTCAGATAGCAGGATTGGGGTCAGTGATGACCATGCTGTTTTTGATTCTAAGCATCTCATAGATAGTTAGAGATGCTAATGGATGAGAGAAGGAAGTCGCTGGTACAAGTTAATTTAACTGGTTTCAGAGCTACACCCCCACACCGTGGTTTACAAAGTCCCTGATTGGCTTTGAGAAAAGGAAAACAGGTACACTCAGAATTACTGCAGAACCTAGCATAGTTAATAATAGCAATTATTACTGTTACCTATCGAGAATATTAAAAACCGACTTTATTCCAGAAAATGTGTTCTTCATTTTACCTATATCATTTAAAATCCTCACAACAACCCTAGAAGGCTATCAATTTGATCCCCATACGCTGATTAGGAAATTGAAGTTTCAATGGGTTATGTAATATGCCCCAAATCATGTAGATAAGATGTTTTGGAGTGGTGATTCAAATTTCATCCTGTCTGACAGCAAAGCCTTGCCCCTCAGAGTTCCTACAGATGTGGTTATATGAACGTGCTGCTCTTATTTGGGTAGGATGGTGGTTAAGTGGCTGCCTGACTCCTGCTTGAGAGCTAGGTGGCCACGGAGAAGGAGAGTCTGCATACCAAACTAACCCCAAAATGGTATTTATCTGAGAAAGTGTACATATTTGTTTCATCTGGCTGCTGTAACAAACTTTATTATGTACCTAGTAGTTAAAACAACGTACATTTATTCCCTCACTGTTCCGGAGGCCAGAAGTCCAAACTGAGTCATGTGAAGTTAAAATCAAAGTGTTAGGAGGTCTTCCTTCTAGAGGCTTTTGGGGGGAATCTGTTGCTTGTCTCTTCCAGCTGCTGGCATTCCTTGGCTTGTGGCCACATCACTCCAATCTCCCCTCCCATTTCTACCTCCCCTCCTGCCCCTTCTGTGGGCATATCACTCTGCATCCCTTTTAAAGGGACACGTGTGGTGATGCTTAGGGCACACCCTGATAATCCAGAATAATCTCCCCATTTTAAGAACTTTAATTTAAATGTGGATGGAGAGGTTAGACTAGGGAACTCTTCCTCTCAAAAGTCCCTTTAACCATATAAGGTATAGTGGCTTGCTAGAGCTGCCATAACAAAATACCACAGACTGGGTGGCTGAAACAACAGATACTTATTGCTTATAGTTCTGGAAGCTGGCAGTCCAAGATCAAGGTGTCAGCAGGTTTGGCTTCCTCTGGGGCCTCTCTCCTTGGCTCTGGATGGCCACCTTCCCACTGCGTCCTCACATGGTCTTCCTCATGTATCTCCAGTGTCTCCATGTGTCCGAAATTCCTCTTCTGATAAGGACACCAATCCTTTTGGATTAAGCCCGCCCTAATGGCCCCATTTTAACATCATCATGTCTTTAAAGGTTCTATCTTCAAATACAGACATATCCTGAGGTGCTGGAGGATACTGCAAAAATAAATGTTTATGTCAATCCCAATCATCTATATATTGAAGTCACACTACTATATATAAAATAGATAACTAATAAGGACCTACTGTATAGCACAGGGAACTCTACTCGATACTCTATAATGACCTATATGGGAAAAGCATCTAAAAAGAGTGGATATAGGTGTATGTATAACTGATTCGCTTTGCTGTATACCTGAAACTCACACAACATTGTAAACCAACTATACTCCAATAAAAGTATAAAAATTAAATATATATATATATATATATATATATATATATATATAAATATTGAGGGGAGACACAGTTCAGTCCATAATATAAGGTAACATTCACAGGTTGCAGAAATTAGAACCTGGCTATCTCTGGGGGCCATTATTTAGCCTACCACAATACTTTTCAATTTAAATGAAGCCAGAGGAGCCAGGGCCATAGCTGGGGCGCTGGGTCAGACACTGAAACTAGAAATCAGAAGCAGGGGCTAGATGCACAGGTATGAACAGTAAGGTCAATAACCAGAAAGGTATTGGAAGCAGAAGCGATTAGGTCAGGAGGTGTGGTTCAGAATGAAGACTTTGCATGATGAGTACATGCCCAAGTTCTGCTCTGATGTTGTATTTCTGGATGGAAAGAGTGGGCTTGGTGGGTGAAAGGGATAGCAGAGGGAGGAAGAGAGGCTGACTTCTAATAGCAGGGTTAATGTGCAGTTCACACTAGCTGTGGAGGTTAGAGTAGGGAACTATTCCTTTTGGGATGATAAGATAGTACAGATACCAGAATTTATTAGGTAATTGAACTCAGCAACTTCTAAATACTTCCTGGCCTGAAAGCCTCTACTTTAAAACAGGAGTCAGCAAACTTCTTTTCCGAAAGAGCCAGATAGCATATATTTTCAGCTTTGTGGGCCATGTAAGCTCTATGGCAACTACTGAACTCTGCCAGTGTACTATGAAAGCAACAACAGACAATAGATAAATAAATGGATGCGTCTGTGTGCTAGCTAAATGTTTACAAAACTAGGTGGGGGCCAGATAGACTAGAAGGCTGTGGTTTGTCAACCTCTATAAGAATACAGTTTAGTAAACAACTATGTGCCTATGCTTATTATCATTATTTTAATGAATAGATTATTTTAGAGCAGTTTTAGATTTATGGAAAATAAAGTAGGAAGTACTGAGTTCTCATTACCCTCTATAACCCCGAGCATACAGTGTCTCCTATTATTAACATCTTGCCCTAGTGTGGTAAATACATTACAACTGATGAGCCGGTATTGATACTATACTGTTAACTACAGCCCATAGTTTATTTTATGTTGTACGGTTCTTGGGTTTTGACAAATGCATAATGTCATGTATTTACCATTACAGTATCATGCAGAATAGTTTCACTGTTCTAAAATCCCCTGTAGCATCTCTTTATCCCTTCATCTGTCTCCCTGAACTCCTGGCAACTACTGATCTTTTTGCTGTCTTCAAAGCTTTACCCTTTACAGAATGTCATGTTGTTGAAATCATACAGCATGTAGCCTTTTCAGACTGCCTCCTCTCATGCAGAAATATGCATTTAAAGTTCTTCTGTATCTTTTTGTGGCTTGATAACTCATTTATTTTTATTGCTGAGAACTACCCCATTGTATGGACATACCACAGTTTGTTTGATTGTCTAGTCATCTGTTGGAGGATAGCTTGGTTGCTTCCAAATTTGGCAAATATGAATGAATAAGGTCACCAACATTCATGTGCAGGGTTTTATATAGACATGACTTTTCCATTCATTTTAGTAAATATCAAGAAGCACAGCAGCTTCGTCAGAAACTAACCACCTTTCAAAGTCGCTGTTCCATCTTGCATTCGCACCAGCAATGAACTCTTCCTGTTGCTTCAGCCACATCTTCAGCAGCATTTGGTGTCATCACTGTTTTCGATTTTAGACATTCTGATGGTTATGTAGTGGTATTTTATTGTTGTTTAATTTGCAATTCCAGAATGACATGTGTTGTGCATCTATTCATACGTTTATTTGCTATCTAGATATCTTCTTTGGTGAGGTGCCTATTCAGCTCTTTTGTCATTTCTTAAATCTGGTTGTTTGTTTTCTTACTGTGGAATTTTAAGTGTTTTCTGTATAATTTGGATACAAGTTTTTTTTTTTTTTTTTGAGGGGGAATACAAGTCTTTTATCAGATACATGTTTTACAAATTTTTTCTCCCAGTCTGTAGATTGTCTTTTCATTCTCTTTAACAGTGTCTTTCACAAAGCAGGAGTTTTTAATTTTAATAAAGTGCAACTTATCATTTTTTTTCTTTAATGGGTCATACTTGTGATGTTGTATCTAAAAATCCATCACCAAACCCAAGATCACCAAGATTTTCTGCTATGCTGTCTTCTAGAAGTTTTATAATTTGGGGTTTTAAATTTAGGTCTATGATTGTTTTGGGGTCAATTTTTGTGAAAAGTGTAAGGTCTGTGTGTAGATTTTTTTTTTTTTTTTGCATGTGGGTGTCTGTCTGTTCCAGCACCATTTTTTGAAAAGGCTATCCTTTCTCTGCTGAATTGCTTTTGCTCCTTTATCAAATATCAGTTGATAGTTTTGTGTGGATCTATTTCTTTGCTCTCTGTTCTGTTCCCTGATCTATGATTTATCTACTATTTCACCAAAACCACACTGTCTTGATTACTGTAGCTTTATTAGTAGTTTATTTAATAAAATTTATTTAATAAATAAATTTATTTAATAAGTTAGTAATTTATTTAGTCTTAGAGTTGGGTAATGTCAGTTCTTTGACTTTGTTTTTCTCTTTCAATTTTGTATTGGCTATTCTGGGTCTTTGGCCTTTCCATATAAGATTTAGAATGAGTTTGTCAATCTCTACAAAATAACTTATTGGGATTTTGATTGTGATTGCATTGAATCTATAGATCAACTTGGGAAGAACTGACATTTCAACAACATTGAATATGAACATAAATATCTTCCATTTATTATTCCATTTAGATCTTTGATTTCTTTCATCAACATTTTGTAGTTTTCCTCATATAGATCTTACACATATTAGGTTTATACCTAAGTATTTCAGTTTTTGGTGTCAGTGTAAATGGTGGTGTGTTTTTAATTTCAAATTCTAATTGTTCATTGCTGACATATTGGAAATAATTTGACTTTTATATATTAACTTTGTATCCTGTAATTTTGACATAATCACTTATTAGTTCCAGGAATTTTTTGTTGCTGCTCTTGATTCTTTGGGATTTTCTATTGAATATTATTTTAAAAATTACATTCTTATTAATAATGATGATGATGATGGTAGCTAAGAGTGCATAGTAGGAGGTGCCATGTGCATGCCACATGCACCATCTCATTTAATTCCACAACAACTTAGAATCACCAGTATTGTTATTTAGTCCCTATTACAAATGAGGAAACTGAAATTTAGTAAAGTGTGGCAATCTATCCAAAGTTGCAAAAGGCAGAACAAGACTTAAACCTTGTCCTTCTTACTAGGAAACAAATAATAATCATAGCAACAGTAACCACAACTCAGTTAAATACATACCAGGCTGTTTACATTCATTGCCCCTTTTGATCTTTGTAACTGAGTCTGTCAAAATTGATACTATTATGATCCTCACCTAACAAGTGTGGTAACTGAGGCTCCTGAAATGAAATAACTTTCCCAGGATCACACATCTAGTAAGAGGTGGAGTTTAAGATCCATTCTCAGTGCGTGTGGATACAGTTATTATAGGCAAACTTGAGGCGGAGCATGGCCATGTGATTTCATATGACAATGTGGTCAATAATTAACAAGACTGGAAGCTAGATCCAGGGTCTTAGAAACTGAATTTAATTATATTTTGGTGTCAGATTTTGAAAAGGCCAAATATTGTGTTCATTAATTGGATTTTTGTTTTCCTAGGCCCCTTTAAAGTTTTGACATCCATTGATTTTAAGGAGCACTTAAAAGCCATTTTCAACTGTCCTATAACAGTATGCACACTTCACCTTGGTTATCATGTAAACTGGCTAATGTCCACACTAGCTGGGCTCTGGATTTGGCTACAGCTGATGTCAGATGTGTTGGAATTGAAAACGAAGGGATGTGAGAGATGGTCAGGGCTCCTCATTAGCACAGTGTTGCAGGAAGTACGTGCAAATAGTGCTGCCTTTTCTACTGCCTATGGGTGTTTTCTTCCTCCATTGCTAATGACTAATAAAAAAAGAGGGAGAGAGAGAGAGCAAAGAAGAAAGCAATTGCTAGTAGATTTTCTTCTACTGCAGTAGGTTTCTCATTTTGCAAAAGCTCGTTAGAGACGGCTATAAGGGAAGACTTCCAAGATGCCCCAGGGGGAATGGGAAAGATGAAGGGGAAGTAGAAACTTTCAGAGATGTGACCCCAGCCACAAATTCACACCAGAACCAGCTGTTCTGAGGTCACATGTTCAGATTCTAAAATGTTTCTCATGGCTTGGATTAAAAAAAAAAAAAAAAGGTTTACCTCTCTAACTACTAGCAGGAATAAAGTTATTATAAGTGCATTGACGCTGTGTGGTCAGTTAAAATGTGGCTCTGATTTTTCCTATCTGTTGCTTTAAGTTAGAGTTTTGAAGCATCTTTTTTTTTAATTTCTTTTTTTTTTATTGGAGTATAGTTGATTTACAATGTTGTGTTATTTTTAGGTGTATAGAAAAGAGATTCAGTTATATACATACATCTATTCTTTTTCACGTTCTTTTCCCATACAGGTTATTACAGAGTACTGAGTAGAGTCCCCTGTGCTATAAAGTAGGTCCTTGTTGATTATCTGTTTTATATATAGTAGTGTGTATATGTTAATCCCAACCTCCTAATGTATCCCTCCCCCAAACTTTCCTCCTTGGTAACCATAAGTTTATTTTCTAAGTCTGTGAGTCTGTTTCTGTTTTGTAAGTAAGTTCATTTGTATCATTTTTTAGATTCCATATATAACTGATATCATATGATGTTTGCGATAATCTCTAGGTCCATCCATGTTGCTGCAAATGGCATTATTTCGTTCTTTTTTATGGCTGAGTAATATTCCATTGTATATATGTGCCACATCTTTTTTATCCATTCATCTGTAAATGGACATTTAGGTTGCTTCCATGTCTTGGCTATTGTAAGTAGTTCTACAATGAACACTGGGGTGCCTGTATCTTTTTGAATTATGCTTTTCTCCAGATATATGCCCAGTAGTGGGATTGCTGGGTCATATGGCAGTTCTATTTTTAGTTTTTTAAGGAACCTCCATACTGTTCTCCATAGTGGCTGTGTCAATTTACATTCCCACCAACAGTGTAGGAGGGTTTGCTTTTCCCCCCACCCTCTTCCCCATTTATTGTTTGTAGACTTTTTGATGATGGCCATTCTGACGAGAGTGAAGTGATAACCTTATTGTAGTTTTGATTTGTATCTCTCTAATAATTAGCATTGAAACATCTTTGGAGTCTAACCTACTAGAGGTTCAAGTTCACAAATGTTTTTGAGACTCTTCTATGTATCTCAGGCTTTGTTGGGAGCTGGAGAAGGAGAAGGAAGACACAGTCTCTGCTCTCAGTGTGGGGGGAACAGACACCTCACAACAGTTTCTGTGCATGCTGAGGTAGGAAGAGAAGCATTCAACACATGGGGCTGGGGGGCATTGCCTCAAGCATAAATAACTCCCCTAAAAGTCAGGAGTAGGGTATGTAGTTACAAAAAATCAAATCAACCAGCAAAACAAAAACAAAAACAAAACCCATGTTATAAAGAAAAGAATTCCAGATTAGTGGCCACCTGTCCCTGAGTTCTTATTATAGCTCCGTCATGTGACTTGGACAAGCTGTGTATGCTGTGTGGAAAGGAGTAAAACAAAAGAACTTGAGGTCTGTTCCGGCTCTAAAATCTGCATCTTTCTTATTCGCCATCACGATAGGCTTTTTGAGAACGTTCGGTTAAACTGTGCTGGGACCGTGCTCTCTGCAGCAGCAGTAGCTACCATTTATGGAGAGCTTGCTAACCCCTGGCCTTCTGCTAAGCTGTTCAGATTATGGACTCTCTTAACCTTTACAGCAAGTGTGTGAGGCAGGGATGAATGTCATTCCCGTTTTTCTGATGAACAAACAGAGGCCCAGAAAAATGCAATGTTCTGTCCAACCAGAGCCACATGGGGGATGGGAGGGGGAACCAGGATGCAAATCCAGGTGTGTCTGGCTGGTTCCCATGGCTCCCTCCTCCTTGGGAACTTCCTCTTAGCCCTCTAGAGCCATTTAGGGACATCCATGTTAGTCAAGGAAATGGACCCAGGGCTGAAAGGGTCCCCGGAGACGGGAAGCGACTTGCTAAAGGCCACACAGCAAGTTAATGGCACAGCTTCACAGAACTGGTCTCCTCTAGCACAGGATTGAATGCACACGAGGAACGGTGAGAACACACACTCGGATTCAGGGAGAGTCAATGCCTCAGCCCTTGGAATCATTTGGCAAGTGCTTTTGTGCCCCTGCTCTACATCTGCTGTTCTGCTAGATCCTTGAGATAGACATGAATAATGGTGTGGGGTGGAGGGGCCCTGAATACCAGAATATGAAGATCCTAATTGCACTTGAAATATCTCTAAAGGTTCAGGGATATTGGCTTCTGCCCTTGACTGTGATAGAATTAGCAGCTAGACCTCTCAGGGAGGGAGATGCACTGGAACCTGTAGCTCAGGGCGTGGAGAGAGAGATCTAGACTGAGTGGCGCCCCTCCCTTGGCGGGGCAGCTGCCACCTCGGACCAGGAGATTCTGCACTTACACCCTGCAGATCTGTGGGAGGGGGCAGGTTTTAGGCTTGGATCTCATCCGGCTGCACCTGGGCTGTATTTGGAGCAAGGCTAATTTCCCTCTTCAAATCTCATTTATAGCGTCTGAAAAAAAAGAGATAATGATAGCACTTGGTTGGAAAAATGCAGAGGTTGGACCTAGTGACGTCGAACTTTCCCCACCCTCAGCTCTAAAATTTTATGCCCGGCTGTCAGGGCCTTGGACCCCTTCTCTTGAGAACTGGAGGGACAGTTCAGGAAGATACTCCGGAGGACCTAGTGACAGCAACTCAGCTTGTTCCCCGTGTTATGACAGGATGAGGAATCCCGGTGCTGACACACAGGTGAGAGATGGAGGGCGAAGCTGCTGAGGAGAAGATAATGTTTCTCTAGCCTGCAATTTCTTTCAATTTCAGGGATCGCAGTTACCAGGACAGGAGTTAGTAACAGCCATGCCTGGAATGCTAAAGCGAGTTTGGTGCCACTGGTAGAAACGGTTTTGCATTTAGAGAGGGAAGCCTTGTGCATTGTGTAACCCAGGCTTCACATTCAGTGTGTGTGTGTGTGTGTGTGTGTGTGTGAGAGTACGAGTACACACCTGTGTATGAATGAGGGTAGGGCAGGAGAGAGAAAGACAGGTGTGAGCATGGTCGGAGAGGCGGGTAGAGGGGTGGAGCTGACAGCCCTGATTCAATTGTATGTGACCCTAGGAAAATGACCTCACCTCGCTGCACCCCAGTTTTCTCACCTTCATCATCGAGGTAATAATGCCTACTTTGCAAAGTTGTTGAGAAGTGTTTGAGTTTGTTCAGGCTGCTATAGCAAAATACTGTAGACCGGGTGGCCTAAAACAGCAAGCATTTATTTCTCACCATTCTGGAGTCTGGGTAGTCCAAGATCAAGGCACTGACAGATTCAGTGTCTGGTGGAATCTCACTTCCTGGCTCATAGATGGTACTTTCTCCCCATGTCCTCACGTGGCAGAAGGGACAAGTAGCTCTCTGGCGCCTCTCTTATAAGGGTGCTCATCTCAGTCATCAGGGATCCACCCTCATGACCTAAGTACCTCCTAAAGGCCCCACCTTCAAATACCATCACATTGGGGGTTAAGTGTCAACGTATGAATTTGGAGGGAACACAAACGTTCAGTCTGTAGTGAGCAGGTTAGAAACAAATCCTCCAGAGCATCTAACACATGGTATGCATTCAATAAAGGGTAGTTACTGTTATTAATGTGGGGATCCCTCTGGGACATTCAACCAGCACTTGTGTTTTCAGTGACTCAACCTTCATTTTTCAGCATTTCATTTAGGGGGAAACCAAAACATCCCTAGCGTATTTTTGCATAGTTTTTTAAGAACACAGAGTTAGACTGTTCAACGTCCAGCTTACTAGCTCTGTGAACTTAATTAACCTCTTTGTACCTCTGTTCTCTCCTTCAAAAAAAAATAAAAATAAAAATTAGAATAAGGGTTCTTACCTTTCAGGATTGTTGTGAGTATGAAATGAGATATGTGCAAAGCCCTTAGAATGATGTCTAGCACATTGTAAGCAATCAATAGTTATTACCTTTACAAATGATCCTGCTGTTTTGATCCTAGCTATCTAGGGAAGAAGGGGCAAGATGGGTAGGGAGGCAGCGATGAGTGAGGCAATGATCCAGGCCTCACAGGAGGGAGATTGCAGTCCCACAGCTGAATGCATTGTTCGCACCCCGCACCCCGTCATTTCCATTCAGCTAGGAGGCACTCGTTCATTCACTGAATATGCACTTATTAAGCCCCTAGTGTGCTTCAGCCACTGTGTCAGGGCTGGATGCATAGAAGTGAATAAGACAGACATGGTCCTTGTCCTACAGTGCCCTTGGTCCAGTGAAAGAGACAGCGAGTGACCAGGACCACAAGTCCAGTGTGAAAATGTTAGGATAGGGTGGTGTGCGAACTCAGGGAAGGGGCATCGAACCCGCAAATGAAGGGAGAGCCATTGACATAATTCTGGAAGAAAACCGCACAAAACTGGAGTGTGGTAGGCAGAATAACGGTCCCCAATATGTCCACATTTTAATCCGTGGAATAAATTATCTTACATGGAAAAGGGAGATTAAGGGTGCAGGTACAAATGAGGTTGCCCATAGTTGATCTTGAAACAAAGAGATTATCCTGGATTATCCAGGTGGGCCCAGTGTAATCCCAAGCGTCCTTAAAGTGGAAGAGGGAGGCAAGAGAGGAGCTCAGAGCCGTGTGATTCCAGAAGGATTTGACTTGTCTTGGCTAGCTTTGAAGACGGAGCCAAGGAATGTGGGCAGCCTCAGAAAGCTGAAAAAGGCAAGGAGATGGATTCTCATCTAGAGCCGCCAGGCGGTGTGCAACCCGGCTGACACCTTGGCTTTAGCCCAGAAACCCATGTCAGACCTCTGGCTTACAGAGCTCTAAGATAAGAAGTTTATGTCATTCTAAGGCATTAAGGTTGCAGTGATTTGTTATGGCAGCAACAGAACACCGATACACAGAGCCAGTGATATCTTTGAGTTAGGACTGTCCTTCTAGAAAATCACTCTGGCCGCAGGATGGTGAACAGGTCGGAGGGGCAAGGCCGGATGCAGAGAGCGCAGTTAACAGGCTGTTGCCATAGGCCCTGGGAGAGGGGATGATGGCTTAAACCAGAAGAGACAGCTGTTACGTGCTGTGTCTGTACCAGATCCTGGACTCCGAGGGGAATCAGCCGAATAGATCCCGACAACGGAGACCTACAGGGCCTGGGATGGAGACAGACATGCAGAGAAAAGCCATCCCTGGCAGCACTACCCAACTTACTCCAGGACTCTTCTTCTACTCCCCGCCACACGCAGTTATGATGGAGGCCAACAGGTTCTACCTCCTGAGTCTCGCTCAAACCTGTGCCTCTCACCTATATTCTGCCATCCAGCTACTCCATGAGGTCTTGGCTGGGTTGCTGCAAAACCTCGTACCTGGTCTCCCTCACCCCAGCCTTGTTCCTTTCCCAGCCCATCCTCCACCCTGTATCCAGGGCTTCTTTCTAAAGCTCCAATCAGATGGCATCACTGTCTTGCTTAAAACCTATAATGGGTCTCCTTGCCCTCAGAATAAAGCGCACATTCCTTAGCATCATTTAGCAGACACACACACACACACACACACACCCCTTTGGACTTGGCACATGCTATTACTTCTGCCTGGACCTCACCCCCGCCTCCCTTCCTCACTCTCTCCCTGGGTAACCCCTCCCAATCGGTCAAGACTCATCTCCTCCAGGGAGCCTTCCTGACCTCCCCAGTCTGTGTTAAGTGCCCCTCCCTGGGTCTCTGAACCTCCTCTATGAATCTTAAACTACCACATTAACCTATAACCGCGTCTTTAAATGGTTAAGGGTTCAAACATTTTTTTCACTGCAACTCAGTTATGCAAAACACTGTAGTCTTCTTAATTTTCTACAGCCGATATAATATTTCCCTCAAGTTTTCATTCCACTGATAGCAAAAAAAGTAGTTCAACTTGCCAGTTAAGGATACAGAACATACTCTTTAGGGTAACTGTTTAGTCTGTTCAAAGTTGAACTCCTCAACAGCCAACCCTGTCTTTCCCTTACCAGGCAGTCTCCCCGACCTCTGCTTGGCCTCAGGGTGCAGATGGGGGCTGGGAAGAATGTGGTCTACTGGATCCTTGCTGGCGTTCACTATGTGATTTCCTGTGTGAGCTAGGCTCTCAGCCCTTGCACTGGCTTCCATTGTGATATGGATGGGATGGTCTTGGGCATTTCTTTTGAGAGGGGCTACATATTGGAGTCCACTGCCAAGTCCACAGTCACAAAGTCCCCACCCTCTATGGGACCCTTGTTCTAATCTCAGGCCTCCTTCCCCATCCCCGCTTCCTTGGGAACAGGAGGCTTCTGCCAAGAAGTCTTGTCATCTTTATTCTCTCTACCCTGCAGGGGCAGGACGTGGGGGGCCAACTTCTGCTGGCCTCTTGCTCACCTACTGATACCTCTCATGGGACCTTCTGTTAGCTTTTCAGAGAAAGGGGCTCACAACCCCCCCCAGATTATACCCTGATCTAGGGGAGCAAAGCCCGTCGTTCCTGCTCACCCCCATCCTCCTTGGATTTTCCCCAAACCCTTGTTGGTATTTAAACATTTGTTGGTACCGCCCTCAAGGCTGGGGTGAGTAGGGAGGGGATGTTGACTTCCAAGAAGCCCAGAAAGAGGGTTGGTGACTCTCAAGCCTGAACTCTTGGCCTCTTGGTCTTCTGGGCAATTCCTCCCAGAACTAGTGGCAGAAAAAAAGCGTTTTCACCTTCCTTTTTCTGTCCTGTGGGAACTCCCCTGAGGTCATAGCCTGTACCAACTGTCCATTAAAATAAGATATTATGATCTGGGTTGGCCAGGCCTGCCTTTGATATATAAGGGACCTTCACTCCCAGCACAGGTTGGCTTTCAAAACTATTGTGTAGCTCAAGTCACTACAAAGTCAGCTTTGAGATCTAGCCCAAAGCTGAGTGATGGCTCCCTTTCTCTTCTAGAAGGTATGTGCTCTTCTATCTAAGGACAAATGCCTTTGATTTAGACCAATATGACTCATAGGGAATGAAAAAGTCTTCATTTTAACATTTTCAGCACCATCATCCACCTTGCACACATTTTCACACAATTTATAATATGTGTCTTACGCTAGGCTGTGAGCACCTTGAGAATGAGGAATGTCTATCTTATCATTGTTTTCCCAATGCCTGGGACACAGTAGTGAAAATTTGTTGAATGAATGAAATGAAAGGTTGAATGAAAGAATGACTAAATTCAGGGTGCTTGAACAAAAAGACTTGCATGAAGACTCCTAATTAAGAAGCAAATCACACGAGAACAGTTAGAAACAGAGTTTCTAACTGTACCCAAGAAGAGCAGGGCTTGGGGTGGGCGTGGTTACTCACCACGAGACCCTATGACTCCAGCACCTACAGCATGGCTACAAAATCTAGCCCAGTGCATCTCAGTCTGGGCTTCAGAGAAACAAAGATTTTGTACCAGCCACCCACCCCTCCCGGTTCCAGAGGTAGGGAGTGGCTTGCCAAAACCACCCAGAAAGGCACTGACAGAGTCAAGATGAGGGCAGGGACCCAACTCCTTGATCACAGAGGAAACCACATCTCAGTCAAAGTTGCCTCTCACTTGGCAGAAAGGCTTAGTTTAGCTGGAGGCGAAGGATGGGTCATGGTTCAAGCCAGGGGAGGTGTCCTCATTGGTATTGGGCTTTTTTCATGGCACCCTCTCAGGAGGCTGCGGGCAGCCTAGGGAGAGCCAGGGAGAGCGGCCCCCTCCCTGCGGACTCGACAACGCGCAGGCCAAGACTCCTATAGTCTTCCCTTGACTGAGGAAAGGCTGTGGACAGTGCTGACTGGCTCCGGGATGATTTACTTCTCGGAAATACCTCAATTTAAATGCTAACTTCCCCAGAACTGAGGGGTGATCGGCTCTTGCATGCTGGTGGCTGTGTATTAGTGTATCCAAAACACTCACACGTATTCTTGAATGGGGACAGGCGGGAGGGAGAACCTTGGGAGGGGTCGGGGGAGCCAGGATGGCCAAGGAGCCCAGCTTCCCTCGCTTGTCGACAAGTTCCTGCCAGCATGGCTGATGACAGGGAAGCTACGCAAGGGACTTGCTCCGGGGAAAGGCTCCCTATAGGTTTGTGTCGCTTGGAGGTCATATGCAGGGGGCATGGGAGGTGAAGAAGCCTGCCCCTACTCTGTACACAACTGAACAGATTCTTGGGGGGCTTGTGCTGTAGGAGGCCCCGGGCTGGGCTCTCTGAGGCTCTCAAAGGAATCCAGGATCTGGTATGGGGTTTAGGAAAAGGAACTAGCACTAAAGATAACTAGGGGGCAGTTCCCTGGTGGTCCAGCGGTTGCGACTCCGCACTTCACTGCTGAGGGCCCGTGTTCAGTCCCTGGTCGGGGAACTAAGATCCTGCAAGCCGTGTGGTGTGGCCAGAAAAAAAAAAAAGCTAACTCTATATGGATCCTCTTCCTCAACCCTTGAAGTTCAACTCATTACTCCCATTTTACAGATGACATTAGGAAGGCTGAATAAAGTGTAAGTGACCTCTCCAAGGTCACACAGCCAGAATCTGGATCCATATCTGTATGATTTCTGAGCCCATGCCCTTTCCACCACCAGATCCCAAGGTAACTGCTGGAATTTGCTCACAAAAAAGAGGCGTGAGAGAGAAGTGACAAGAAAGATTTATTCCAAGTGGGGAAAACTGACATGGTTTCTTGGAAGGGGTGGTTTTTCGACTGGTCCTCCTGTTTCATCCTAGCCTTCCTCACCCCCCACCCCATCCCCTGCACCTCCCCGATGTGAATGCACACGTGTGTTCACGTGCTCACCAAGAGTGGGAGTTCCGGCCAGCCTCTGCTGAGTGAGATCACTTTTTCCCATCTGGTGCCCGCTAGCTCTGTGGCCCTGGCCCCTATCTGAGCTCCATGGGAGCCAGGGTTTCTGCATATTAGGAAGTTAGAGGAAGAAAAAGTAGGGTTTTGAAGCTTCTTATGGAAAGGCTGGCATTTTAGACTAAAATCCCCAATATCCCTTGGAAACTAAAGCATTTGGGTACCCTGTAACAAAACATCAGAAAGGACTCCACGTAGGTCATACACACATTACTTTTGTCTCTGGGTTTCCTTCCTTTGCTTCCGCAACAAACGTTCATTGAGCACCTACTTTGTATGCAGTTGACACTGGGCTCGGCCCTGGGAAAGGCGGCAGCAAATGGGACAGGCATCGTCTTGGCCCCCGTGGAGCTCACAGTCTAGTGGGAGAGTAGATATCCATCAAGGTCCCGAAGAGCACATCTGGGTTAGGAACTATGAAGCTCTTCCTAGAAGAAAAGAGCAAGATGCTATGAGAGGGTGTAACAGGAGAACTGACCTTGGGAAGGTTTCTGAAGGGCAGAGGAATAATGTGTGGTCTGAGTGACAAGTAGGAGTTGGCCTGCTGCAGGGGGCTGGGGGCCAAGAGCTTTCCAGAGAGAGGGCAAATCCTAAGCCGACCCTTTGTAGGAAGTGAGTATGCCCCATCAGAGGAACTTACGGCCAATCAGTGCAGCTGGACCACAGGCAGGGGCAGTGGTTCATGAAACAAGGCAGAAGGAGTAGGCAGGGGCTAGATGGTGGAGGCCTTGAGACCTTCACACAGTGCCTGCGTTCTCCACCAGGCACCTCCTCTGAATTCCCACTGCCGTTCCCCTAGCGTGCATGGGAGACCCCAAAACACATTTGTGGAATGAAAGAGACCTCCCACTCCCAGAGTTCTCCTGAGTCCCCGGAACCCAGGATCTGCTACTTTAAAAATCTTATGAATTGTTTCCATATAATGTCAATTGAGATTGAACTGTTTTCATGGATATTTGCGGGGGGAGATGTTTGTCCAAAGAAACAGTAGCCCTGTCGCCGTTAGAGACACAACTTATGCAGACCCGCACACACACAGATATGCACGTACAGTGATATCCCTGGGCTCGGAAGCACACCCCTCCCTGGCCTGGTCTCAGGTTATCCCGGTGATCAGGAGCACGGGCTCTGGATTGATCCAGTGAATGTGTGCTTACTGAGTACCAGGTTCTCAGCTAGGAGCCCCATTACCACTTCCTAACTGTGGACCTCAGTTGGACAAGTTCCTTAACCTCTCTGAGGATCCATGTCTTCATCTGTAAAATGGGAATAATAATAGTAGTTATAGAATTCTCACGTGGTGAAAATGACATACACATTCACATGTATCTTGACACGCTACCTAGGACATAGCTGATGATCGACAAATAGGATCAATAAACAAATATTACTTACTCTTCTTCCTATCTGCCTCTTATTAGGATTCGTTAGTTGCCTGGTAGTTTATACTACACGCACACCCACGTACACACGAGCTCTGAGAATCTGGATTTGTTTTCGAGCCAACTGAGTTTCAGCCAGCACCCTGCCATCCCCCCCCCCATCACCTCCCCCAGGTGGGTGGATTCTGAAGTTGCTGTCTGGGTTCTGCCTGAGGTTCTCGGCCCAGTGGCACCTTCCCAGCTCTGCTCTTCCCATCCTGTTTTGCCTCCCGGGAGAGCTGACTAATGCAAAGGCCCTGGGCGCCCTCTGCTGGCAGAGGCCATGCAGGACTTGTGGCCATCGCCCAGGCAGCCGCGAAGGGGCCCAGTCCTGAGGGGCCGTCATTGGTCCTTGGTCTTTGCTGCAGCTGTCTTGTCATTCCCTGCTCCACCCCTGCCTCCCTCCCTCCCCGCTCTCCGCACTGGCCTGTGAACTCCCACCCTTCCATGGTCTCCCACCTTCTCACGCTCTTCCTTGAGACCCTAGCTGCGTCCTGCGAAAACCTTCCTCCGAGAAGGGGAGTGTGCGCTGGCCCCCTGCCCTCCTGAGGTCAGATTGAGGTCAGATTTGCCCAGAGTCAAGCCCAGCTTAAATAGAAGGCAGAAGGATTAGAGGAGAGGAACGTGGGGCTGGCGAGGATGTCCCTGTCCCCCTCCTCTGCGATTATAAACGCATAGCCAGAGATGTGAAGTCGTGACCCTGGGTGGTAAAGTGAAAAGTGACGAGCTTGCCTTCAGATCCCTCTTCCCAAATGCACTTGGTGTGTAAGTCCAGGGAGGTCCGTTCACGTCTCAGAGCCTCCATTTCCCCATCAGTCAAGAGGGGGTGTAATCGCACTCATCTCACAACATTGGAGTGAGGGTCGTGAAGTCACCTGGAGAGCAGAGCCCCTCGTATGCGGTCAAATTACAATGAGTAACAGACTCCTTCTTTAGGCTGCAGCCTGTCTGGGCTCAGTGCACCCAGGGGTGTTACGGCTCTTCCAGCCTTGACAGCCTGTGACTGTCACAGGCAGCGTCTTCAGTGCCCCGCACCTGTGCAGTGACGTGGAGTGTGGGCTTTGGGGCCAGACCACCTGAGATCTCCCGCTTCCCGGCTGTGCGGTTTTAAGTAGTTACATAACTGCTTTGTGCTTCTGCTTTTCCATCTCCCAACTAGGGGTCTTAAGGGCACCTAATTCATATGGTTGGGTGAGAACTAATGTAAAGTACTTGGAACATCGCCTGGTGCATAGGAGGTACTCAACAGTTTTTGCCATCATTGTTATTGTGATTTCACTAAGGCAGGCTGAAGAGCGCTTAGGATCCCCATTTTACAGATGAGAAAACTGAGGTTTGAGTGGTTTGCTCCAGGTTTCACAGCTAGGATGCTGTGTGGGCAGATCAGGAACTCAATCTTCAGAGCCATCTCAGTCTTGCCCTCTCCTATTCATAAAACAAGTGCTTGGGTCTCGTGGGGAAGGGACCTTTAGCCAAAAGCCTCCAGCCCATCCAGATCCCTGATAGCTGGCCCTACTGACTGTTCTGTATGGCTGATCCATTGTCTCCCCCACCCAGCTGGGAAGATCTAAAGGACAAAGGGAGAAGCCAGTCTATCTCTGGATCCTGAGTACTTAGCTCAGGGCTCCACCCCGAGTGTGTGCTCAGCGCGTGTTAGTTGAATGACTAGGGCAGGGGGACAGTCTCCACCTCATTGTATGTCTAAGGGAAGGTCTGTATCACAAGAGGCCACCTCATGAGGGGGACAGGAAGAAACTTAGTTCCTTAGGCCCTGGTGGGTGTTACATGCTACTTGGGGGCACTTCCATGACCCCTGGCAGGTTCTCTTTTTCTATTCACACGGCTGACCCACATGTCCAAGTTTGCAGACAAATCAAAGGCCAGCCACAAACACCTAGGTGGAACCCACGACAACAGGCACACGTGTAGACATAAGCAAGTACGGCTCTGCAGACAAACACAGGCACAGCCATGATGCACACAGTAGCATGCTTCACTGTACAAGTGTGGGCCTAGAAACTCAGCATCGTGCTCATGCATGCCCAGCAGACAGTCCAAGGCCCGGCCGCTTACCTCACCAGATGTGCAGTCAGAGAGACCAGGTTCCAATCCCAAATTTACCACCTCTTAACTCTGAACCTCATTTTTCCTTTCGTGTAAAATGAAGATAATGATAACTGTCTTGTGGGTCACTGTGAAGATTAAATGATTAAATGGAGGCAGAGTGCTCAGCGGGATCCTAGCCAATTAAGGATTCAATCAGTGATTGTCAAAGATGACACTGATGATGACGGAGATGCTGGTGATGTTGAAGATGGAGACAGTGGGTCCTCCCCTGGATTCTGACCTGCTCAGGGCTCGGACACCGAGAAGGTGTTCACTAAATGAATGACTAGAGGGTGAGCTTTGAAGGTGCCTGGGGTGGAGTGCATGGGGACGTGCAGTACAGAAAGGAAGGTGACCCAGGTCACAATGCTTGCTTGGCTGCCTTGGAACTGCCCGAGATCCAGGCTTCAAAGGCATTGCTTTGGCATCACAGATTTTTGTTTGCCTCTTTCTGATTTTCATTTCAAGGTTGCCCATTCCAGGTGGCAAAATGAAGCGATAAACCTCCCCTTCCCTTTGTTCTTCAATCCCCCTCCTCCTCTCCAGATTGTAGTTAGTGTCTCTAACTCTGAGGATTTCTGAATAAGAAGGGACCTCAAAAGTCAGATCTGAATACAGAAATGCCCTGGATACCGTCCATGCCAAGTGGCTATCAAGTTTCCTACTTGCATACTCCCAGCTACAGCAAGCTACCACCTCGCAGTGGCAGGCTGTTCCATTTTTAGGCAGGTCTGTTGTCTGGAAGATTGAAGCCTGTCTCCCTGCAATGCACTATCACCTCATCCCCCACACCTTAAGACTACCTTTGTTCAGGGTTCAGTGCCCCGAGGGCACCCCGAGGCTTGTCTTCTGTTTCCTGGAGTGGCCCTGCAGAGAAGCGACAGAGGTACCTGAAGAATTTAGGGCAAGAAAGAGCACTAGCCTAGGAGTGGGGAGATCTGGTTTTGAGTCTAACCCGTTGGTTGTCTGTGAGAAATTTGCTCCCCTTCTCCCGGCCTCAGTTTCCCCATCTCTAAAAGGAGGAGTTTGATCCAAAGGATCTCTTAGGATCCTTCCACTTTAGCACTCCAACACCCATTCTTTCAAGCCTTCCTTTCTCCAGCTCAGTCTCACCCGCTCTTTCTTCAAGCACTCCACACTCTCCTCAGTTCCCTCGCATCCTGGCTCACCGTTGTCACCGCTTACGTAAAGGGACATTTAGCAGCCAAAGAGACAGTTTATAGAATATCAGACTGTGTCTTAGGAAGTTGGCAGCTTTCTCCCATTAAGTGTTTAAAACTACCCTGAGATCTGACTTTCATGGAAAAGGAAACTGAGGTTCTGAGTGGACCAGGAACTTGCTCAAGATCACGCAGCTAGTAAGTGGTGGGCCAGGACTGAAGCCCCAGCCTGCCGGATTCTGGAACCCGTCCTTAGCACCATGGCCTCAGGGCTGGGACTCAGGGAGCCAGAGGCATCCCACCAAGGCCGTTCACCGGCTCACGAGTCAGTCTCTTCTGTGACTACGAGCTCCCTGCCCTCCTTCCCAGCAGCACCTGCAGCCTCCACTTCCTCCATCTGGCAGCCTCTCTGCTCCTCTCCACAGGGAGAACAACTTCATCAAGGACTTTCCTCAGCTGGCCGACGGGCTGTCGGTGATCCCGCTGCCGGTGGAGGAGCAGTGCCGGGGGGTCCTCTCCGAGCCCCTCCCAGACCTCCAGCTGCTCACCGGTAAGACACACATGCTGGACCCCTCCCCAGCCTCCCTGACCACACACCTGCTCTCCAGTCCATCTCAGCTCTCAGCACGTCCAGGATGGGCCCTGCCAAGCCTCTGTGTTCGTGAGGGATGGGATGGGAAAGGGACCTACCTACCATTTCTTGGACTCATGGACTGTGCAGAGCTAGGGGCTTCCCTGAGACTCCAAGCTCTGAGCCGAGGCCGGATTTACTCTCTTAGCAAACTTCAAGTACACAGTGCAGTATTATTAACTATAGTCACCGGGCTGCACGCTAGACCCCAAAACCGCACTCATCCGGCGTAACTGAACCTCTGTACCCTTTACCCAACATCTCCTCATTTTTCCTGCCTCCAGCCATCCTACTCTGCTTTTATGAGTCCAACGTTTTTCGATTCCACATAAAAGTGAGATCATGCAGTTCATTTTTAAGTCGTTTCAAAATAAAATAAGTGGACCTCCCCCATCCCCACCCCAACCAGGAGCCTCTCTCAGTTGACAGCATCTCAGTTACACAAGCTGTTTTTGAATGTGGGCACTGGGCCATCCTGGGGGGGTGGGTATCATTCCTCTCGTGTTATAGTTGAGGAATCTAGACTCAGAGAGGTGAAGGGACCGATCAAGGTCACACAGTAAATCCGCCAGGACTAGAACCGGGTGCCATGGCTCCAGGTCTTCTGCCCTTTTCACTCCACTCTGCAGTCCGTCCCCCAACCCCCAAGCTCCGTCTCTCCCCTACTGAGAAGCCCTCTTTTGCAGGCTCTCCTGAGGCTTGTATTTTCTGTGCCACTGCGGGATGCCCATGTGTTCCACCTCATCTTCTCCCAGTTCCTCTCTTGCCCTTTTGGGGGACTTTCCCAAGATGTAAGGACCCTGGCTCTGCTTTTGTGATACAGTACATTGTGGTTCTGCATTAGTGGTACAAACTCTAGGATTATTTGTTTTGATTTGGGGATCCTTGGAGGTGTCCTCATAAAGGAACTGTTACATTTTAAGAGTTATTATTTTTTGTTTTTTTTTACTTACCAGAAAAAATACCCCCCCCCAATCCCGGGGCTTCATTTTACCCCTAATCCTTTGGTGGGGATCTAGGATAGAGTCAGGTAAGATGGGGGTCAGAGACTGAGTAGGACTGGGGATGGGTTTTTGGTCAGGAATAGTATGCAAGGAAGTGAGTGAGTCAGTAAATAGGTATTTATTGAGAGCCTACTATATGTCAGGCTCTGTTTTGTCTCTGCAGGAGTGGGAATAATATAGACCATGGCCTCGACCTCAAGAAGCTGACATTTCACTGAAGGGGCTTATATTTCAAGCTGGAATCCAGGAGGAACCAGGGATGGGGAAAGCGAGGGAGGCAGTGATGATGACTTATGGGGGTGGCCCAGGGATGGGGTGAGGGGCAGGGAAGATGGTTTGGTAAATTTCTTGATAATCAGGTAGCAGCGTTGTTTTGCTTTGTTTTGTTTCCTCTTGGACACCATTCCACCACGTGCATCAGTGGTCTGCATCAGAATATCTGCCTCCCTCTGTTGGGGATGGCCCCTCCAAGCCTGCTCTGAATTAGGGCAAGCAATCAGAGACGGGGCAGAGGCTGCCTGGGCTCTGGTGTCTAGTCTTCCTGTACAGACTGTTTTCTTTGCCCTGACTCAAAACACGGCCCTCTCCTCCTCTCCCACCCTCTCTCCTTCTCTCCCCGGTGTCTGCAGAGGAAGGAAAGGACAGGCAGAGCAGATAAACAGAGAGGACGTATTTGTAACAAAACAACCTCCCTCCAGTGGACATATCTTTGGGGATCATGAATATTTTACTTTAAAATGAAAAGAAAGCCTCTAAGAAATTATATTATTCGTGAGGCTAAGGGGGGAAAAAAAGTTGATAGTAATGGACAACTTTAATACTGCAGTAATGTCCAGGAAGAAATCATTTGTTCCAGTGAGATTCTCATTTGCATCTTGGTATCAAATGTCTCTTTAAGTGCCTCCTCACCAGGGGACAAGGGAAAAGGACAGAAAATGTGCCTGCCATTTGCAGAGGATACACAACAATAACAGTAACTGCTGACGTGACTAGCATTTCTTTTTCACGTATTTTTTCCTGATTATAAAAAAGAGAGTCTGCAGCACTTAGAGTACAAAATTTAGAAAATGGAGATGAATATAAATCAGAAAACAAGGATCTTTCACACATCCACCACACTAAGTTAACCACTTGCTAACATTTTGTTGTGTTTTTTTTTTTTTCTTTGTGTATGTTTTGTCTACACTTGTGTTTCACACAATGCATTCTATGGAACATGAGTTCCAGTGAAACCTAAAAACGGGGCTCCTTGGTCAAAAATGTTTGCAAAATGTTGTGCACTATCGTCATGTACCTTTAAAATGCATTAATTTATTCAAGGTGCTGAGAAATTATACAGCTTTTTTTTTTTTAATCTTTTTTAACTTTGGTTAGCCAGTGTTTCTTGGTCTTGTTGGAAATGGTAACCTTTTATGTGTACGCACAGGTATTTTATGAGATACCAAAGGACGTCTTATGTTTCCATGTTAGGAAACAGTCTGTAGAGGGTGAACAAACATAAATCGTCAGATAGTAAATGTGTTAGGCTTTGCACGTGGCCTCTGTCACAACTGCTCAACTCTGCTGTCATCGTGCAAAAGTAGTCCTAGGCCGTACGTGATGAATGGGCTGTGGTTCTCTGGCCCCCAGTCCACACGTAGGACATTTCAAGATTACCAGAGGACTTCCACCGCTATTAATTTATTTGAGTCTCACAATACGCTTGTGAAATAAGATCAGCCCAGGTAGCCATGGTATCAGATGGGGAAACTGAGGCACCGTGTATCTAGCACCCCATGGCAAATCGCCACCAGAGTTAGTGGAACCGTAAACCCATTCTTGCTTGTAGGGTAAAGGGGGCCATGTGAGCTGTAGAGCAGAGAGAAAAGGCGGGGTTGGGGCTGAGGTCAGAGGCCAGGAAGGAAGAGGCCTGGAGGTGGAGTCCAGATAAAACTGCCAACCCCAGAGAGAGCCCTCACTCTAGGGCCGAGCCTCTGTCCACTTAGAAGAGGTGGCTGTTACCCAGAGCCCAGGGCTGCAGGGTGGGCTTGTAGGGTGAGGCCTCTAAGTGCTGGGCTCACATGAGCTTCTTCTTCCCTCCCCAGGAGACGTCAGGTATGATGAGGCCATGGGTTACCCCATGGTGCAGCAATGGCGGGTCCGCAGCAACCTGTACCGCGTGAAGCTCAGCACCATCACCCTCTCGGCAGGTGAGGACTGCCGCCCGCAGCCAGGGGACTTGGCGTGGTTCATCTCAGGTCCGCCAAGGATGCTGGCCCTGGAGATGCTGAGGGAATGAGGCCACGCCCCACCCACCTACCCACCCCACCCCACCCCACCCCCCGCCATCAACAATCTCACAGGGAGGGCAGATTGACAAGCAGGCAGGACAGTGGTGTCCACACACTGCAGCAGGTCAATGCAGTAATGGGGCCGCTGTCCATTCTGGGGAGTCAGAGAGGCTCCTGGAGGAAGGGGTGTCTGAGCAGGGTGTGGGGGATGAATAGGAGAGAGGGGCAAATGATAATCTAGGTCACACTTACATTCTCGAAGTATTTCAGGTGCGTGGATTGTATGAGTTCTTTCAGGCACTGACTCCTCTGGTTTCTCCTGGCTGATTTCTTTTCCTGCCCATTTCCTACTCAGCAGTAATGCAGTCCCTGCTCCCCTCCCCCCACCAACACACACACACACACACACACACACACACACACACACACACAGCTCACACTTTGTCCACATGAACCCTGTGCTTCAGCTGGTGGGGACGGTTTGTTGTTCTCAAAATGGGACATTTTCTTTCTTGTCTCTGTGACTTTGCGCATGCTGTTTCCTCCGCCTGGATCTCCTCGCACATCCTACACTACTCGGAGATGCCTCCCCCATTATCTATACCCTTTGGAATAATTCAAGGAACTCCCTGTGCTCAACTGCCTATGTTAAAGCACTAACAAGTGCTTGACTCACATCGGAATCCTGTCTGTCTCCCCCACTAACCTGAGAACTGTGGGTAGGGCTTGGGTCTTATTTATTCCTGTACCTTACATTCCTGCACATTACTGGTGCTCCGTTTTGATGAAGGAATAAAAGATAAATGAGAACTGAAAAGTAAGGAAATGAAAACTGAAAAGATGGGGCCTGGCCTTGGGTTTTCTACCCTGACTCTTACTCATAACACTGCCACTGGGTTATTGTCCAAGTATCTTGAAATGGTGGGCGAGCTCTTTTCTCCTCTTTCAATATTGCTTTGTTCGTGAGCAACATGGAACTCTTTTAGCCTGAGTATGGGGAAGTATAAATAGTAATTATGGCTGACATCACCCAAGCGCTTTATAATGTTTCATATCTTAGGGCTTACATCAGTCTCGAGGGGAAGGCATTCTTTATCACTTTTTTTTTTCAGATAAGGAAACTGAGGGTCAGAGAGGTTAAGTAACTTGCCCAAGGTCACACAGCTAGTAAGTGGCGGAACAGGAGCAGGGCAGGGATTTGAAGGCAGTGTTGTCTGCCTGGATAAAGAGCCACAGGGCATCTCCATGGTGTTATTTACTACTTAACAGAAACCATCTCATTATTAACTCTGCTGCATTAATTACCCAGCTGCATGTGTTAACAGGTTGATGGGGAGGGGTTGTTCTAATCAAGGACCCATTCTTTGAGCCCTGTTTCTGTTTTTACCACCACCCACACCTTTACACCTGCGCTTGTGAATAACACTGCCGAGTTCCTGTTAGAACTACAAAGGTGTATCTATTTTAATTAATCAATAATGATGCTCCTGAGAACTCCCTTGTAAATCAAATGTTTGCAAATTGGAGCGCATTTTTAATGTCGAAGAAGAGCTTGCTCTTTTACATTTTAGTTTGATGTGGCACAGAATCAGTTGTTCTTATAATAATGGACGTCGGTGTGCCTGCCGTGTCCGGGATCTGTGCCGTGAACCTGGCTGACTTGTGGGTGGGGAAGGATGCATGTGCAGACTCAGAGACAAACAGGACAGACCTTCTGCTTTCAAGGTGATGCCTGTTGAAGGTGCAAAGGGTAGGTGCTCCAGATGGTGGGAAAGCTTCTTGGGGGAGGGGTGACTTCCTGGGGCCTGAAAGCATGAGTGTGACTTAGGGAGGAAGTGGAAGTCCATTCCAGGTAAATCGTGGTGTGTGTGTGTGTGTGTGTGTGTGTGTGTGTGTGTGTTGAGAGTGTGGGAGAGATATACATAAAGAAAGAATGATGGAAATCCCAGATCACACACAGGAGAAATAAGAAAACTGATTTGGCCACAGATAAAGCCTGATGTATGTAGCTCATGGGAGATGACCTTGGAGTCCTGGGATACCCAGGTAAGGTCATTGAGCTTTATCCATAGCAGGGAGGAGCCCAGAAGGTCTTAAGGCCCCTGGAAAAATAGCTTGGTGACCTGCCTGTAGGAGGAGAAAGAAGGCAGGGGGGCAGTGGTTACTGAGTGATTGCTGTGCAGGCCCCATGCCAAGCACTGAGGACTCAGGCCCCTTTGGCATAGGACTAAAGGCAATGGAACAGCAAGGAGGCCCTTGACAATGGCAGGAGAAAGGACATAACTGTTGTTTTAGGGAGGCTGAGGCAGGGACAGAAAGGGAAGTGATGTTACAGGAAGCTAAGCCAGGGATCAGATATGAGGGCACAGACTGTCTGCTGAGCCTGGGCCAGTGCAGCCCCCAGGCTCCAGCCGTGGACAGCTCAGGCCCTGGATAATTGGGTACATGGGAAGTGCGTACATCCTGGGGTGAGAAGAGAAGTGGGTTGGAATCCTAGCTCCTCTGGCTGGAGGACCAAAGGCAAATCAGCTCCAGTTTATGACCTTTGACTTGCTCATCCACTCGACAGGGCTTATTATGGTTGGGACTGCAGTGCTGGGCTGAGGTTAAATTAGACAAAGTGTCCGGAACATCTAGCAGTGTGCCTGGTACACGCTAGGTGCTCAGTAGATATCAGCTTTGATTTTTCCTGGTTGTGATGTTCAGGTCGCCAGCTATAGGCCTTCCTCTGCTGTTGATTCCCTGTCAGTCCTAGTGTCTTGTGTGTCCACCAGCGAGAGCAGCCTTTGCAAAATAAGTGAGGAAAAGCTGTGCACATTTGGCTGACACCATGGTGATGGATAAAGCACCAAATCCAGGCTTGTCATTTGCCGGCCACCAGCCTCCCAAGCCTGACCACCTCTGCGTGCTGCTCCTCTGTCCAGGCTTCACCGACGTCCTCAAGATCCTGACCAAGGAGAGCAGTCGGGAGGAGCTGCTGTCCTTCATCCAGCACTACGGCTCACACTACGTCGCGGAAGCCCTCTATGGCTCCGAGCTCACCTGCGTCATCCACTTCCCCAGCAAGAAGGTCCAGCAGCAGCTGTGGCTCCAGTATCAGAAAGGTAAGCCTGAAGGGCTTGCTGGAGGTGGTGGCCAGATGCAGTGCGGAGGTAAGGCTGCGGGGGCGATAACTGAGCTCCCTGGGAGCTAAATCCTGGCTCTGCCCCATAGAAACTGGGTGGCCTTAGGCAAGTCCCTGCCCCTCTCTGGGATTCTCGTTCACTGTGGATGGAATGAAGGGCCGTGTGATGCTTTCTCAGGAGTCTTTCAGTTCAGGCATTTCCTGAGAGCCCGGGGTGGTGTTCCGGACTCCAGAACCCTGGCCTTCTACTGCACGCTCCTTGTTTCCCACTCTCTCCCCTTGAAACAACTGCCAGGGTCGGCGGGTGGAGGAGGCTGTGGGGTGGGAGTGTGTCTCCTTGACACCTTCTTCTCTTTAGGCTCTTGAAAGAACCCAAGAAGAGCTCTGGCTCCTTTGGGAGCAATCACCTCATGTCTGGGGGACAGTTTCAAGTCTCTGCCATGGAGAGACTTTTATCCTCAGGGAGGGTCAGCAGATCTTATTTCCCTCCGATTATCAGCTATTATCAGAATTGGAATTTCCCAGATGCAGGAGACCAGTCTGTGCCACTCCCCTTGGGAAATCCATTCCCTTCCCACCTCAGTTTTCCCTTCCTGTGAAATGGGTACTTTAGCCATTCCTGTCTCCCTCCTACATTAAAGGAAAGTGGTTTATGCAGTAGCATTTGGAGAAAGATGGAACTATGGCACACATGCATTATGTATTGTAACAGGTCCATGTAGTCACAGCCCCATTTCACAGATGAGAAGATGAATCTCAGATAAGCCAACAAGTCAAGTGCCCTGCAGACACACGTAGCAGGGTGAGGATCACTTCCTGTTACCATTGTTACTATTATTATCAATTAATTTGAAAAGAAAGTCTCTCGATCGACGGAAAGGGTGAGGAGTAGTGTTAAAACGTGCTTGCACCTTCTCCATATGGACCAGCCATCCTATCTCCAAGAACCAGATCGACCGTAACTCCTAAAACCACAGAATGTGGGAGCCACGGGGACCTGACAGGTCTCACTGGGTTCAGCACTCCCATTGCGTACCTGGGAAAACTAAGGCTGAAAGGGAAGAGGAATCTTTCTCAGAGTCACACAGCTCCTCTGGATAGAGCCAAGACAGAGCGGGATGCTGCACACTCCCTGTCTAGCTCTTCTCATGCAGCCCCTCATCCCCAACTGGATGAAGCCCTTTGTCTTTTCCCGAACAATTCCCTTTGCACTCTCCACCCTGTCATGGTCTCATCCCTACCTTTCTCGTGTGTGCGACTGTTTGGGGCACCGGGGGTGGTTTATAGGCGCAGGGGAATAATTGAGTTGTCTGGGAATAGCTCCGGTTTATGGCTGTGACAACAACAGTCTTTAAGGAAGTGCATTAAATCAATAGAAGTCTCATTGTGCTACCCTATAAATAAGGTGACACATCATTAAGCAGGGCAATAAGCTTCCGGACTTTGAAGTAATACAATTAGGTTATGTTTATAAAAACCTTCGCTCACTGTGGCCACTGACCCAATTTGCCTCGTCTGGCATTTGGGGCCTGGGATGCTGCGCTAATGCTGAATCCCACCCCATCTCCACCCTCGGCTGCTTCCAGGCCTTGGACTTTTTCACTCCAGAAAATGCTATTTCTTATATACAATGGATGCATGGAATCTATGGCAAGTAAGATGGGGACGAGGGCAGACAGAATGCTGAAACAGCAGCTGGGGACCCCCTTCAAGACTCAGAGAACCTTCAAGTTTTCCACAAACTTGCTGGGTGAACTTGGTGCAGAAGCTTTTCCTTCTGGGCTTCCAGGGCAAAGGCACGTTTCTTTCTTCCCTCGTCCGTGCTCGCTCCCAGAAGAGCATAGGGATACACTGAGGCCGGCTGATCTGTGTGTGTTTCTTCCTCTCTGTCTCTACCTGATGTGACCACCTGGATGGTACGTCAAACACTGTCGTTTTACTTTTAAATTTGCAAGTGATGCTGGGGAGGAGGTGGATGAGAAGCTGGGAATTTGCCCACGAAGGACAGAAAGGACTCTGGACTCAGAGATAGTTGGTGTGTGTCCCTTCTCTCCCCAGCCACCTGTGTATCATTGACATCTATATGTCAACTGTGTGTCATTGACATCTGTGAAACCAGGGTTCACTGGGGACCAGGTCAGGATGAATCTGGGTTTGGAAGCTGATCACTCTTGGGGCAGAGCTTGTGGGAAGAAGACGGATTAGAGCAGTGTCGAAGTGGGACAGACAGGATTTCAAGTCCTGATACCTCTTCTTACATCCCTGCCAGGAAGCCTCAGGCAAAGTAACTTCTAAGTTTCAGTCTCCTTGTTTGGTAAGTGAGGGATAGTAATTTCCTTACAAGGCTTTTGGGAGAATGAAATGAGATAATACAGGTAAGACACATCGCATGCAATAAGTACATAAAAAACTTAATGTGAAGTGACGTTATGGACATCAGCTGAGGACTGTAGTCCTGGCCACAGCTCTTGCTAACGTGTGGCCGCAGCCCTCATTTCTCCCTGAAAAGCACCTGTGTCACTAGTCCCTGCAAATATCCTTTCAACCCAGCAAGGGTAGAGGGTGGAGTGCTCCAGGATTCTTTGAAATCTATGTTTAGACCCAGATGGTGGTTTCTTCTTGGTAGGAAAGGCCAAGGCTGAAAGAGCAGGCTGTGAAGAGACCAAACAGGGTGTGGATAAGAACCACGGACATTGTACAGCCCTTCACAGTTTACACACAACCTTCCTTCGGTCCTCCCACCTACCCCTTGAGGCAGAGAAGGTGCAAATACTCACCCTTTATCTTAGAGAAGGGAAATCTGAACTTAAAAGAGATTGTCGGCTTACCAGGGACACACAGTTTGCTACTGAATGAGCTGGTGTTTAAATTCCAACCTGAGCCCACATCCAGTGTCCCCAGACATTAGAAACAAACGTCCCAGCCTTTCCAGGTTCACTAATCATGGGGCTCTGGCCACTGTTGTGATTCAGCCACTAGAAGTCATGGAAAGTCAAGGAAGTTGGGGTGAATGTGCCTGATTAAAATATCTCGCACGAGTCATTCATCAACCTCTGGTTCACTGGTACTTCCTAAGTGCTTCTTCTCAGCAGACCTCGCGCCACATGCTGGGGCATTGCGGTAGGCAAGACATGGGTGCTGTCCTCACGTGGGTCCAGCCTGTATTAGCCTTCCAACATTTTGTCATTCTTGTGATAGACTTTTTTTTTTTTTAATCTACTGATAGACGGCTGGAGAAAGGCAGGTGGCTGGGCACGTGGTGGGGAACCCAGTCACTGTCATACGGTGGCCCATAACTTGTTTCATGTACCAGTTCTGATTCGCTGGGGAGTGGCTTTTCTAGACCAGTGTGTGAAGGTCACTGGGATCACTGGGAAAGAACGCTGAGATCAATGAGCAATATCTGCTCTTTGCAGAAAGGGAGAGTGGTTGTCCTTACCTTTGTACTGTTTCCCTGTAACAGGGCGAAATGAAAGCTTGAACAACAGACCCAGCTTCAGATGGTGATTCCAGAGAGGCACTGGGCATGCCAACAAGAACTAGAAAGATCCAGGCAGGGAGGCGGGGTTTCCTATCACCAAGTGGATATTATGGGCATTCCACCAGTCTAGAAGGGACTGGAGCACTGGACAGGTCAATTAGATGGTACCAGCCAAAGCCAGGAAGAGCTAGACCTTAGAAGGCAACTAGAATAGCTTAAGTCATCCCCAGAAACTCCAGCCCAGGTATGATTAGCTTGGAAGCTGTTCAGCCTGTCAGGTTCCTTTAACCATCACCTCTGCTCCCAGGCCGTGCTCCAAGCACCACGTCAAGTTTTTAGTTTCTTGCCGCAGCTTAATATTTTCACTATATGCTACTGTTTTCCTGATGCGCCTATATTTTGAAAGGCTACTTTTCTCCTAATTGGGGCTTCACTTCACTCTTTGACTCAATATTCACACATTCTTCCTAGCCATGACCTCGATGCATGAGTCTTATATCATGATTAAGACTCCCTGTATAAAGTTACCCTTCTTCTGGCTATCTTGGATAAAGACTTCCTCATTTGCAGATAAAACACAGGTTTTGCAGTCGATGGACCTTGGTTCAGATCCCAGCTTCCCTCTTACAAGCTGTGTGATCTTGGGCAAATCGGTTCACACTCTAAGATCTACTTTCCCTTATGCAAGATACGGGATCCAATGACAGCATAGACACATCAATGATGGACTTATTTATCTACCACTGAGCCAGGCATCTAATTACTATCTTGATCCAATCCACTCCCTCCACCCATGGCTGCCACATACACTCGGGTAACCGTGATCCCAGATGTGTGTGTGTCGGTACACACGTGTATATGTTGGGGCAGGGGGAGATATGGCTGCCACTTTACTCCGCTCTCTTGTCAGTTGACTCAGCACTAAGGACAGGGGTAGACTGGACTCAGGTGGAGAGGGACTGCTGGGGTGGAGCCAGTGAGGTAGGGAGCCTTGGAGCTCTACTAGGGAGGTGTCTGTGACACCTGCACTTCTGTTAACCCTTGTCATTCTCTATTCAGAGGGGATAGTGATGAATGCAGAAATTATGAGTCTGATAGGTTTCCTGAATTTTCAGTTGCTTCTTTTTCATGGAGAAAGTGACTATGGAAGGTAAAGGATGTGTGCATGTAAAGGAATTGTTCATTCTGTGTGTGTGTGAGAGAGAGACAGAGACAGGGACAGAGAGAGAGAGAGACAGAGAGAGACGGAGAGAGATTGACTGAGGGAAATAGGAGGAGACAGAAAAACAAAGAGAGATAGACACAGGGAAACCAAAACCCACAAAGAGAAATGAAGAAACAAAAAGTGTAGAAGAGAAAGTGTATGCGATTAATATGTGTTTTCCAAGTTTAGAGACTCGGTGACCCTGATGAAAGGACATTCTCCATGTGAAGGTTGAACTGCTCTTGAGTTTAGATTGGGAGAGCCTATAACATAGAGATGTCCCCACAGATAAATGCCTGTTGCCACCTTTAAGAGATGTTTTATCTCTATTTTAATTTCCCAAGACTGTCCAAAGGAATGAACTTCTGCATTTCCATTTGAATTACGATGCCCTTTTGAATGTCACCTGAAACATTCCTAGATTACTCTTTAAAGGAATTCTGGCTGTTTGAAAGGCACCTCAGGGGTTGAGGAGGGGGGAGGAGAAGGGAAATATGTAGTCAAGTGTCACCTCCTTTTGTGAGGACAGGTGTAGCCCAGGGGCTGATGTGAGCTGGAGAACTCTCCTGGGCTTTCTGTTTCCTGAGGGAACTTGCTTCAGAGATGCCAACCGGACATGAAAAGAGTCAGTCTCAGAGCTGAGACCTGCATGGGTACTGGTCTGCTTCCCTGGTGAAATCATCTGGGGGCAGTTTTCAGTTCCCATTTGCTTGACCGTTCATTAGCATTTGATGGCGCTGACCACTTCCAGCTTGAGGCACTGTCTACGTTTGCTTCCATGGTACCAGATCTTCCTGGTTGCCCACCGTCCTTCCTGACTGTTCCTTCTCTGTCTCCTTTGCTGGCTTATTCTCCTCTGCCAAACCAGTCAGTATGGTTTTGCAGAACTGCCCTTGTCTCTGTGGGGACTCTCAGCCACGCTCTCTGTTGCCATCCCTACGCTGATGACTCCCATTTTATAGTTCAGCCTCCAAGCTTTCCTCTGATATGTGCTATCCCGGTAGCTCTCTGCCTGCCCAAGCTCTGCCCCACACAGCCTAGAATTTTTCCAGTGTTCTGGTGAAAAGCACCTGTATCTCTTTAGAGGCAGAGCCACAAACCTAGAAAACCTCAACATTCTCCCTCTCCCTCGCTCCCCCCATTTCCAAACCATCCCAAGTCTTATCAATTTTAATTACCAAATAGCTTTTGAAATTGCCCACTTCTTCCCACCTCACTGCTGCCACCATAATGGCTTGTCTGGACTCTAGCGTTGGCCCCCTACCTGGTCTCCCTGCATCCAGTCCTGTCCTACATCAATCCAGCTGCACAGCCCTGAGGACAGTCAGGGTTCTCCAGAGAGAACCAACAGGATAGATGGGTAGATAGATAAAATTCTCTTTATTATATATTATGTGAACATATATATGATATATATTCATATGATATGTATAATATATATGAAAGCTATATATATAATTGGTTCTGTATCTCTAGATGTATGTATGTATATATACACACATATCCATATATATATATACACACACACACACACACATACATATATACATATATATATATATATATAGAGAGAGAGAGAGAGAGAGAGAGAGAGAGAGGTTTATTATTAGAAATTAGCTCATGTGATTGTGGAGGCTGAGAAGGTCCAAGCTAAGATCTCAGCAAACTGGAGACCAAAAGAGCCAGTGGTATGAGATCCAGTTCCAACGCTGGCAGGCTCTAGAACTAAGAAGAACCAATGCTTCAGTTCGAGTCCAAAGGCAGGAAATGATGGACATTCCAGCTCAAATACTCAGGCAGGAGGAACTCCATCTTACTCATGGGAGGGTCAGCCTTTGTTTCTATTCAGGCCTTCAACTGATTGAATGAGGCCCACCACATCAGAAAGAGCCATCTGCCTTACTCAGTCTGCCGATTATTTTGCCGAAAACACCCTCACAGACACATCCAGAATACTGTTTGGTCAAATATCCGGACACCTTATGGCCCAGTCAAGTCCACATAAAAATTAAGCATCATGGGTTGTCTCTATAATGGAGATCCCATCATGCCCTTCCTTCCATGAAAACTCCTGGGTGCCTTGTCATTGCCCTGAGGCTAATTTCCAAACTCTTCCCCACGGCCTCAGGGCCTTCTCAGATCTGCTGTGTCCCCAGCAACCTCCTTAGCCCCAACTGTCTCCATGCTCTCTGACTTCCAGTCACATTGAGCCTCGTACTCCTTAACTATCACTTGTGTTAAAGTCTCAGCCTGGACAAGGTCCCAGTGAGCTGATGGGAGGTGGCTGAGTATCCCTTGCCCGTCCCCTGGCCCCTTGGCCTCCGTGCAGCTGTTTGTAGGATAGGTCTAGCTCTGGGCGGGTGTTTTTTCTTGGAGAGGACAGGAGGACGTTAAATACGAGCTGGACACTCTCGAGCCTGCAGCACGCCAAAGGAGACAGCCAACTTATTTCTCCTCAGAACCATGCAAAAAGACGATACAGGATGTGGTTCATTAAATACAAATAGGCCCACGAGACTGCTGTTTCTACAGATGAAATGACCAAAAAAAAGCATTTGTTCCCCGGTTTAGACTGAGTCCATCTGGAACGGAACACCCTAGTATTTTTCCTATTGGTGCGTCCCAAGGATAATAATCCTCCACTTGTGCTCAGCACAGCGCACCTCACAAAGCACTTCCACATACATTATTTCATCCAATTTACTCCTCACAACCAGCCTGTAAGGTGGGCATCGTTATCTGCATTTCACGCTTGAGGAAACCGAGGCTCAGACGGGGGAAATGATTTACGGGAGTTCACCCCAGGGAACTTGGCAGAGCAGGGGTTTGAACGCAGGCCGCTTTCAGCACAAAGACCTTGCTTGTCCACCTCTATCACAGCAGCCTCAGAAACCTCCTCAGATGTTGGCATCAGACCCAGGGGAACTGTTTGCTTTCCTGTTCTGTCTCTCTCATCCACAGTTGAAAGAACTGGGGAAAGCTGAGACTCGGAGTTTAGTCCCTCAGCTCAGGCAGGGGTGGAAGGACTCTCTTTATTCACCCCTCTGCACAACATGCTTCTCTAGCATAACTTAGGAGCAATGTTATAAGGTAAAGCCAAACCCCAAAACATCAGGGCTGAGAGAGGCCTCAGCGGTCATCTAGCCAGACCTGAGTTTCCCTTATGTGTCAGTTATGATCAGATGGTAGTGAAATGCTGCCTGGAATACTGCACTGAAAGAGATTCTGGGTCAGGACCAGGCTTGGTGGGGTCGAATCGCTTAGCAGTATCTGTCGTGAATGTGAGAGTAAGAAATGGTGAGTCATGTGTAAGGTGTTTTCCATCCCCATCTAGGTTAGCTATTCCCACTCTACAGATGGGAAAGTTGAGGTCAGTTTAGGTAATCCATTAGGACCCACCACTGCAAAGGGGGAAATTTAATCACCAGCTAGAGGCATAATTTGGTCTTTCTTCACCTGAAAACCTACAGCAAATTCAAAGACTCCTAGTCGCCAAAGCCCCCCACATGCTCATAGATCACGGAGCCATTCATCTGGCAGCGTGCCCATTTTCTTATTTCAGAGTTCCTGCACACACAAAAACACATGCACAGGGCTTCCCTGGTGGCGCAGTGGTTGAGAGTCCGCCTGCCAATGCAGGGGACACGGGTTCGTGCCCCGGTCTGGGAAGATCCCACATGCCGCAGAGCGGCTGGGCCCGTGAGCCACGGCCGCTGAGCCTGCGCGTCCGAAGCCTGTGCTCCACAACGGGACAGGCCACAACAGTGAGAGGCCTGTATACTGCAAAAAAAAAAACACATGCACAAATAACATCATTTCCTGAACCACTGGAGACTGTCCCCATTGTCCTAGTTAGGGGACGCATTCAGAGATTGACATTCTTGATTCTCTTCAGACTGGGGCCAGACCACGCTTGTTCCCCTATCACAGTCCCATTCCCAGGAAGGTCTCACAGGGACTCCGGGAGCAGGATTTTCGACAGGACCCTTCGCTCGCATCAGTCTTGCTCTAAGAATGTGGAATTTCCCTGGAGGTGAATATGGGGCTTTTGTTTTCTTTCTGTCTTCAGCCCCCTTCTGAGAACGAAATGGTCTGGAGGGAACACAGATACCCAGATGGAAGCTTTTGCCTTCCCAGGCCATTATTAGCAGGTGGAACTTTCCACCCTGAGGGCAGCCTCACGCACAGTTTCACACCACAGGGCGCCTTCCCTCCCCTGTCTTGCATGTTCCCTTCGTCCTTTCTCAGCCCCCAACTTTCCACAACAGTGCTCTGAGCCCCTAGTATATGCCAGGGCCTGTGTCCGGTGCTGAGGATGCCATGGTGAATGAGACATGCTCTCTGCTCTCAAACAGCTCACAGTCAAAAGGGAAAGATTTTCAGCAGGTGAACAGAGATTACAGCCCTTTGGATACATGCTGTGACAAGGAAGCATAAGGCGCGCGCGCGCGTGCGTGCGTGCGTGTGTGTGTGTGTGTGTGTGTGTGGTGTAGGGCCAGGGGTGGAGGAGGCAAGGTGGGGAGGTGGGCCCCTAACCACCTGGGATGAGCTGGGAATTTCCCTGGAGAAGATTCTAAGCCGAGCCCTGGGGGGGTGAGGGCATTTGCCATCTAGGGAGGTGGAGAGGGATTGCACAGGCAAGATGCAGGCTGGATGTGTGGGGCAGCCTGGCAGGTGCTGAGTCCTCCCAGAGCAGTTGGGAGCAATAGTGCCTGAATGCCCTCCGGCATTCCTGAGGGTTGCCATTGGCTTCTTTGTTAGAGCTTTGTAAGTCTTTGCGCCTCTGCCATTGGCTCTGTCCGCAGCAGAGAACTCTCACAAATAGGAGAGGCTGAATCTCCAAATGCCTAAAATTAAATGAAAACAAGGGACCGGTATGGGAGGTACCAGAGGAATCGTTGGAAAAACATCTGGACCTTTCAGGTTATGAAGATGATACGAGATCATGTGATTTATCAGCCCATAGTAGGAACTCAACATGAAATCAGTCATTCTTACCCACTCCTTATCAGAGGTTACCTTTCAACAAATAACAGCATACAAATCAAGCTGTGTGTGAGTCATCCGTCCCATTTGCCAGATGTGACTTAGGGTTTTCTGAGCCTCAGTCCTTTTATCTTTAAAATGGGCCTCATCATGCTTGCCTCACAGTATTGTTATGAGAATTAAAAGAATCGATGGTTGTAAAGTGATTATCACTGCACC